>NW_005871373.1:807536-908156 GCF_000147115.1 Myotis lucifugus | reverse complement strand
AATTAATGACAAAAGAGATGTCTAATTAATTTGGACAATGAAATAAAAAATAAGACTGGTCCCAAGGACTCTGAAGAAGGAGCTACAGAGGGGGAGATTATCTTAGTTTTATACTAAACTAGAGGCCCAGTGCATGAATTTGTGCATGGGGTGGTGTCCAGCCAGGCCTGTCGGGAGGGTTGGCTGGCCACCCCAGCCCTGATAAAGGCCTGATCAGGGCTGGACCGGCTGGGAGGAGGGAACATGGGCCAATTGGGCCGGTTGGGCCCCCCCCACCAAATTGGGGTGGGGGAGGCTGATTTGGGGGGCAGGGGCTGGATGTTGGGGAGGGGGCTGTGAGGTGGTGGGCCTGCCAGCCTGGAGGGAGGGGGCCATGGGGTGGTTGGCCCGGCCGATCTTTGCCCCTGATAGGGGGTGGGGGTCCGATCAGGGGCAAAGCTGGCTGGGGGGGAGGGCCTCAGGCCAATGGGGGTAGTGGGGGCCTATCGGGGGCGGGGCTGGCTGGCAGGAGGGGCTACAGGTTATTGGCCAGCCAGCCCTGCCTCTGAACAGGGTGGTAGGGGCCCATCTGGGGCAGGGCCTGCTGGGGGGAGGGGCTGGAGGAGGTTGGCTTGCCAACCCCACCCCCTATTGGGGTGGTGGGGGCCCATCTGGGGCAGGGCCAGTTGGGGGGAGGGATTGCAGGAGGTTGGCTGGCCGGCCCCGCCCCCTATTGGGGTGGGAGAGACTGATCAGGGGCAGGGACGGCTGGGATGGGGGGCATGGGAGGTTGGCCACCAGCCCAACCCCCAGATCGGCCGGTTCGCTGGCCACAATGGGCATGATAGCAACAAGTCGTTCTGGTCATTACAGTGTTCCAGTCGCTGGCTTTTTATATATATAGATGTTCAGACGTCTGTCCCTGGAAATCTGAGCAATGCATCATAACATTGAACAGACAAGGTCAGGCTGTTGGTACTGAATAGAACAGAAAGTGGCTCCTTTCCTACCAGCATGGGACTTCTGAAATTTTCAACAATAATGTATATTTGATGAAAGAGATGGTTTTTAGCTGTTATGCTACTCTATGTTAGCGTAGAACACTTGGCACAGTGCCTGTATACATCAGTGATACATGGCATCCATACAGCCTCCCCAAACTCAGAAGAGATGATAATTAAAACTAACCTTTATATCAGAGATGTGTGAAGATTAATGAAATGGGATTTCTATAAAAGTCCCTGAGTTCTGGGAAAGAACGATACACCATGCAACAGATTACTACATAGTTTAATTTATAGTTATGCAAGGTAGTTTATAAGCACTTTACATTAAATGAAAAACATAATTAGTGCATATTGATGCATCAAATATTATTTTATTTTTATATGTATATTTTTTTTATTTCAGAGAGGAAGGGAGAGGGAGAGAGCAATAGAAACATCAATGATGAGAGAGAATTATTGATTGACTGCCTCCTGCATGCCCTACACTGGTTCATATGTTGATGCTCAACCACTGAGCCATGCTGTCTGGGCTCAAAGGTTTTATACACAAGGCAATAAGTGTAAAACTTGAGCATTTAATCGTGAATTAATATATTGCACAGCATATGTTATATATATTGAGATATATTTTAGAATTTAATTAATAAAAAATAAAATAAAAACTATGCAGGTTAGTTACTAAATTTTCATCAACTCAAAACTATATGAAAATTTTTGAAGAATCATTTTCCACTTTATTTTTGTGTGAATTCCAAGTTGCGAACATGCTTCTATAGATAATAGAGTCAAATGTGGGGGAGAACTTGCTCCAACTGTTTTTGAACTCTTAACCTAGATGCAGTGAACTGGCTGGATTTGAGTGAGAGAAGGTGGAGGCAAGCAGGTCAGATAGGACTGACGCAAGGGCTCATAGAACAAGTAAGGGGGACCAGTGCAGTGCTCCAGAGGTCTCCCCTCCTAATACCATCGCACTGGGGATTAGGTGTCAGCATCTGAATTTTGAGGGAACACAAACATTCAGCCCATAGCATCTTGCCCACCCTCCCCCAGTCCATGTCCTCACATGTCATCAACTCAAAAGTCTAAAGTCTCATTTAGCCCTGGCTGGTTTGGCTCAGTGGATAGAGCATTGGCCTGCAGACTAAAGGGTCCCGGGTTCGATTGTGGTCAAGGGCACATGCCTGGGTTGCGGGCTCGATCCCCAGTAGGGGGCATGCAGGAGGCAGCTGATCAATGATTCTCTCTCATCATTGATGTTCCTATCTCTCTCTCCCTCTCCCTTCTTCTCTGAAATCAATATATATATAAAGTCTCATCTAAACATCATCCAAATAAGATATGGGTGAGCCTCCAGCTGTGAACCTGTTAATCAAACATGTTATGTGCTTCCAAAGCACTATAGTAGGACAGGCTTAGGAGAGGTAGTCCCATCCCAAAGGGGAGAAATAGAAAAGGAAAAAAGAGTAGCGGGTCCAAGGTGAATCCAAAACCTAACGGGCAAACACTAAACCCCAGGGCTCAAGAACAATTCCTCTTGGTCCCAGGCCTGGTCTTTCAGACCCACAAGCTTAGGAGTTGGGCCTCCCAGGCTCAGGGAAGTCCTGCCCTATGACTCTACAGGGTTCAGCCCACACAGTGCACCCCTGTGGCTCTCCTGGGTGGGAGTTGACCCCGTCCCCAAGGCTCTCTTGTGCGTTTCCCTAGGGGAGATTCTCTGTAGGGGTCCATCCCTGCAGCAGCCCTCTGCCTGGCTTGCATGCCAGGTGCCAACCATGTCTGTCACGGGAACCCTGGGTAGCCCCAGGCTGCTCCAACATCCGAGATGTAGGGACAAGTAGCCACGCCCCCGTGCTATGCTAGGCTTGGTGCATGACACACTGGGGTCCACTGCAGCTGAAAAGCATGGGGCTGGATTCGGGGAGTAGAGGCTGCGATGTGAGGAGCTGCCCTGCAGTAGCTTCCTTTCCTTCGAAATTGTTCTGCACCCTCCACTCTCTCCCCTGCCCCCCAGGACCATGCACTCTGAGCCTATGATGGGGAGGACAGCTCCATGATATCCAAATTGCCTTTGGGGTCACTCTTCTGCTGCCTTGGACAATTGATCCTAGTTTGTATTTAGATGGCCAAATAATCAAAAACTATTACATTTATTGATACCTTATATTGTGCCGGTAATTCTTGAGGGGGTTTATGTGTCTTTATTCATTAACCATATGTTACTATTTGTTTTACATAAGGAAACAGTCACAGAAAGACAAGGAACTCCACACAGATCACATAACGAGCACATGTCAAGGCTGAAATTCAAAGCCAAGTACTAGACCTATGACTTTATATCTTGAAGAATCATTTTTAAAATTAGAAATAGAAAATGCAGTAGAATATAAACAATATGTGGTGGAGGAGATAAAAACAATATGTGTACTCAGAAAAGACAAAGAGGATGGAACACGCACCTGGAAAATCATACACAAAGCAAAGCACAGGATGATGGGAGTGGCATGAATGCAACATAATAAGCATAAATCAATTGATTGGTCTGTGAAGGATATAAAGACTTAGTCAAAAACCAAATTCCAATAATATCATAATATCTTCTTTAGGAAAAATATAGCAAATAGAGACAGATGTAAAACGCAAGGGGAAGCAGCAGGGCAGGAAATGAAAGTCTAACATGTACAATGAAAGGGAACCAGGAATTGCAACATCAACATAAAGAACCTGAATCCAGAATAAGAAAATTTACAAGAGGCAAGGATCATTTTTATAAAAGGCACAATTCTCAGAGAAGATATGCAATTCCTGAAAGACTATAGACATCGCATAGGTTTTTATTAAAACACTAGAGGCCCGGTGCACAAAAATGTGTGCACTCGGGAAGGGGGGGTCCCTCAGCCCTGCCGTGCCCTCTCGCAGTCTGGGACCTCTCGGGGGATGACTACCTGCTGGTTTAGGCCTGCTCCCCAGGAGATTGGGCCTAAGCTGGCAATCAGACATCCCTCTGGCAGTCCGGCAGCCCTCAGGGGATGTCCACTTGCCAGCGGGGAGCAGGCCTAAGCTGCAGTCGGACATCCTTAGTGCTGCTGAGGAGGCGGGAGAGGCTCCCACCACCACCGCTGTACTGGCAGCCATCAGCCTGGCTTGTGGCTGAGCAGAGCTCCCCCTGTGGGAGTGCACTGACCACCAGGTGGGCAGCTCCTGCAACAGGCCTCTAGTATTTACTATTATTATAAAACTAGAGGCCCAGTGCATGAAATTCATTCACTTGGAGGGCATGGAAGGGGGAGGGCCCCTCAGCCCGGATTGTGAGAGGGTGCAGGCCAGACTGAGGGATCCCACCAGTGCACGATTGGGGCCAGGGAGGGAAACGGGAGGTTGGCCAGCTGAGGAGGGACCGCAGGAGGGCTCCAGGGCATGTCTGGCCCATCTCGCTCAGTCCCGATCTCCAGACCCCAGAAGCAAGGTAACCTACCAGTTGGAGTGCCTGCCCCCGGTGGTCAGTGCATGTCATAACGAGCAATTGAGCTGCTTTATCATATCATTAGCATATTATGCTTTGGTTGGTTGAACGGCCAACCAGATGACCGGACACTTAGCATATTAGGCTTTTATCAGCCTGGCTAATTAAAATTAGAAATATAGGATATTTTCTGATTGTTCTAGCCATTTTAATAAAATCATAAAAAGAAATTAGGTATAAATAGTGGAAATGAAATAAAATTATGATTATTTATTGATTATGAGATTGCCTACCAAGAAAAGTAGAGACTGAACTTAGACACAAATAGAATGAATAAGAAAATCTAGTAAGGCAGCCAACTCCAAAGCACGCTCACGCCCACACACACACACAGGCACATCACATATCAGAAATGACTAACTAGAGAACATAATTAAAAATGTTTCCATTCACAAAGAGAATACAAAAAAATATCCAGGACCAATTTTTAAAAGTGTTTGATCTGTATAAGAAAACTCTAATATAATTTATACAATGAAGAATGATATAAGACTTTAATAAAGGGCTGATATATCATTCTTCTTGATGGAAAAGCACAATTTTATAAAGCTGTCAATTATCTCCACATAATTACAATTATACTAGAAGCCTGGTGCATGAATTCGTGCATGGGTGGGGTCCCTTGGCCTGGCCGGCAATCTGGGCCAATTGGGGCCAATCAGGACCAGCCGGCTGGGAGGAGGGACCGCAGGAGGTTGGCCAGCCGTGGGAGATTAGCTGTGGGAGCACACTCACCACCAGGTGGCAGCTCCTGCATTGAGCGTCTGCCCCCTGGTGGTCAGTGCATCATTATAGTGACAGGTCGACCCATAGTAACGGTCATTTAGGCTTTTATATATACAAATGTATAGTTTATAAATATTTATAATTTTAATAATATAATGTAACACTTTATGACTATAATTTAAAATTTGTAATATCCTATATAATAAAAGGCTAATATGCAAATTGACTTAACAATGGAACAACCGCTATTACACACATGGACCACAAGAGGGCAGACACTCAATGCAGGAGCTGCCCCCTGGTGGTCAGTGTGCTTCCACAGGGGGAGCACCACTCAGCCAGAAGCTGGGCTCACAATTGGCAAGCCCAGCAGCAGTGGCAGGAGCCTCTCCCGCCATCATGGAAGCACTAGGGATGTCGGATTGACAGCTTTGGCCCACTTCCATAGTTGGACATCCCCCAAGGTCTCCTGAACTGCAAGAAGGTGCAGGTTTGACTGAGGGACAACCCCCCCCCCACCCTCAGTGCATGGATTTTGTGCACCGGGCCTCTAGTAAAATTATAACTGTGAATCTAATTCACAGGCTGATAAACCAACATAGCTTTGAAATAAGCCCTGGTATATAAAAACATTCAGTATATAACAATACTGCCATATCAGAAAGAAACAAGGAAGAGTAGAAAATTTGAAAACAGGTCTTCTGGAAGCCGTTTGAGAGGTTGTATGCCACATACTATGTAGAAAACAACTTGGAAATCCCATTAACACTTACGTTCTCCCCAAACCCATCTTCACCATGTAGCCACTGGGGCCCCTTTTCCTCCCCTGCCTTTCACAAAGGACCCCCTTGCCGGCTCCTGATGCTGCCTCCTGAATTTTCAGGCTGACCCTTCATATCCTCCCCTTTAGAGGCCCAGAGCAGTTCAGCCATATGTGCCTACTCAGAGCTATAGTGTGTCCATCAAACCACAAGCTCTGACATGAGGAGGAACACCCTCCATCAGAAGGTGGCAGAGACTTGCCTATGATGCTTTTCTTTGTAAGTAACAAGCAAACTAAATAAATATTCCAAATGAATATGTATGTACAAGTAAATAGACATGCATAGGTATACATATATAATAGTCCCCCCTTATTCATAGGGGACACGTTGCAAGATCCCCATGAGTGCCTAAAATCATGGATAGTGTTTTTTCCTGTACATACATACCTATGACAAAGTTTAGCTTATAAATTAGGCCCAGTAAAAGATTGAAAACAATAAGTAATAATAAAATAGAACTATGACAATATACTGTCATAAAAGTTATGTGAATATGTGCTCTCACAGCAACTAGATAGATAGTGGATGCTCAGCATATTGCTAAATATATAGCTGACTGACTACCTGAATAGATGGATAAACTATCAAAAATGAGAGTAGCCAAAATATACAACCATGTTCAACGCCTCAGAGAAATCTCTGCTGGTGACTGTTGCTCTTAGGAAAACTGTACCTTTTAGCTTGATCTTCCAGGCCCTTCAGGATGTGACACACCCTCCTTTCTAGGGTCATAGTCCATCACATGTGTGTGTGTATGTAGTTTGCAATATGGTCATACAAAACTATGAACGATTCCTTAAACATTCATTGTGACCTTTCTCACACTTCTGAGCGTATGCCCAGGTTGCACCCTCTCCCTGAGGTGCCATTTCCCCTCTCACACACGAGCCAGCACCAGCTCATTTTCAGGATGTGGAGTAAATGCCTTTTCCTCCAGGAGGATTTCCCCTAAGTAACCTTCCCCATTCCTCTGCTTCCGCAGTGCTTACCCACGCCCCTGGCATGCTGTCGCAGTTTCTAACGTGTCTGCAGGTCATGTTCTTGTTTGCACAGCCGTCTTCCCACCAGACTAGAGCCCATTAAGAGCAGCCCGCTCTTTGCCCTGGGATCACATTCATTGTCTCATACTCAGGACTTGTTCCATCACCTACCACAGCACCTCACACTGAGCAGTCATTTCAGTACATATTCATGAAATACAGGAACCTGGGCTCCAGTGGGGGCCTTCATTTCTTCCTTCCCGGGTTTTAATTTTTGAGGCTCTGGTGCATCTGCTTAATGGGCTTATGACACATAATGCTCCACCCCCTGCAGGACCAGCGAACCAGGCTCCACCAAGGGCTTTATGTCCAGCTGAGGCCTGGACCTCAGTACCGAATCTGGGAAGGCATTCTTACTGCAGCCTGCAGAGCCAGGGCTCCTGCTCACTACCGGGGCAGGCATGCACACCTCATCCGGGCTCCTGCTCACTACCGGGGCAGGCATGCACACCTCAGCCGGGCTCCTGCTCACCACCCGGGGCAGGCATGCACACCTCAGCCCCGCTCCTGCTCACTACCGGGGCAGGCATGCACACCTCATCCGGGCTCCTGCTCACCACCCAGGACAGGCATGCACACCTCAGCCGGGCTCCTGCTCACTACCGGGGCAGGCATGCACACCTCAGCCGGGCTCCTGCTCACCACCCGGGGCAGGCATGCACACCTCAGCCGGGCTCCTGCTCACCACCCGGGCAGGCATGCACACCTCAGCCGGGCTCCTGCTCACCACCGGGACAGGCATGCACACCTCAGCCGGGCTCCTGCTCACCACCCGGGGCAGGCATGCACACCTCATCCGGGCTCCTGCTCACCACCCGGGGCAGGCATGCACACCTCAGCCGGGCTCCTGCTCACCACCCGGGGCAGGCATGCACACCTCAGCTGGGCTCCTGCTCACCACCGGGACAGGCATGCACACCTCACCGGGCTCCTGCTCACTACCGGGGGCAGGCATGCACACCTCAGCCGGGCTCCTGCTCACCACCTGGGCAGGCATGCACACTATAAAAGTAACATTTAGATTGCCACCCACCGAATGTCTTCGAATTATCTGGAAATGTACTTGAAGCCCTGGCCTGGCCACTGTAACTAGATTTTAAAAAACTGAACAAAATCCATGCCATACTTAAGGTAACTACTTAAGAATTATAAATCAAACTATGTTACCCACTACTACATGATTTATTACTTAGTTATCTACTTATGTATACTTTAAAAACACAGGAGTTACGTAACACACATTTTACTAACCTCTATGTAAAATATTTAGACAGGGTATTTTATCAGGATTCTCACTCATGTTACTTACAAAGGTTTTTAAGATATTTCTATACTATTATATGAATTCAAACTTTAAGAAAAATATAAATATTATCTGCATACTATACTGCAGTCAATGTCATAGGTTATATGAAATGCATGGACATGATATAATTCCTTATTTTAAAATATTCCTTCCTACATAGATAGGAATACATTCAGTGGATATAGCCTTTCTACCCAACTCTTTAAAATCTATAATATATTAGATTAGAAAACTTTAAATTCGGCATGTTTACTCTCTAGATATAATTTCTGTAGAAATTAGTATATAATCAGAGCAAGAAATCTTCAATTAAAAATATTTATTACATAATTTCTTTCAGTCACGGTCGTAGATTCTCATGCTTTATGGTCAGGAAATATATAAAAGCCTAATTGACCAAATGACTGGTCAACCAGTCGCTATGACATGCACTGACCACCAGAGGGCAGACACTCAATGAAGGAACTGCCCCCTGGTGGTCAGTGCGCTCCCACAGCAGGAGTGCCACTCAGCTGACTGACCCATCCCAGTGGCCCACCAGCCCAGCAGCAGCTACTCACTCCCTCAGTAGTCCTTCAGGTCCAATCTCCGGAGAATGGGCAGACACCAATGGACCGGCGCTGCCAACATGGTCCTGACAGCACCGCCAGCCTCCTGGAAGTCAGCCTCGGGCAGCACCGTGGCCGCTCCCCCTCCCTAGACACTCTGCAAGGAAGAAACACTATAAAAGCAGCCTCCAGGTGGCTCCGGACAACTGGCCCGAACGTCAGCAGGACAGATCCAGATCCCAGACCGGCAAGGGTGTCTCACCACCCACCCGGAGGGCTGATCACATCCAGGTCTCCCTCCCTCCCTCCCTCCTTAGGACAGGCGCCAGAGGCAGCGCTTAGGGCTGGCAAGCTCTGCTGCGGTGCGAGCATCTCCCAATCAGGACTGCCCGGGTGAGAGCCTGCGGCAGGCGCAGCAGGGCCAGGATGAGCCGGAGCAGCAGGCAGGAGCAGCAGGCGGCGGTGGACTGCTGGTTTCGGCCCATGCTGAGGGACCCCACCCGTGCACGAATTCATGAACCAGGCCTCTAGTGTAGTCATAAGAAAAGACTTGTGGAGTTACTTTCATTGTCTTGGTTTAAATAACACCTTGTGTTTATATAAAGGACAATGTAACCATCTATTTGCAACTCAGCTACTCTTAATCTTAAATTCCAAGTTTTGAAATTGCAAGTAGCCTGAGAAGATGCACATTAAATTGGAATGTGTATAAAATTGCAAAATATTATAACATAAATGATTAACCTTGAGATGTCACGTGAATATTTAGGAGTAATACATTTAGATAATTATTCACTAGTAATTATCAGTGAATCTGGCATCACTGAATTTAAAATACTTATAGATTACAATACATTCTGTATAATATTGGCCAGAGATTCAATAAGTAACACTTAATCAAGATGTTAAATATTTGTGTTTTTTTCACACTTACAAAAATTTGTGCTTATTTGGATGTATGGGCTGAGTTTCTATTTTATCTAATTCTATGAGCAAATCCTGACTTTTCCATCTCCCCCACCTTATGGGGAGAAAAAAAGTGACATAATGTCAAAATCCTCTGAAATAGAAATACCCAGAGAGCAGGCAAACTAGACAGTCATGGGACCAAGTTCAATAAATTATCGGAGAAGAATAGTTAACTACATGTAATTATTTTAAAATGTATCATTAGGCCATATTTTGGTAGAGCGCAGTTCCAATTTTACATAGTTTCCTTGTTTCCAGCCCAAGGACACATTTCAGTGTTATAATTTATTCCTCTTAATGTGACTATTATTTGTGTTTTAGGAATGATTTGTAGATTTTTTGACAAGGGACGGGGGCCTCTTCAGATTATAAATAAATTACAGAAAATTGGAACCAAACTACTGGTACTTATTGTTATGCTGACAATTTGGAGAATTCACAGATCATACATTTGGCTAACTTAAATTTTCAGTCCCTCCTCTCTCTTTGTTAAAAATGTCTGTTTTTCCATCATTTCTGACAGGGATTTCACTTCTAAATGCCTTTCCTTGTGTATCCGTTACCACCAACCTATCCTGCCTATATTTAAAGAATAAAACTGTGAGGGGGTTTCATCTTGTGGTCTAAGGGCCCCCAAGCTCCCAGCAAAGCAGAACAAAGAGGACCTGCCCTTGCTGTGCAGATGAACGTAGATGACCCATGGAAAGGTCGTTGCCGTCAGCCTTTGGCAGGTGGTAAAACAAGAGCCAGAGACAATCATTTCCTGTCCAGAGAGTTAGCAAGGGGCCACAAGAATCTGCATCCCAATTCCTCACCCCAAATCTTACTTTCTCCCCACAATGCTAGCAAGTAGCGTGATGCTGATTTCTTCCCCCGAAGTTACCATTTCGATTTGACTAATAGGAAAGGCGGTAACTATGGGAAGTTCAGGACCCACAATGTCTCAAGTGGCACCAAGACATTGCAAACCAAAGGGGGCCCATCTTCGTGGGTTAGATGCGGTCTCTTTGCATCCAGGAAGACAGCACTTCTTCCTCGGCGTCTAAATGATGCAGAGACCACCGCCTCCTTGTATTTCTCCTCTCATACTGAGCCCTGAGCACAGGCTGATCCTCAGAACCATGACAGCTTAGGCTGTCAGCCCCGCAGGCAGGCTTCTGCATAAGGGGGAGTGTTATGTCTCTTTCAGAATTAAAGATCTAATCTGACCGAGCTCCATCAGTGCTGATCAGGGAAAGAGCCTTCTTAAGAAATGGAAGACACTGATTACCTTTTATGGGTGAGATATTCTAATTATTCAGTGGGGATTGGTTTCAGGTTATAGAATTTTTATTGAAAACTATTTAATTTTCAGTACCTGTCATTCGACGTGGACAAAAACGAGGCACATATAAGAATTACTGGAGTCCAAGTCCAGACCCTCCGTAATTTGCATACACCCATAGAATATAATTTTATCTTCTTTTCACATAGGTAGATATCACCCACAGACTGCTGCCTGGCATGCCGGTTGTGGCAGACTGTTAATAACCATAATACTACAGGAAATCCCGTGTCTGGAACTGGCTACATTTACCCACACAAGAGCAGCCTCTGATGCTAACGAGAACAAACAGGGGGAGCGTCCCCTCCGCTCTCTGCTCCCTGCTGTCCACACATTCACACTCAGCCCAGGGCATACTTTCCCACAGCAGCTCGGTCATTTTAATGATGAAGATTAAACCAAAGGAAGACAGATGAGCAAGAAAAAATGTCAGCAAATAAGCCAGAGCCAGAGCTGAAGTCTTTAAGTTGTTTTACTGATGTTGCTACTGGTGGGTCTTAGGTCTATTACAGGAGCTCAGGAGACTATTACATTTGGTTTGTGCGCCGAGAAGTACCAGCACAGCAGGACGGCGCTGAGCACGTCCAGAGGAGCCGCGTGTCACCATCCACACGGGGTTTCCAGAAGACACCTGTCTTCAGGAAATATCACCTTGTCAATAAATCAGCGTTTCATATGTTGCAAAATTATTCCAGGAAATGCCTGTGAGAATGGCATTCTGGAGGCAATGTCTTTCCAGCTGCTTAAGATGCATACAGCTTTGTCCTGAAGGCTTCTTCTCAGGCCCCCTGTGCCTCTCCCACTTGCTCACGTTACCTGCAGTCCTGACCGCCACTGAGGCCCGGAAAGAAGTGGGAAGGGGGTGCAATTGAGATCCCGGGATCTCAGAAAGGCGAGTGATGGTGCTTTTCTCCCAGAGTTCTGGGGCTGCCCAGGCAGGAGGCCCCTGACAAATGTTAAATAACGGAATGCATGACTGAAAGGGAGCTGACATGGACGGCAGTGAAGACACACTGGTGGTGAAAGAGAGAACGAAGGGATTCTCAGAGTGGTCGGAAAACAGGTAAAAACATAATAATGAGGATGTGACGGGACTTCTGCCTGCGTTCCTGCCAGCAATTCCTAGTGTCCTGCCCTGCAATTCCAGAAATACTGATTGTCCTGGTGCCAAACGCTATTGTGGACAAAAACAACTGGCAGGACACAATCTGGAGGGACAGAACAGTTTCCTGCAAACAAAGGTGTCAGACAGGGTGCTGTGTCTCCCTGCCTGTTTAATCTGTATGCAGAACATATCATATGACAACTGGGCTAGACTCGGAGGAAAAGGGAGTGAAAATTGATGGAGGAAATAACAATAAGATATGCATATAACTCCAACATCCTAGCCGAAAGTAGCAATGATTTGAAACTACTTCTGAGGAAAGTGAAAGAAGAAAGTGCCAACAGGGCTGCATTTGCACATCAAGAAGACAAGAATGGTAACTATAGAAGAAATACTCAACTTTAACGTAGACAATGAGGACACTGAAATTATTAAAGATTTTGCTGGTTCAGTCATCAACTCAGAGACCACGTCCAAGAAATCAAGAGAAGCTGAGACTCTGAAGGGCAGCACTGGAAGAATTATGAGATCACCAAGAGCAAAGATGTGCCATTAAAGACCAAACTACACCCCCGTCTTTCCAATTACTACGCACAGATGAGAAAGCTTGGATGGTGAGAAAGGCTTACAGGGGAAAATGACTCCTTTAAGGATGGTGCTGGAGGGAAGCTCTACCGATTCTCTGGACCTGCAGAAAGACCAACAAGTGGGTCCTAAAGCAAATTAAGCCGAGAACATCGCTGGAGGCAAAGATAACAAAACCGAAGCTTTCCTGCCTGGGGCACATCATGAGAAGGGGGGCTCTTTGGAAAACAAAGCATGCTGGGCCACATAGAAGGCAGCAGGAAGAGAGGGAGGTGAAATGCGAGAGAGATCGGCTCCATAAAAGGAGCCTTAGGCATGAGCCTACAGGAGCTGAGCAGGGCCACACTGTGGGCATCATCATCCAGGAGTTGGAGCCAACTCAACAGCAAGTAACACACACACAAGAGCTAGTTAGTGCTTCTATGTCAGTGAAGGAAGCAGACACACTTCTGGTCAATGCAGTTTTTACTAACCAAAGGCTCAGGCTCTCCTGAAGTTTCTCTGTTGCCTGAGTAAGCAGGTTGAACCGCGGGTTCTAGGTCTCCACACAGCTGTTAAACAGGGCCTCTCCCTCCCGTAACACCCTCCTCACCAGCACACTTAGCAACACCCAGCCGGGCCCCAGCTCCAGAGGCCCCAGGCGCGCCGGTGAGCAGGGATCTCGGAAAGTGACCTGGGAGAGCCCAGCGCCAAAACTCAGCCCGGCAGGTTAATCTCAATCACGCAGCAGGAAAGTTTTGAACAACAAACCGTGTGAGAGTGTGCAGCGTGCTTGTGAGAATATTCAGGGCATAATTAGATAAATAACAGGCCCAGTGTCTATTTTTACTTTGCCTTGATGAGAAGCTTTGCAGGAGAGACTGCTGGTAGTTAATTCTCCTTAACAACAGTCTATGTAATCACAAACCCCAATTAGCCTGGCCGGTTCTCCGCTATACAAACTATTTCCTTGGCGCTTCACATCACTACTTTGTAATTAGCTTTCATCTACACGAGCTTTGACTAAAAAAATATAAAAGAGTGTAAGTGATTGTACTGCCACTCAGTATTCTGAGAAATAATCGCTTGCGATTTCAATCAGATTAATTTTATCACCCGTATTAAGGAAAATTACCTCCCTCTTCACTCTCTACAGCTGAGGGCTATTTCATTTCCTGAGATGTTCATAAAAGCATAATATAAAGCAATCTGTAATTGTAAATATCCTTCCCTAATAACTTTGAGATATTTCCTTAATACATCTTTACATTTGGAGTTTCCGTTCCATAAAATACAGTAACAAGTGCTCTATTATGTTTTAAGTGTGCGCTGTTAAGCTGGACAACTCGGTGCTGTCCTTCCTGTTTTTACATAGGGTTATATTTAACTCGCAGATAATGGGAACAAGGTTTAAAAGTGATGGAGCGGAATAATGGCGTTCCAGCAATAATATATCTTGCCTTTGTGAGGAAAAGAACTTTACAGCCCTATTCCAGGTCAGCCAGCACGGATGCCGTTTTTCACAGCCTGACAACTTTCACCTTCACCCAAACTCCACACGGGCTTTCAGTGCCCTTTCCAGCCAGGGAACGTGTCCTTCCTCAGGGACCCCGTGCAGAGAAGCAGCAAAGATGGGGGAAACAGAGGAGAAAAAGAGACGACAGTCACCGATCACGGCTTCTTCGGGCCTTCAGAGGTCCCCAAATATGCAAGCCAGGGGGTTGAGGGTGTCGCTGAGGGGGGACACAGGAAAGCTTTCAGCCCTGGGTACAAGCGGGGAGCTGGCGCTTCCCCTCGGACAGGGTGCACTGTCACTGGCCCCCCAGCCCCAGTGCAGGCTGTTTTCCCAGGGGTTCAGCACTGAGCCTGCACTGCAGCCCACACCCACTGACAAGTCCGTGTCCAGGAGGGTCATCCTGCAGAGCTGTACCTGCAGCATGGACTTCAGAAATGCTCAAGATTCTAAGCCCAGAATCGTGTCCAAACACCAAAGCTGGGGACCTGGGGCGTCTACTTGAAACCTTGCTGATATTATTAAAATATAATTTGTATCCTGGGCTACCAATCCATAGTTTCATGCATAAAGAGTCTAGCAGCATCTAAGAGCCGGATACCTGGACAGCATGCACAGCTGTCTCTATCTGTCCTGGTGGGCACAGGCCATTTGAATTTGATAAAGACCACAGGGGGCCGGCTGGTGAGGAGGGAAGTTCCATCGCTCTGAGCAATGGACCTTGAATGGCTCTCATATAGTCGGCCCCGTAGGGAAATGCAGTGTTTAGACGGCTTTAATCTGCTCCCCTGCAGCAAGCACAGTGGCTTTTGCCAGCTCAACTCAAAAGTGCTCTCCCTTGCTTAGCATTCCACGCACCTCTCTGTCTCCTGGCAGGTCTGCACAGGCTCTATTTTCTGCAAAATAATTTACTGTGGGCCAAAACTTGGGGGTTAAAAATGGGAAAGGGAAAGAAAATAAAGTAAAAGCGTTTACTCTTTTCTTAGCCTTCCAATGCAAGAGAAGTCAAATGGAGGCACACGATCCTGTGTGGAATAGTGCCCAAATAGAAAGTTCCAGAACACCCCGTTCCCACATTGCTATTTTCTTTAAGCAGTGTGCTGACCCCCTACTGCTGAAGTACTAGTAGGTGATGCTCTGGAGTAGCAGCTGAGATCTGGGGCAAACCGTGCATCTCGCTACCACTGAGGACAGGCCTTCTAGGATGTGAAACAAAACAGACCTGGCAAACTAATTAGCTTCCTAACTTTTATTTCCCACTATCTGCATAGTCAATAGAAAAGTGTTTAACATATGCTCTTGCCTTGTACATCTTAATGCGTCCATCCTGACAGAGGGCTTTCAAAACACGAGGATGTCACTGGCAATGTGAAGGAACCCAGTGCGTCCAGACATGCTGTGGTCACCCTTACGTGGCACCGGCCCTTCGGAAACCGATGAGCTACAACATGTCAGGGTGGAGCATAAAATCCTATCCCTGAGCAGGAAGACCTGCCTTATGATATTCAAAAAGAGTAGCCACTCTGCACTGAGCCTCTCTAGCAAACCGCATTTCACAGAGAAGTCGGCACTGTGCTCCTGCCGGCTGAGCCAGCCCTTATAAAGGTTTCCTGGAATCCTATTTCAACCAGTAGGACTGAGGCTTTCCCCACCCAATCAGAGCTGTGCAGCTCCAACCAATCAGAGTGGCTCTCTTCCAACCAATCAGTACTGTGCCTTTTGGACCAATCAAACTTCGAGGATTTGGCATCCTCTTTTGCAGGAGGACAGACCAATCAGGAATTAGGAACCAGGAACAGGGACTTCTGTCCATATAAGCCAACTCCTTTGTGGCTCAGAGAGTAGACTTTCCACCAAAAACTGAACACTGTTGGCTGCATTCCAGTCTTCTGGAGCAGAACTGAGCAGCCTAGCTGAAGAGAGACTGGGCCCTAGGGCAGCCTCAACGCTGTGCTGTTTTCACAGCTATGTTGTATCACTGCTGAGTTGTTTGCAAGGAATAACGTTTTCTTCACTGCCCCCCAAATTGGGGATTCTTGTTGGCATTGACTTGGTACCAACGACCATCAGTTGACACTCTCATCAGGCATTAGCACTGAAAGCGTCTCCTGGAGGATGTTGGAACGCCCATATTTCCTCTGAAGTTCTATGGTCAGAAGTCGCAGGCATATAAATGCCGGTGAGTGGGACATTCGTTCACACTAGTGAAGCTGAGGAGCAAGGGTCTAGAGATGGCCAAGGAAATAGGCAGCACTTCAGGTATGACCACCCAAACTGTCCTATTAGGTGGGCTCACTTAGGAAAAGCTCAACTGCTCTTGGCTTTTATGGAGATCGAATTACACAATTAAACAAAGATTTTTCTTTCATAATGTAAGAAAACTACCTTGAGATAAAGGTCTTAAATATTGAAATATTTCTTAACCTATACAGAGACAGAAAGAGATGGTGGCAGGAGATAGAGATGGAGAGAAAAAAATCTATTGTCTCTTCTCATAAGGACACTAATCCTATTGGATCAGGGCCCCACCCTTACACTCTCATTTTTAGTTACTCTTTTAGAGGCCCTATCTCCAAATACAGCCACACTGGAGGTTATAGCTTCAGCATATAAATTGGGGTGGCGAGTGACACAAGCATTCAGACCATAACAAAGCAATCTTGATAAAATAAACCCTCAAGTAAGATCACCACCCAATGAATTTCTCATTAGCTAGGATGCCGACACAAAATAGTGATGGAGAGAATGGGAATGGACCTCAGTGAGTAAGTGTAACTGCATCATGCAATCAAAGACTCCCAGCTGCCTACTCCAGCATTTGCTGGCACTTGCTATGTGTCAAATGTTAGAAAGACAGATGAAAAAGCATGATCCAAGTCCTTAAAGAGCTTCCAGTTTCAGGAATTAAGAACTCTCTAGTCCCTAGTGCAACCTGAAGTACAATGATGTTATTTGTTTTGCTTTGATTTCAGAAGACTCCCAGGCTTAATTTAAACAAAACCACTTGAAATTATGACTCTTTTCTGAGAAAACCAATGTGAGCCACCCCAGCTGCCTTAGAAGTTGGCCTACTGCTGCAATGAACCAGCATGCAGTAGTACTCATGCATTTTTGCAGAATGAGTTTAAGAGTGAAGAGAGAACTTTATTCACAAATTTTCAAATAAATCTGCACACTGTTTTACAAGCAAAACACTTCCTCCTGAACATTTCCCTGATAGGATAACTCTTGATGGTGTTTGTTTTACGTATATATGTATACATGAATGCATTTATTCTGTTTTTAACTTCTCTGTTATTTATGTTTTTAGCTAAGAAACTCTTCTTTCCCCTTAACCGACACTCTGGCATATAAAATATGCATCTTTAACTTATCACAGCTTATTTACCTTAAAAAAATATTATATCACTACTCAAATCTTAAAGTACCTTACAGAAGATACTGCCATTTAACACTTTTCAACTTACGTGTTATTATTGTTCTATATTTTTACATGTGTTATAAACCCCACAATATGTTACTTTTGCTTCAGTCAATTATCTTTTAAATAACTATAGAACATTTTTAAATTAACATTGGCTCATTTATTTACCAACTGCGGCATTTTTCATTCTTCTGTGTAGAGTCAAGTTTTCTTCTAGTATTATTTATATTTAGCCCAAAGAATTTCCCTTAATGTTTCTTGTAGCACAGATCTACTGATGACAAATTCTCTCAGCTTTTGTTTGTCTTAAAATGCCTTTATTTTACCTTTATTTTCAAGGGTATCATCACAAAATATAGAATTATACATTGCATTTTTTTCTTTCAGTTTTTTGTTGTTGTTGTTTTGTTTTTACTTTTGGCTTGCATAGTTCTAAACAGAATTGGCACTGATTCTTATCTTTATTGCCTTTTACATATCATTCTTTCTGGCAGATTTCAAGATTTTTTTACTTTGTCATAGGTTTTTCAGGAAGTTAATTACCATGTATCTTAGTTCTTATCCTACTTGGATTTTTTTTACTCTCTTTGATCAATGGGTTTATAATTTTTACTATACCTAGAAAATGTTATGCCATTATTTCTCAAATTATTTTGCAACCCTTTCTCCTTTCTTCCTGAGACTTCAAATACACATATGATAAGCCACCTAGTATTATCCCACAGGTCTCTTCATTTTTACTTTAGCCTTTTTTTCTCTGAGTTTTTGTTTGGGAATTTTCTATTGTGTTACCTTTAAGTTTACTGATATTTTCTTCCTTAGTGTCTGTTAATCTCACCCAGTGAATTTCTCATTTTAGATATTGTGTTTCTCAGTTCTATGGTTTTAATTTCTTCTTCTTCTTCTTCTTCTTTCTTATTCTGTTTGTTTGTTTGTTTGTTTGTTTTTGTTTTTGTTAATCCTCACCTGAGGATGTTTTTTCCATTGATTTGTAGAGAGAAACACCTATAAGTTGCCTCTTGCATGCACATTAAGGATCAAACCCACAACCTGGGTATGTGCCCTGAGTGGGAATCAAACAGGCAACCCTTTAGTGCGTGTAATGACATACAACCAACTGAGCCACACCAGCCAGGGCTCTAAAGCATTTTAAATTCCTTCTTTGTCTGATAATTATATCATTTCATGATCTCTGTGTCTGTTTGTATTCACTGATATTTCTCAGCATTATGGGTCACATTTTTCTGCTTCTTCAAATGTCTAGTAATTTTTATTACATGCTACACATTGTGATTGTTACATTGTTGAGTGCTTGGATTTTGTGGCCTTCATAGAGAGGGTTGAGTTTGTTTTGTCAGACAGTTACTTGCAGATTATTTTTATCTTTGTTTTTAAGTTATATTAGGGTGGGCCCAGCTAGAGTTGTCCTTATTGGGAGCTAGTTTAGCCATACTGATAAGGCCTCATCCTGCTGGGGTCTCTACTGAATGTCCTGCATATGCAACAAAATATCTTTGTTGGGGCTGGTGGCCCCCAGCTCGGTCTGAGCTCTGTAAAATGTTCAGCTGCACTCACTGGTCACAGAGTCACAGTTTCACTCTATGCATGTGTAGACCAGGAGATGGTCAAAGTTTCAAGGAAACTCTTGCAAGATTTTTCTCTCCCCTCCTCCTCCCCCTTCTCTCTCTCTGCTCTCTTACTCTCTCTCTTTCTCATTCTCATTCTCACTCTTGCTCACTTGCTCTCATTCTCTCTCCTCAGCAGTACTCTGATTGAATTCCAGCCTCAAGAAACTACTGCACCTTCATCTCTGTCCAGTCAGCTCAACGAGGCCATGCCCCTCCACCCTAACTCTACCTCCTCACACTGTAGTCAGCAAAATGCCACAGGGCCGCAAGCTGAGTGACCACAGGCTCATTTGTTTATTTCTTCCCTCGGGTGTCTAGTCCTGTGGCGCCTGCTATTGTGTCTAAGAAGAATCATTCACAGATTTTGTCTAGCTTTCCAGGTGGTTCTGGCATGAGTACAGCAGATTGGTTACTCCCACGTGGCCGCAGCAGGCCTCCTCTTGATTTTTAATATTTAAGCTTATGACTTATCTGTGTCTATCAATATGTTTTATTAGCAAATCTTTATATGGACTTGTTATATTTATATCCTCAAAACTCAGTACAACATATTTAAGAAAATGACATGCAGAAAAGTCTTGCTTTGTATTCCATAAACAATGTGAAGAATCATGGACAGTTTTGCTGAAATTCACACCAAGTGTCAACAAGTGCTGGGCTAAGCGATGCCACGGAACAACATAAACACAGCTGCTGGTTTACAACCCAGTGAATACTTCGGTGACCGGGGAGCAGTGTTAACCTTTGCATCCCCACATAGTAGTTCATTACCTCCACATGATTTCATGTGCTTTTGTTACATGTTAAGATGTTAGCTGGGATTTTATGTTCAGGTGTAAGGCTGCAATTTCTTCATTTAGGCAGTGAAAATGACCATTCATTGAGTGTTTTTAGGCAGATTTCTATTTTTCTGGATGGTATTCCTGACTTTAAGCAGGAAATGACTGCATTTCCCAATGGCGAAGGCTTCCTCCAGAAAGAATGGAAATCCTCCCAGCCAATCAAATTCCAATCCCCGCAAGGTTCAATCATTAACCAAACAACGAGAATCGTTGTTAGCATCCATTTGAACAAAATCATCAAGAGGTTAGTTGAGGAACATTTGAGGCCTGACCTTTGAATCCTGCTGCAAGGTGAGTAATTAACCCATTGAAGCAGGCACACTCTGAGTTTGCGCTAATAAGTGAAGGGGAAAATATCAAGAGAGAACCTGCAACTTTCTGACCTAAAGGAGAGTTGACAGGAGAAGCTTCTGTGATGAGGGCACACAAAAGGTCTTTACAAAGGTGGTGACTGTCATTAGTGTTAAAGGGAACGTCTGACCTATGGTATTAAAACAATAGAAAAATCCAGTACAGGGGTCCACAACTCAAAATTGACGAAATGATTATTGTTTTTTACCAAAACTCGTTGGTTTGAAAGGGTTAAATAATACTAAAACCCTTTACAACACAAGCATCCAATTCACTAATGATTTGTACCTATGCGCAAATCAAATTAATTGCACCATTGCTGGAAGTATTACAAGTAGAGAGGGAAATTTCACATTCATCAAACCCATTTAAATTCATTTGAAACCCTTGTTGAGAGGCATTAGAAAGATTTAGCTGTTTAAGGAGTGATCATGGCTATTTGGACACAATTATTTAAAAGCATTAAAACGCTCTGGTTTCCTAGTTTAGTTGCGTGGTGCTGGACCTCTTCCGCAGTGAATTCTTCGTATGGTTGACGTTAGTCTGTTTTATTTTAGGAAGATTCTGGCATCATAAGAGCCCAGAACACTTTCTACTTCAATGAATACATATTATCAAGTCTCTAATTAAAAAGGAATCAAGAAATAAGCTGTCAGCTGAAATTTATGATTACTTATAAAATGCTAAGGGCCACAATGGTTCATTTTAAAATGCTGGCTGCCACTACCATTTCCTTTCCTTCTGCTGAAATCACTTAACAAAGAAAAAGCATTTCTGAGCCACAGAAATCACATCCAAGAACTCGCAGGAGTGATGCTCAATGAAGTACTTGGCAGGACAGAATCTAGTCACTCTGATGGGGATTGGGTGTGGGTCTCGCTTACCGAGCCTGTTTTGTAGGCCCCTCAAGAATCATGGGGGAGGGGGTGCAACCATTTCCCCAAATTTCAAATGCCCCATTCCAGTGGCATTAATGGACACATCACATCGGGTAAGGCAGGAGGGCGAGGGCGAGGGTGAGAGGCTGAGATGCGAGAGGCAATCCGGACGGAGCAGGCAGATTCAGCAGCCCGCCCTCCCGCCTTTCTGTTAATAGAAATCACGCCGTTAGAGCCCCATTCGCCCGCTGGACAAGCACAGTCCCCCCGCTTGTCCTATTACCGCTTTTCATTAGAGAACAACTACATCCCTCTCTTTTGACATTAAATGCGGCAACACTTTGTGAAAAGAAACACCCAGACTGGTGGCTGGGCTCCAGCTTGGACTTCACTTGCTCTGGGCAGAGCTGCTCTGCGCCCTGGGAGCGGGCAGGACCCGGAGGCGGGCAGCAAGCCTGGACACGCAGATGCCCTTGCAGAAGGGCAGGCTCACGCTTCCTGGTGGGGCTTGCTTTCAGAACCGCCTCCTCCCATCCACTGTAGAGACCCACACACCACAGCCATTAGCAGAAAGGTTTCCTGCGATGTTCAAATAAAGGGCTGAGCAATTTTTTTAGATGTGTGCTTTGAAAATTACAGAAATCTGAACGAATCACACAAACATGCCCAAGGCCAGTTACAAAGCTGCCCTTTTGGTACCTTATACTTTTTTAAACCTATTGTCCTATTTTCAAGAATATTTAACATTTACTTTAAAAAAAGCCATGATGCTCGAGTCCCTGGACCCATTGAAAGACTGGGTGGGACTTTCCTGACGCCAGAATGTTAGGGGGACTCTCTCCATCATCTGAATTTTTTAAGTGTGAAAAGGTCGCAGAGCAGCCCTTAGCCTGCTTTCTGCTGCGACTCCATCTGGTGAGTAAGTTTCTCCTGAAACGTTTATTGCTCAGACCCCACGCGCCTCCTGGGAAGCCCCGCCTCCCCGCTGTCCTCCAGGATGCCGGGCCTGCTCACACCCAGACTTACCCCCTGGAACGCATTCATCTCCAGAAGCAGGACAGTTTTCCACTCTCTGGATTGGGTCCAACATCATCTCGCTGGCAGGGTCAGCAAACAAGTATCAAGCTGCCCTTGTTTCCAGAACCTTCTCTGCCAATGAAGAGCCAGATCACACCCCATGCCAAGTCTCTATGTCCCCTGCCCCAAGTCCACTGCCTTCCCAGCCCTCCCTCCCGCGAGTTTAGTGAGCCACTGTCATGGATAATAACGAAGTAATCTCACCAGCGTTTCTCACTTGACCTTGAGAGAACTGGAGAGCGTGTGACGGCGTGAGTTTGCTAAGGTCACTGAGGCAGCCTTGGGGATCCCAACCAAGGACTCTGTTTCCCAGGTCAGTGCTGGGTCTCACCTAGCGACTAGTTATCCATGTCTGTGTGCTAACCTAAGCGCTTAAAGGCAAAGATGTCAGCTTTCCAAACAAGGACATGTGCTCTGATGCAGGGGTGGTGGGGAATCTATGGGCACTGTGCCAGGCAGGGTCCTTTGCCTGCGGCCCCTCCCTCTAGGCTGGCAGCCACCTCCAGCAGGACTGCTACTGACCGCAGAGAAAAGACAAAGGCCACCACCAGTTCTGTGGTCAGGGGGTCTCCTCCTCCTTTTGGGTCAATGTTCTCATGAATTATCCGTCTAACCTCCAAATATTTTCTTCAACTCCCTTTGATATTTAACCTAGTTATTAACTGGAAAGGAACAGAGGGAGGGCCAACTAGACATATGCTCAGTAAAGTCTGGGTGACATAGGGGAGATACCTGTCTGTCAGTTACACCTGGGAGCAGGTCATTGGCCAGAACGGGCATGGCCACGGCAAGGTCGCAAAATCTGAGATCCGTAAGCCCCTCCACAAAGGAGTCCCCTCTTCTTGCTCTCTCGCCCTCTTGGCTCTCTTGCTCTCTTGCTGTGGTGCCTGACTCCTGGCTTGTGGGGCCCTCGCGCTCTGCACTCGTCCCCATACACAGTGGACTGACGGACAGCAATTAGCCCGGCGCTGTGCTGGACTCCACCACCGGGAGCAGGAACTCTGGACTCCGGCTTTGCTTCTAGCTCTGCTGAAGCCCCGCTGTACCTCTTCCAGGACTGGGTTAAGGGAAATGGGACTCTGCAAAACCAGGAATGTAATTTCACACACATAAAGCTTTTTACCACATCTCATCCTCCCATGGCGGCCTCTGGAAATATTTATTCCGGTGGCGCTCCAAGAACCCTAATCCCACTAGCAAAGGAGAAGGGCAATCCACGCAATTCTCCAATAACACCTCGACAAAGGAAACAACGATGGAAACAAGAATCGCATGAGGACTTGGGAAGAGCTGAAAGACCAGGACGTCCAAAGATGGCTCAGAGAAAGGGTTCATCGGAAGAAAATTCTCAGTTCTGGGGAAGCCAAAGGCCACTGGAGCAGAGACGCTGATCGTGAGCATGGCAGCACTAGACGCAGTTGAGTGACTGCTCTGGTCACACTCAGAACATTGCTGTTAGTCCAGAGAGGACCACGGATGGCGCACTGGCCCAAAGGCAGTGACCTCCCTGTCCCCGGGAGCGTTCCAGCAGGGCCATGACAGAGGGGCCTGCCTTGGGAAAAGGCTGTGCGCCATGACTGCTCAGGCTCAGTGTTTTCATTACAGACTTCTCACAGCGGCGATTTTGACTGTTGCTGCTAACTTTGAAAGCCCTTAGTAGCCAGCGCTCCCCAACGTGTGTACTCCTTTTAGACATGTGTACTTTCTCACACCAAGTAAGGTCTATTGTTTTCCGGAGCTTCTAGCTTGGTAGCCAAGTGTAGCCTTCTTTTTTCTTCAGAGGTCAATGGCAGGCTCACTTTGTAAGGAGCAAATTGAGCACTTTGTAGACAAAAAGCTACCAGACTATGTGGCACTGAAACTTTTTGGTCCAGGATAAAATAATGCACACATTGACAGGAAAAGCGATCCCTGCTTTTAAAATAACAAAACTACCCAAGGTCCCGTGCCAACCCCCTCCCACCAACAAATTAAGAACCTTCCATCTTCCCACTACAACTGTAGATGCCTCAATATTTAGGAACCGGAAATGTCAGATCTATGTCAGTGTAGACCCCTGATATGTAAACACAAATACATATTTTTGTATTCACAGAAACTTCTATGTGAGGAAGGAAACCAAACATGCAAACACGTTGGCTGCTTCCAAAAACTTGGCCCTGAAAGTTGACTATATTTTGTCATCGGCAGACGCTGTTGTTGTTTTTATCATCAGAGATGACGGTATTTTTACACACTCCAGAAAGGATCGCTGAAATCACGAACGCTTTTTTAAACAAACTTAAAGGCATCATTTACATTCAGGGTCCAAAACAAGGTACCAGTAGGAGCCGGCACTGTAATGAGATGTCCTTTTTCCTTCCCCTAAATAAATGCAGAATGATATGCAATTCCCTCCGCGAGCCAGGTCACCTTTAAGAGCCAGGGATGGCGTCGCTGCTGAATGGCTCGCCAGGCTGGCCCGAGAAGGCTGCCAGTGCAAAGCCTGTGACAAAGGGCTGAAATGACAGCACCCTGACTCACCCGCACATTGTGTTTGTTTAGGAAGGTCCTAGAAATTGTATTTCACCAACCACATTCGCTATCAACACACAATTATCTGGCTTAATCATGTGGAACAGTGGCAAATTCACCTGGGGCTTAAGAACTAATGACATTCTCGTCTGCACTGCTTTAGTGAAATGGCCCCGCACCTGCAGCAGGAATAGCGAGATTGCTCAAGAAAATTTGCTTTTCTGTTTTCATTTCACAGCATAGGGCCTCTGCTCAAATCAACAAACGCTGCTGATTAAATAGCGGCGGCACCGGCCCTGCCTGCACAGCCAGCCCTGGCCTGGCAGAAGGACCGCCTGGGACTGGTTTGGGATTGTTTGCGAGGCACTGTCTTGTTGATGGGAAAATAAGTAAACAAATCGGCATTGAGTAATTGGAGTATGATTACAGTTATTAGTGTGGACAGCCCCTCTGTGGCTGGAGGCAGCTCCGCGCAGGGGTCCCTCGGCTCACCCCCAGGTGTGTATCCACTCCCCCCGCCCCGGCCGTGGGTCCGCAGTGAGGGCGGTGAGATTGCACTCACTCCTGAAACCCGGCCCCTGCCTCCCCTCCAGGCACTGCTGACTGTTGCTACTCCCAGGGAGGGGAGAGGGCAATTTTCAAAGGCCGGCAGCCGCAGGAAATCGAGTGTTCAGACTTCCAAATGCTTCAAAGGCAGGTCAGGGGCCCGGGCTCCGTTCATCAGAAGAGTGGTGGGCCTGCGCTAGCGTGCGAGGCAGGCGGGAGAGGGCACCACCTGCCACATGTCCTTTTACTTTAGTTTTGTTTTATCCTCTCATCAGCAAGGGCGTGGGGCGACAGAGATCAGCAGTTCTTTCACTCTGGCTGGATCGCTGGGTGTTGTGCTGGCTCAGTGCTGGGCTTTCTGCCGAGAGGCCAAAGCCTGCTGTGGAGAAGTCCGGGCCTAAGGCTGGCAGCTGCCCTGCGGCTTCTGCACTCCCTGCTGATTCACTGTCCTCTGGGCCTCTCGCCTCCCCCTCCAACTACCACCAATCCCGCTACCCCTCCCCAGTGAGCATGCAGAGACACATGAGCTGGGGTCAAATGTACTCAGGGCAGAAGCAATAATAATATTGATAAACCCCAAAGCAGTAAAGAAGAGAGAGAGAGAGAGAGAGAGAGAGAGAGAGAGAGAGAGAGAGAAGTAAATTAAAAATCTGCACCAGCCCTAGCCAGGTAGCTTGCTTAGAGCATCTTCTATCCTGTACACCCAAAGGTTGAGGGTTCAATTCCCAGTCGGGGTACACACATAGGTTGTGGGTTCAATCCCCAGTCAGGATGCATAAGGAAGACAACCAATCAGTGTTTCTTTCACATAGATGTTTCTCTCTCTCCCTCCCTCTCTCTCTAAAAATATGGAGGGATCAAGCCTGCAACCCCGGCATATGCCCTTGACCAGCATCGAACCCAGGACACTCCAGTCCACAGGCCAACGCTCTATCCACTGAGCAAACCAGCCAGGGCGAGAGAGGGCATTTTATGAGGAATCTTGTGGTACTCGACATCCAATGGTTTGCTTGACTGAGCTCTGAAATTAACCTGCCCAGGGTCGCAAGTCAGTTCTGTCACTAAGTTCTGTTTCAGTTTCTCAGAGAGAAAGAACAGGAGGCACTGGGAGCGCAGGCAGCAGCTGATTCCCTCACCGCCTCCCTCACCACCCGTCTCCCCTCCTTTCTTCCCTGGACAGCCAGGTGCTGCTCCAGCCGCTGGGAACAGAGTGGTTGGGTCCCAGTCCAGTGACCCGAGAGTCTGCTGGGCCCCATGGGGACAGGGACGGGGATGACACTGCGCTCATTGTGCGGAGGGTGTGAGGAAACAAGGAGACAGAGTTGAGAGCAATGCCAGACCTGGGGGGGGGGGGGGTGAGCTGCAGCCCAGGCCTAAGGGACAGAGCTGGGAGAGCCTTGCGCACACCTGGGCCCCATCCTGGGCAGACAGGCCCCTGAGCGCCTGGCGGGGGCCCAGGGCAGGGACCAGGCGGGCAGCCGTCTGGGAGAGCTCTGTGTTGCGCCCCGGCCACTCCCTGGGCTGCGCACGGCCACTCATGAGTCTCTCTCCCGTCATCTACTTCTAGACAGAAGAGCGGGAAAAGAACAAAGCTCAAGCCCAGTTACAAACCAATAACGAAAAACCAGTGGGAAAAAGTTTGTCTCCTGAACGCTATGGCTTCCTCTGATATCACCCCTCCTGTCCCAGGCAGCACCCCGCTCCTTCGGCCTCAGTGCCAATGTGGACCTTTTCCCACAGCAAGTGGGGTTCTAAATGCCATGTGCCCACTCCACCCTGCAGGGCGTACTTGTCTAAAAAACACAAAACACCTTATTATGTTGTTCCATAACCTACAGTTTTCAAAATAGTCTCCTGAATTCTAATTACATGAGATGAAGTAAAAATACCCACAGTGATTCATTACTACAATAACCCCATTACTCTCTCGCCTTAGAAGTGGATTTGAAGTTGCAAATGGAAAATAAGCCAGGACTGTCATGTAAATGGGAAGAATAATTTATCTATGAAAACAGGGGGAAAGCCCCTGTTTGCCCAGGAGGGCGACGCAGGGTGAGGACGCTGGGAACCTAGACGCTGCTCAGCTGCCGGGGCTGCCCTGCAGGTGAAATCTTCCTGAACTCCCCGCTGTTCCTGCCTCAGGTTCTCCATCACACATAGATGGCCCTCGTCTTCGAAGCAACTTGAACAATGAGACAATCAAATGAACTGCCATGGTTTTAAAAAAAATTCTTTTTAAAATCATCTAACTTGCCATTAATGAGGTTCCTTAGATCATTAAAAGGTAATAATGAAAACTCCATCCGTCTGCCTGGGAACAAAGGTGAGGGAAGTTTCCTAAGGGCAAAAAGAGAGGTGCCGAGGTCGCACTGATTACAGGCGCTGTGGACGGGCTCGCCACCAGCTCCCAACCCTCTCCGCACGAACGGCCCAGGATGAACGCCCAAACACGACAGGAGTTACTCCTCCTTCCCCGGGACACCTGCCCCCGCTGTGAGGTGACCTAGCAGGAAGTGTGAAGGGTTGGTAGCAGGTTCTCCGGGAGGGAGGCCGCAGGAGCGCACTGCTCCCTGCTGAGCGCTCAGGTGGCCCCTAGGACCTGCCTGCTCCCGGGCCGGGTTGAGGAATACCAATGCGGCCTTGGTGGCCCCTGAAGAGCTTTACACAGGAGCTCGCGCCATCCCAGCTCTGCTGAACCATTTATAAACGCCGTCACCTGGAGAGCTCAGTACCTACGGCACAGGTTGGCTTCTTGGAACAGGCCAGGGAGCTGTTAAAAACCCAGGCCCGGGCCAGGTACCGACAGCTGCAGCGGAACCTCTGCGGGGAGCATCACGCACTGCATTCCCGTGCTGGTGAGCCACTCTGAGGTCAGCCAGGCTGGCCCCGATGGAATATTGAGCAGAGTCCTCCCTGGCTCCTCACTCAGAGAGAGGACTCACCTGCCTCGGACAGGCTTTTGGCCCTAATAATGAAAAGCAAAACTCACCGGATTAGCTATGAGTATCAATTGTTTCATTTCTCTTCATAGAACTTATTGATACCTCCCCTTTTAATACACTTCAGTAATACTATTTAAAACACACTTACATACAGAGGCAGTCTAGCTCCCCTTTTACAGGGCATGCTCCTTCACATGGGACTTTGCAAGAGTAGGGCCTAGTGTAAGCTTAAACATTTTCAGTTATTAAAGTTATATAAGCATATATATACACATTTATATATGCTATGCATTGACTAGGTTAAGGACAGAGAGGTAAAGGTTGTTATTAGCCAATGCAACCTTAACAGGGAGATTTTTTCAAGATGAAAAGAGTGAGGAAAATAACTGAAGATTAAGATCTTATTGGCAATAATAATGGAGAGAGAGAGTTTGTTTGCAGCAAGAGAAATTGGCCAAGATATGGGCCTACAAATAATAGTAATGTGGTCATATTGGTAATAAATTCCCTCCCTCATTAAAGAGAAAAATCCTCATAAATAGCCAACCATTACTAAATTTCTGTATCACATAGTCATTTAGGAAATACAAATATTTAAGTAGATCTAAGCTCTTTGTGCTCACAACCTCTTACACCTCCATAAAACTTAAACACAAACAAAACCATAAGCCACTACAATTTTCTCTAACAAAATTAATGGAATGTGACTCATGAAATTATCTTGCAGAAACAAAAATACCAGTTTTGCATTTAATAAGAGAAAGTCAGATTTGTATTTTTACTTTTAACTTGTTCTTTGTGGTTCTTTTTTTTTTTTTTTTAGCATGATGAAACATCACCTGAATTACTTTAGTTAAAATATTCTTAATCTCTTTTTTAAACGATAAATTATTTGTATTTTAAATGTAGTCTTTAACTTTAATTAGCACATATATTTCATAGTGCATCTTAAAATGCAATACTGATGAAAGGTAAATGCCAGTTTAATGAAGCTCTTCAATGTGCAACTACTATGATATCGACAATAAATACCACTTGTTATGTGTGGATATTAGATCTCCTCACATTGTAAATATGGTGCAGCATAAGGGCTTAGGTTACCAAAGCATAGTAAGCAACATTTATGTTTGTATTTGCATATTTTCACATAAATAAACCTGAAAAAAAGGTGGAAGCATTATAAAAAGGCTAACATCAGTTACGGCAGAATTGTGAGTTTGTAAATCATTTTGGACATTTTTTGTTTCTGCTTCTAAAATAAATAGGTATTAGTTGAATAATAAAAAGTGATTTCTTTTACTAAATATCCCATTATTAAGAAAAGAGTTTTAGAAAGTTACATATAGCATGAGCCAATTCTATAAGGAAAAAAAATCATATAAATGTATTTCAAGGTATTGAAAGTGTCTGTATGTAGATATGCCTAAAGTTAAGTAATAACCAAGTCTGGGAAATGAGATTAGAGATAGTTTTATAAAATGTTCTCCTCTGGGCTTCTCTGTGTGTGGCAGGCACTTGGCATTGCTCCAATGGCTGCCACCGCCCAGCAGTCAGGCCCTGGTGGTATCTGCTCCCCTTAAAGCTGAGCAAAACTTGCTGACTCGCTTCTAACAAACAGAACGCAGCAGAAGTGAAGGAATGTCATTCTCGAGACTAGTTTACAAGACTGTTGCTTCCACCTGGAGCTTCCTCTTCCTCTTTCCCAGAAGGCTTGTCCTGGGGAAGCGGTTGCCAGAGGTGAGGCAGCCATGTGAGAGGCTCTTGGGAAGGACTCTGCTCTCCCGAGTGAGCCTGAAACCAAATCTGAGCTCCCGCCCCTGCCGATGCCAGGAGAGCCTTCAGATGAGACCACAGCCCTGGCGGTGAGCTCCTCCAAGCCGAGAGAACTTGACCCACGTTGTCATTTCCCACTTAAACTGTTCTTGGGACCTGCACACTTACACGTTTTAAATAGACAGACTACATAATGGAGTGAGCCTGAGCTCCTGTGAGTTCTGTCCTATGAGCCAGCATTGCTCTAACTAGAAGCCCAGCCAACCCAAGCCCACCATTGGAAGCTATCTGTGGGGTAAATAAGTAGAAGAATTAAAACTCTGATTTTTGCCTTGGGAGTCCTTATTATAAAGACAGAGCAATGATTTTGTAACAAGGAACACAACAATAGACTAGGTTCACCCCCAAACACTAAATAAATATACCTGTTCCTTGTTCTACTCAGAAACACAAAAATTGGAGTCTTAAAGATGAAGAGGGGAACCATGTGACTGGACATCTGAGTGGAGGGGCACAAGCAGGTCCCACACAAACAGCACTGACCAGATCCCGCCTGGCAGCAGGTGGTTTCCACGCCACGGCGAGGAGTGTCACTGGTGGAGCTGCTGAGTGTGTCTTTATCTCACATTCTAAGAATCATGCCACAGGCTGGACGCGAAACATTTTGAATAAGATGTGAACAAGCCCAGCATCACCGCTTCAGAAACTTGAGAGAGCCGTTTGAGAGAAAATACTTTCCTTGTACATCCGTGTTGCTAGCCTATGGTGAGCTTAATAGAAAAACATCGAATACTGTGAAGGGCTGTTTGGGGCTCAAAAAACGTAAGTGAGTGAAGATATGAAATAGTGTCTCCAGATAGCCTTTGGCCATGGCCCTTGTTTGGTGGAAACCTATGGATCCATTGAAAGCCATCTTCCTCCTTCCCCTCTCCTCTCCCTGACAGAGCTGGGACATGGCAGAGGCTCTGTTTTGAAGCAGGAGTTCCTGTGCAGCTGCTTTTGCCCCCACTGTCCCCGCCCTCCTTTTGGCTTCTACTCCGTTTCTCTATTGTCTGTGTTGCTCTTTCACTCATGCCTACCTGGCAGGAAAAATGCCAGCACGCTGAGAAGATGCTTGCTCTGAGCATGTCTCTTGATTCCAAAGAAAATGCACATTTCTTCCTTTTACCTCATTTAGGCACAACAGTTCCATTCTATGCATGTGTAATCAGAGGCCATAAAGAATTAGCTGAACCACAGTGCACTCAAGTCAATAGAACTGATATCCCTTTATTTTAAGGCATTGGTTTAATAGCACATGCACGATTTACAAAAATGGTTGAATTCCTACCCACCTCGCGCTAAATGTGTCCTTCCCTGGGTGACTTTGGAGTCTGTCTCGCAGGCAGAGTATATTCCTCCGAGCTTTCTGTTTTGATGGGGCCAGTTAAAAAGAGTGAGCGTGTGAGGTACAAATCAAGGCCTTAGGAGCCTGTGTGTTTTCACTTTCTCACTCTTACACCTGTCCCATCAACAGGGCACACCCCGATGAGCCTGCTAGAGAGTGAGAGGCATGGAGCAGAGCCAAGCTGCCCTGCCTGTCCAAGTGGAGGCGATCCTAGGTCATGCAATAGCCAATTCCCAGACACGTGATCAAGTTCCGCCAAAATCAGTGGAACCGCTCTGCCAACCCCCCACTCACCCCAGACATATAAGCAATACTGCTTTTGGTTTTGTGCCACTGAAGGTTTGTGGTTTTGCTACACAACATTCTAGTGGCAACAGATAACTGGTACAGCGGAGTTTGAGTAAGACCCATCATAGAGACTGAGTTGGAAAGTACATTGGCACCTAAGCATTGTTGGGGTGTGTGTGTGTGTGAGGGGGTGCATATGAGATAGAGAGGGCATGGTTGATATTTCTCTACATGGATGACTACAGACCATGTTTGTTTTTTAATCTGAGGATGACACTTGGTAACTTGCTCATTCACTAAATAATTATCTACCAAGTAGCTATAACATACTAGAAATGCTGCACTGTAGCTTATTATTATTAGGTTTTATAAATACTATCTTCTAATTTTCTATGAAAACCAAAATAGATGAAATAAAAAAAACAACTCAATTTGTTTATTCCTCAGTCTGTAATGTCACTCCTCAAGGTAAGACTCCCTTTAAAATATGAAACTCTTGACAGTGGCAGTATGGGAAAATAAAGTACATGTCGCTCAGTGGGTGCCAGGGACCTATATTATGTCCTACTGTTGGTTACAGAATTTTCAATATGTCCTTATCCTTTTTCACTCACACGAACTGCAGCTTAGAGCAGTGGTAATCATTTCCTGTGTTTGAAAAAGAGATGAAAGCATTCATGGATGAAAGCAAGTTGGATTTAATCTCCTTCTCTCTCATCCAGTGCACTGTACTGATCATTTTCCAAAAAAACAAGACTTAAGCTCATTTTTGTCATGACAAAACTAGTTTTATAGTAATCAGATGGCAATTCCTAGTGTACACAATTCTAATATAATTACCAGGAGGAAATGTAGAGGGAGTTGCAAGCTTGAGATAAAGGAAAGCCTGTGAATTTTGTATTAATGTCTCAGACTCTCTTATTTGTGCAAGTAATCAATCTTTCAGGGAGTAGAATAGTAATTCTTTGTGAAAAAAAATGACAAGAGTCAGAGGAAGAAAGAAGATAATCTGAGTTCCATTCGGTACACAGCGGGTCAGCCGTGATTGACAAAGCTCATCACAAAACTATAGCTCACAGAGTAATCCCAGTAGCAGAGTCTCATTTGCAGCCCAAGCCGTGTTAATGACATGTTTAACAGCTGCTTGTTGAAGTTTGGAATCTGCATTAACCCGCAGAGCAGTGAACAGAGAAATGAGGGAAAGGATTGAAATCAAGCCTTCATTATTCTGACAGCCCAGGTGAAAGGGTGCCCAGAGGTCGTGGAGAGGTGGGGGGGTGGGGGTGGGGGCGGGTCTGGAAAGTGGAGAGTTCAGTTGCATGTGAAGACTATCTGAGAGATGACAGGAACTTATCAATAAACACAGAGGACTACAAAGACAAACCAATATGTTCAACTCGGAGTCAAGAAGGCAGGAGAGTCGGGCAGCTGGAATGAAGTCCTGGCTTGGGACACCAAAAATCACCCATCGCCACTGTCCATCAACTCAGTGCTCAGGACAGTGGAGGCCGTCCCCACGGGAAGACGGAGCGACGCCACGTCTGCAGGCTCGTACCTCCAGGAATACTGTTCATTCTCCAGCTCCGGGAGCACAGGAGCATATGCACCACGCGTGCTTTCTGGACTTCCTAGATAGTATTTGCTGAATTAGTTTAAATGAACTACTAAATGTGCTTTTCTTAAATGTGGCTTGTTATAATGGCCATTTGTTCTGTGGAACAAATGTTCTGTGGAAATTTGTCTCTGGCCTCTCCATCAGCAGAGGGTGCCCATTAGTGAGGGCATGGAATGAGCAAAGAGAGACAGTGTCAGAGGATGTAGGCAAAACTCGGCTTCTCCAGGTCTTTTTTTCCCCTTTCTTCTTAAATTAAATTTATTCAGGTGACATTGGTTAATAAGATATGTAGGTTTCAAATGTACAATTCTATGATACATCATCTGTATATTGCATTGTGTGCCCACCACCCAAAGTCACATCTTCCATCACCATATATTTGACCCCCTTCACCCTTTACAACCCCCCACCCCTCTTCCCTCTGGTAACTACCACAGATTGTTGTCTGTGTCTATGAGGTTTTTATTGTTTTTTTTGTTTGTTTGGCAGCTCATGCAAATACCCTGAGCTTTAGCATTCTTATCTGTAAAGGGGAATAAGGACACCCACCTATAGGATTGCTGTAAGGTTGAAAGTAAAATGTGCCAAGCCCCCAACACAAGTGGACACTTCCTAAAGAGTCCCCATTATTTTTACAGGAGATGACCACTATCAGTAGCCCATGTGGCTGATTGACAAAATAGCCACCCAAAAATATTTGTGGGTGACTAAACCTGCTTAACAATCTGTAGTGCCTTTTGCTATACTGCCTTTCACTTCTTTTAAGCTTGTCTTCATTAAAAAAGAAGAAGAAAGCTGGAATTCTTAAATGACAGGATCTTAGAGCTCATTTCATCAACCCCTTCATCTTACAAATGAGAAACCAACCGAGGTCCAAAGAGAGTCTGCCATGGTCTTGGCGAAGAGAGCTAAAGAGTGAAGATTTCACAACCTTTTGGTATTTCATATGAAATGATGTATTTTCCACCACCTATGGGATGTTTTTCCTTTAACCAAAGGATTAGGCACGGCAGTCTCATGGTCATTTCAGTCATCAAAGTGGCTTGCTCACAAAGCATTCTTTCTTTAGCCTCAAGTAATTTTATCTCTCAGGTCTTCTGTGTCCTTTTATGCAAAATAAGATTGGAAAAGAAGCCATAGTTTCCATACCACTTGGTGGCTTTGGGGAAGTGCTGTTCAGGATGGTGCTAAACCTTAACTTCCCGTCCTTATGTTCCATTCAAAACAGCACACCACTTTCTTAAAGTCTGTGTTACATGCAGGCTTCTGTGTAAGGTTTGTTTAGGGTTCAAAACAGTTTTTCCAGGTAGGTACCAACGTGACTAGCAGATCTCTAGCGTCCCTTCCCTCCTGTCCGTTGCGACAGTGAAGATTGCCAAGTCAGTTCATTGAGGAGACTTGTACCAACTTCTACTTCCCAGGGGAGAAGGGTCCCCAACAGAGAAGACAAGAGGGAGAATGCAGAGGGAGAAAGGGGACAAGAAGAAGAAAAGCAAGGTCAAGAAGAACACAAATGAGACCACAGTACTTCCAACTTTCTCTGTCCATATATTTCTATATTTATCATCTTATTCAATCTTCTCAAAAATTATGTAGTATAAACACCAAAGATACTTTTCCCGTTTATCCTGGAAGGAAGCTGAAACACTAGAGGAAATAAGATAACAAGTCACCTCACCAGGCACCTTCCTTAAGGGAGTTTGTCTTAACATACTTAGGAAGTAAGGATGCTCCGATGGCTCACATCCTTGGAGTCTCCGAATGCAGTTGGCACTTCTTTCCACAGGTCACAGCCTGTCTGGGAGAGGCAGGCATTTCGGAGACCTCTGTCACTGCAGCCAACAGGACGTGCAATTTGCTGCTTTGCATTTAGGTAGTGAGTGCTCTGTTGCAGATACAGTCCCTAGTCACAAGGCCAATACACAGTTAATGTAGCAGGAGTTACTGCACTCAACTCCTTCTGTGGCATGCAAATGAAGATAATTAGATATTCTGAAATTTCAAGATATGCCCAAGTGTTCAGTGCACTGAGGCGCCTCATGCTGGTTTTGTGACCTTCTGGTATTCTTCTCCACCTTCCCCTAGGACCTCAAAGCATTTCTTTATATTTTTTAAATGTATTTAAATGCAATTTATTTTAATTCACATTTCACATACATCTATATAGATATGTTACAAATATTCATTATATATATATATATATAATATATATATATATATATATATATATATATATACTAGTGTATATATATATATATATATACACTAGTAGCCAGGTGCATGAAATTTGTGCACATTAAAAGGGAATTAATTGCCCTAGCCGGTTTGGCTCAGTGGATAGAGCATCGGCCTGCGGACTCAAGGGTCCCAGGTTCAATTCTGGTCAAGGGCATGTACCTTGGTTGCGGGCACATCCCCAGTGGGGAGTGTGCAGGAGGCAGCTGATCGATGTTTCTTTCTCATCGATGTTTCTAACTCTCTATCCCTCTCCCTTCCTCTCTGTAAAAAATCAATAAAATATATTTTTTTAAAAAAGAGAATTAATCAGCAGAGATACTTTAATATTGCTATTTGCCCTTTCTCTATAATAGAAGTGTGAGAGATGAAAGGAAATTAGTAAAATATATATGAAAATAATACATAAATTTATTAATAAACAATAACAAAAGGATATAACAACAACAGAGGCATGATATAAAAACGACAAAAACATGATACGAAAACAACAAAAACATGATACGAAAACAACAAAAACATGATATGAAAACAACAAAAACATGATATAAAAACAACAGTGATGCAAACAATGACTGATAAAGTGATTAAACTTATTCTAATATATCTCTGTACACCACATTAAGAGTGAAAACACTTTCAGAGTGCTTGACTAATTTCCCTTGTGATGAAGTATTTAGAACTTTAACTGTAACATCACATGCTCTTCAAACTCAAGAGAAAGCAACATATAACTGACCATGTGAAAAAACAGGTTCAGGTAGGAATATGCCTACTTTGTCTAGAGTTTGTCCTTGTGATTAATTAATAGTCATCACAAATGCTGGCATCACCAGAAACCGTCGTCGAATCAATTTAAATGGGAGGCCAGTGTCAGATGGGAACAAATTAATTCTTGGAATCAGAACAACCTCTCCCTCTGCAGATCCTGTTAATACTTCAGCTTCGATAATGTTAGGTGGTAATCTTTTGATAATAAATCTGGTACCATTACAAAGGCCCCATTTACTATTGAGATTTCTCAATAGCATGATGATTGCACCCACTTTCAATTTTAATTTATGACACGGCATTCCCGAAGGAGTATTACTATTAAGAAATTGGATAGGAAAATTTTCCTTTTCAGTATCATCTGTGGAATCAATGGAATCATCACTCAAATATGTGTGAAAATCTCCATCAAGTATATCCAAATTTTCTTCATTTAATTTTTGAACATGCTCGTTTTTTGGACAAAGAATTACACGTTTAGATATATTTTTAATATTATCTATAGCAGTGGTTCTCAACCTTGGCTGCACATTAGAATCACCTGGGAATCTTTTTAAAAATCTGATTCCTGGGCCTCATCCTCTGGAAATTGTTTCTTTGTTATGGGGTGGGGCCACAACATTAGTAACAAAGAAACAGAATTTCCGGAGGATGAGGCCCATAAATCAGGATTTTAAAAAGATTCCCAGGTGATTCTAATGTGCAGCCAAGGTTGAGAACCACTGATCTATAGATATAGTATTTCCAAAGGTAGCTTCAATAATAGATCCATTACAAATCATTTCACTTCCATGCTCCGCTCCAAGGGCGGGTTCCTGCCTGAAACCTCACCCTCCAGGAAACAGCTGGGGGAGAGCCCAGCCGTTTCCAAGACGACGCATGCAGGACTGACTTCCTTCGGGTTGGTCGCTGTTCTGGCCATGATGTTACACCCAGGGTTTTTATATAAGTAGACTAAAGGCCTGGTGCACAAAATTCATGCACTGGGGGGTGTGGTCCCTCAGCCTGCCTGCACCCTCTCACAGTCTGGAACCCCTTGGGTGATGTCCACCTGCCGGCTTAGGCCCATTCCCTCTTGCTGTCCGGGACCCTCGCTCCTTACTGCCTGCCTGCTTGCTGCTCCTTACTGTTGCCACGGAGGCAGGAGAGGCTCCCACCACCACCGCTGCACTCACCAGCTGTGAGCCTGGCTTCTGGCTGAGTGGCACTCCCCCTGTGGAGTGCACTGACCACCAGGGGAAGCTCCTGAATTGAGCATCTGCCCCCTGGTGGTCAGTGTGCATCATAGTGACCAGTCGTTCTGCCATTTGGTTGATTTGCATATTAGTGTTTTATTATATAGGATATATATATGGGTATTTTTAAGTATATCTGTGGAGATCACATATCTCAGTCTTTTTAAAATGTTTTTATTAAATTTATTGGGATAACATTGGTCAATATGATCATCTAGGTTTCAGGTGTGGGTTTCTATGTTACAAGATCTGTATATTGCACTGTGTGCCTTCCACCCACCTCGGGCTTCTATAAAACCCAATGTAGAAGCCACCTGTGATGAGGTAGGGAATTTGGGGGGCTCCCTTTTCCCCGGCTCTAGTACAGTGTCTTCTCATTAATTATGGCTTATCCCAGCATCTCCCTCTCTCAGCCTAAAGTGTGATATCCTCCTTCCCCACCCCCCTTTCTTGGTAGTAACAGTAATAATACCTACAGTTACTGAGTACTTGTTATGTACCAGGAACCATGTTGGATGTTTTATAGACATTATTTCTTATAATCCTCATAACAGTGGAAAGAGGCTACTATTATCTGCCTTTTAAAAGGAAAAACTAAAGTTTAAGGCTAAATAAATTCCTGAGGCCAGCACTATGGGAAACGCTATGGGAAAAGGTTTAACGTTCCCTAAAGCTCATAATATTAACCATTACTCTGTGTGCCTGGTGCCCACTTTCTTAGGATCTTCCTATGGTGAACGTAATCTTAATTCATGCCACAACTGTCTATTGAGTGTCTCTCTCTGCCAGGCACTCCTCCAGGCAAGTCAGATCCAGCAGTGCGTGAACTGACAAAAATCCCCACGTTCTTGGCACTCACATTCTGGTGGGAAAGACCAACAATAGAGAGGATGAGTCACCGGGCACATTAATTCTTATTTCATAGATAAATATAGTTGAATTTATTACAAAACGGGAGATTCAGCCTTTCTATTTAACCTTCCTGGACTCCCCCTGCCTGGCTGGAGAAGCAGGGATGGAGGGAGGACTGGCAGGCAGACTGGGGCCTCCAAGGGCAATCAGCCACTCAGACTTGCCAGCAACCAGTTTCTCCCAGACTCTGCCAAGAATAATGCCCCAACCTCAGACGTTTGGCAATCACTCTTGTTAAGTACTTAAGCCCATGGAATCCTAAGTTCTCTCACATGAGAACTTGAAAGCATTTTGAGTAGACAGGCTTGTTTAGGATAAAAGGTTCTGCAAATGGGCCCTAGCTGGTTTGGCTCAGTGGATAGAGTGTGGGCCTGCGGACTGAAAGGTCCTGGCTTCGATTCTAGTCAAGGGCACATGCCTGGGTTGCAGGCTTGATCCCTAGTTGGGGGCATGCAGAAGGCAGCCAATCAATGATTCTCTCTCATCATTGATGTTTCTCTCTCTCTCTCTCTCTCCCTCTCCCCTCCTCTCTGAAATAAATAAAAATATATTTTTTTTAAAAAGGTTATGCAAATGAGACATTTGATGAATACTATCAAGACTTTCCTAGGTAAGTCAGTCTATGCTGACACACAAAACAGGAGGCAAAATGCCATTTGCCACCGAGACCTGGGCCCTAGGCTCCTGCCAAGTTCTGCAGATCTTGTGAGGCTACTAGCCAAGGAAACACAGGGCACTTCTGCCTTTGAAACACATTAGGACCACAGACACAACCTGAGGTGTTTTTTTTTACAAAAATAAAATAAAAGTCAATATTCAATTTACCTTATCCCATTTCTTTTATTAATAGGCTCTTTAAACATTAATTTGTAAAATACATTTGAGATCTGGCAATTGTCACCAATTTGAGCTCAAGTAAACTCATAAAAATTCTCAAAAATATTCATTTGTTAAAGGTTTGGTACGTTGATACTTATTTTAACACTAGAGGCCTGGTGCATGAAATTCTTGCATGGGTAGGGTACCCAGGCCTGGCAAGCGACCAGGGCTGATCGGGGCCTTCCGGCTGCCGGCCAGGGCCTTCCTTCTCTCTGTACCGCCCCCTGGTGGTCAGCGCATGTTATAACAGCCAGTTGAATTCCGGGTCAGTCATACTCCCTAGGGGACAATTTGCATATTAGCCTTTTATTATATAGGATATGAAGTTGATTCTAAAAGAGTGCTATTCGGGTTCAGCCAGTTATTTTCCAAATGCAGTTATAAGAGCCACCAAGATATACTGAGCAAATAGCCTGGGACGAGCCAGGGTGTGTATCACTGATGGCAAACTGCTAGCGTTCCCATGCATAGTGTCACTTATTTCTTCATGAGTTTCAAAATAGAAAAATATTTAATTCCTTACACAATAATATTTTCTCAAAAAATGGGGCAAAAAAAAAAACAAACTTAATATCTTGACCACATTCTCATTTAAATGTAAAAGTTCTTGACACTCTCTTCACATTGAGAAAATAAAGCTCACCATGAGGTGCTAGTAAAAAGAGAAACATGAGAAAGAGCAACCTCAGAACAAATCAGTCCTCTCAGCCGAAACCCACCCCCTCCAAGTGGAGTTTTGGGGTCCTGGGCTGCTGTGGTCGCAGTCGGTGCTGCTAACTGCACGGCGTCCAGCTCAGTGCTTTCCGGGAACACAGGAGGTTGCACGACCCCGCCTCGTGTGAAGTGAGCCAGGGCCATGTGGTTTGGCTAATGAAGTGTAAGCAGAAATGTGACATTAAGAAGCAGAAATAGAGGTAGAAGCTTTAAGAAGCCGTGTATTACCCACCGACCTCTGGCCTCTGCAGCCATCCTGGACGTGAGTTTAGAGGGGACGCTTAATGAGCACAGCACTTTGCCAGCCCACAAGGGGAATGCAACACAACTGGGAGCGAATGTGAGGGCTGTTGTTACAGTGCACAGCTTAGTCCATCCCGACAGACACAGCTCAGTGACCACACACCTTCCAAGTGCAGGGGCCAGCACATAAGATGACCTCTAACTTATGATTTAATTGTCAGCGGTATTCCTCCGCTGCAGAGGTTGTTCGGACAGGAAATGCAGAGCTGGTGCTGGGCGCTGCACCCTCAAAGTGCTGATTCAGGCTCTACTGCACCAGCTCTGTGCCCTGGACTGGGCCCACCTCCTCCCGTCACCCATGAGCCATCGATATTGTGGCAATTCACATTTGAGTATTTCTTTCTACATCAGATAGCAACTGAATAATTGCAATGAAGATTATCTTGAATGCTGCCCCCCCCCGACACACACACACACACACACACACACACACACACACACACCCTGTCTTCTAATGTCTTATTGCAGAGACATGGGAAAGTTCATGCAGAAGGGAAATGTAGGCAGCCAACACGTTGTGTGAAGCTAAGCAGGTTGGATATAAAATCCTTGCGTTTTATGAATATAATTATTGAACATAAGTAAATGTAAGCCCTCATTTCCACTGGCTTGCTCGCTCCCCATCCTATATAATAAAAGCCTAATATGCTAAGTGTCCGGTCAACTTGTTGGCCGTTCAACCAATCAAAGCGGATTATGCTAATGATATGTTAAGGCCGCTCAACTGCTTGCAATGATGTGCACTGACCACCAGGGTGCAGACAGTTGACCAGTAGACAAGTCGCTATGACATGAACTGACCACCAGGAGGCAGACGCTCCAACTGGTAGATTAGCTTGTTGCTGGGGTCTGGCCCTGGAGCCCTCCTGCGGTCCCTCCCCATCTGGCCAACCTTCCGCATCTCTCCCCTGCCCTGCTCATGCACCGGTAGGGTCCCTCAGCCTGGCCTGCACCCTCTCACAATCTGGGACCCCTCAGCGGATGTTGGAGAGCTGGTTTTGGGGGGTGGTTTCAGGGGATGGGCCTAAGCCGGCAGGCAGACATCCCCTGAGGGTCCCAAACTGTGAGAGGGTGCAGGCTGGGCTGAGGAACCTCCCCACCCCCCAGTGCATGAATTTCGTGCACCAGGCCTCTAATATAAATATATAAATAAATAAATAAATATATATATCTATATATATATATATATATATATATATATATAGATATAGATAGATAGATATATATAGATATATATATATATATATATATATAGAGAGAGAGAGAGAGAGAGAGAGAGAGAGAGACTGTGTTAGATTTCACATCTAGCTTCCTCAGCGTACACAGCCAAGAACCACTGCCCACCCCTTTCCTGCTTCTGCTCCAGAATGTCCCCAGGTGCTGCAGGTGGTGAGCTTGCCACCCTATCATACTCTGGACAAGCAGCAGGTGGCTGAGCATTGGCTTGAGGAAAGGAAATGTGCAGCATTATATTAAAGGGGATTTTTCTTGTGGTCTTGGCAGAGACCCCAAAGGAGAAGACAGTATAAAGACAGTAGCCTCATCTAATCTCAAGAAAACTCTAGTAGTCATTTTCATTTGTGTTAGTTTTCTATTCCTTCTACAATAGATCACAAACTGCAATTTGTTTAAACTGCTAACCAAATTTAGCAGTTTATTTTCTTTTTATGTTTTTTAACTAATTGATTTAGAGAGAGAGAGAGAGAGAGAGAGAGAGAGAGAGAGATTTATTGTTCCACTTATTTATGCATTCATTGGTTGATTCTTGTATGTGCCCTGACAGGGGATTGAACCTGCAACCTTGGCTTATTTCGATGATGCTCTAACAAACTGAGCCACCCAGCCAGGGCAAATTTGATCATTTAAACAGCACAGATTGGTTATCTCATAGCTGTCATTCACAAGTCCAGGCCAGTTTGACAGATTCTCACAAGGGTCTCACAAAGCCAGAATGAGATGTCAGCAGGCTTGACTCTTAGCTAGAAGGCCTGGGGGAGATGCTTCCAGTTCAGCAAGTTGGCAGAATTCAGCCCTTGCACCTGTAGAACTGAGACCCCCGTGTCCTTGCTGACTACAACAGAGGTCATTCTCAGCTTCTAATAGCCACTTTCATTCCCTGGCCGGTGGCTCCCTTTGTGTTTAAAACCAGCAGCAATGGGCTGAATCCTCCCCACACTTCGAATTTCTCTGACTTCATCTCCTATCTCATTTCTCCTGCCTCTAGCCAGAAAAGTTTCTCTCCTTGTGATTAGATTGGATACACTAGATAATCCAAGATTCTATCTCTAACTGAAGGTTCATAACCTTAATTGCATCTGTAAAATCCTTTTAGCCACATACCTTAAATACTCACAGGTTTCAGGAATTAGGACATCTTTGTTGCGCCAATACCACACCATCTGTCTAATCAGCTTAGGCTGCTATAACAAAATACCATAAACTGGGGGCTTATAAATACATACGCTTATTTCTCACAGTTCTGAAGGCTGACTGTTTGAGATCAGGATATCAGTGTGGTCAGGTTCTGGTCAGAACCTCTTCCAGGTTGCAGACTGAGATGACTTCTACTTGTATCCTCGCTTGGTGGAAAGAGGGTGAGCTAGCTCCCTGGCCTCTTCCTATACGTGCACTAATCCCATTAATGTCATGAACTAATTACTTTCCCAAAACCTCACCTACAAATACTACCACACTGGGGATAATATTTCAACATAAGAATTTGAGGGAGACAAACATTCAGCCAATAATGACATATATGTCTTGCTAAGCTAAGGGATGGCCAATGGCCAAACCCCACTTCTGTGGTCTCTTTACCAATCAGCATTCATCAGCCTATATATGGGAAGACCAAAAGCTGGTTGAGAAGGCAGGGTATGGCGGGGGTGGGGGGATGTACATGAAGATGTACAGGCTGGCTTGTTTCTATAGAGAAGAGGAGTATTTTGCCACCTCAGGGGAGAGTTTGGAGGGATGTTATATTCACCCCAAATCAAGTGAGGGGGCTTTGTGGCCTGGAGAATCCTGAGAATTTTGGGGGGTGGGAGGATTGACCTATGTCCTGGAGTTTGAGTACAGAGACTATGCCCCTAGAAAGAGCTGAAGGCAAGAGCCTGCTTATGGCCACAGCCTCATGAAGAAACACTGCGGTGAGAGACTTTTGAACTCCTAGTGTTCCGAAGATCATGGGGGCCTGATGGTTCTCCAGGCCCACAGGTGTGACTCCTAAGCAGAAAGAGGCCGTAAACCACAGGACCAGCTGAGCTGCCGTTAAGAGGGAAGAAAGAAAACATAGTGGCCTCATTGTCCAACAGTGATGTGATCGTTAATTTTATGCATCAACCTGACTGGCTCACTGTGTGCCTAGATTCAACATTATTTCCGGGTGTGTCTCTGAGGGTGTTTCTGGAAGAAATTAGCATTTGAATTATTAGACTGAGTGGAGCACATTGCTCTCCCCAATGAGGGAAGACATCCTTGAATCCTAGAGGATCTGAATGGGACAAAATGGGAAGAAGGAAGAGTTCATTCTCTTCCTGCCGGCCTGCTTGAACTGGGACATTGGTCTCCTCATGCCCTGGGACTGGGACTTGCGTCACCTGCTCCCATGGTCCTTGGGTCTTTGGACTAGACTGAAATTACACCACCGGCTTTCCTGGGTCTCAGCTTACAGACAGCACATGGTGGGACTTCTCAACCTCTTAAATGGTGTGAGCCAATTGCTCATAATACATCTCCATATCTATATCTGCATATACATATATCGGATTCATCTATCTCTCTGGAGAACCCTGACTAATACAGATTTTGTAGGAACTCCCCACAGTAGGTGTGCAAGGAGCTCTTAAAAGTGTTCTATGTGAGAAAATATCAGCATTTGATCTCTGCCACTCAGGGGATACCACAAGCAAATAGCAAAATCCCAAGCCCAGGTAAGGATTTTCTCCTGAACCTCACATATCTTTTCTCTATTTCAACCCAGGGGGAGATAGGAGGAGCATTGTAAGGGCAGAAACTTAGACAAACAAGGAGAAATGAAGCAAAGCAAACCAGCTGTCCATGGCAATGATGTTTCAAGCTGGTGCAAGTGTGAGTTTGGGGCAGAAGAAGACTTTGCCCTGGATGACAGGTTCAAGTTTTGATGTGGATGAAATTTGGGTCTGAGAAATGGTTGCTAATATGGAAAAGAACTGAGAAGGTGTGAGCTCATTACTTGTCCTGGTTGGGGAAGGGAGATCAGACCATATCTGAAGTAGTGGTAAGAAATGAAGATGTTGTTTCTTCCTTGCTTACTACTTAGCAGTTTGGTAGTAGATAGGGGTGGTGTGTGTGTGTGTGTGTGTGTGTGTGTGTGTGTGTGTGTGTGTTGGGGGGTGTGGGATAATGAGATCACATTTTTTTAAAATTTGGACCTTTGACCAAGTTAGAGAAAAATCTTCCTATTAGATCATATTTGGATATCGAATTCCCACTTTAAAAAGACTGACCACATTTAACCCAAAGAAGTGTTACAAAGACGTGCCAAAATTCTTCTCTACTCTAGATTATGCCATGGACACGCTGCTCCTCCAAACTTCCCCAATGACCAATCGCCATGCTCTTCCGTCTCCAGGAAGGAGGACCCTGAGCTCCCCACAGAGACGTCTCGGGGCACACGGGCAGCAGACTCTGTGGCACTGCCCTGCCTGGATTTGTTCTGCTGGGTTCTGTGCACTTCACCTCAAATCCAAATAACACGTTCACAGAGTGACTTCCAGGCCACACCACAGGAGATAATAATTCATAGGTCTCCCACTAGTAATCAGCTATGTGTGTAAAGTTCTTTTTCTTCCTTTACTTTGACCTGACAAATAAGAGTTTTCATTTGAGGCATTCCACCAACAAGGCAGTCATTGACCTGACTAACCCAGAATTGGATGGCTTCTCCCTTGCCCAAAGGGCCATTTGCTAATGTAAAAAGGATGAAAGAGAATGTTTGTCACCTGAGCTTACTCATCTGTCACAGGCTAAGATACTGGCTGTGTTCTAGAAAAAGCCATATTTCTACTAATTGCTTCTTAGGTAACTGAGGTAGATTGTATTACTATTCAAAATATTTACTACCTTCCCCTATGGGAAGATTCTACATCTTTAACTGATTGATATTGGGTTTAGCCATGCAAATTAGAATGCCCTTCCCTTAAAAAAAAGATTTTATCTCCCTGTCCCATTAATACCAGTCTTGACTACATGACTTCCTTTAGCCAATGAAATGTGAGAGGAAACAACATGTGAAAATTCTGAGCAAAGGCTTTAAAAACTCACAGGCGGCTCTGTCATACTCTCTTTGCCCTTGGCCATGAGACTGGCAATGTTCCAAAGAGGAACCGTGCCTTTATCCCAGGTCCAAGAAATATGGCTGACATGTGATGAATGAGTAGCATGACCGAAAAATTAACTTGAAAATTGTTTCATGCCACTGAGAGTGGGGGGTGCTTATTACTATCACATAACTTAGCCTAAACTGACTGATACAGTACCTGGATCCTGATGTCAGCTCTTAGTCTGGCGTTAACTAAAGAACTCAATTTTCATAATATTTATCTCACCAAAGATGTGTAATACTAATTTGAGCAAATTTTGTAACATGGTTTATGAAATTCCTGGTATGTACCCACTGGTTGCTACTACTAGTGAGCTCCAGTCTACCCTCAGGGCCTGTGAGGAACAGAGTAAAGGATTTCAGTTCCATCAGTCATAGCAAGTCAGGCCCACCAGGCAGCCCATCAGTCAAATTGTGTCATGCTTACATTCAGCCATAAACTACTCAAAATTCATATACTGTAGCAATACACTGACATCTTCATGAAACAGAAATGATGCAAAGGAAGGCATACACCTGCTTTAAATGGCATGTGTTTTCTCTATAATATTTCAAAGAACCTCTTTGCATTATTTTTAAATTATTACCAAAAGGATAAACATGCTATGTTCCTTCCACTTAAATGCATGTGCCCTCCTTTTTAGGGATAATTATCCTGTGGTAGGAACCCACTGCTCTGACAGTGGGACAGTTATTGTTTAAACCTGTCTTACTCAACACGTGCTAAAAGCACATGTTCAGTAACACTGAGCAATTAAAACACTCAACCACAAACCAAAAAGATTAAATACATATAGGAATGGAACAGGTTTTTAAAGAAATTTCATTTTTTCATGTAACTAATATGTATCTATGTAATCACACTTGCATAAAATCAAAATTTTTCCTAAGTTTATGTTTTAAATTATAATTGCTTCTGCAGTATCTATTCCTTAGACTATATAATTTGAAATGTTACAATGACCTAAGACATTTCTGTTAGTCTTTTTCCCTCTCTATATTACTTATCCTTCAGGCTGGGCCACACAGTCTATATCAGTGATGGCGAACCTTTTGAGCTCAGCGTGTCAGCATTTTGAAAAACCCTAACTTAACTCTGGTGCCGTGTCACATATAGAAATTTTTTGATATTTGCAACCATATTAAAACAAAGATTTATATGTTTGATATTTATTTTATATATTTAAATGCCATTTAACAAAGAAAAATCAACCAAAAAAATGAGTTCACGTGTCACCTCTGACACGCGTGTCATAGGTTCGCCATCACTGGTCTATATCTTCAGAAACATTGCTATGTGTTCACCAAGAAAATGGAACTCACAGATTCTGGCCACAAGAGAGTAAAAGACAGCTATCTGGATAATCTCTGACTAAAGATTTTTCACTAAATCTATGACCAAATTGAACTGACACCTTACTTAAAAATGACCAAAAGTTACGCAAATTTATTTTGCTTTTTAAAATTCTATAATAAGAATTTTCTTTCTTTACATTTTCTACCAGTTCTTTTTCAATTTGAAATGGAAATCACTCATATTTTATTTGTTTATATATCCAAAAGCCTTCATTAGTGTCTATAATATGAAACATCTTGTTAAAGGAAACCTGACAGCCACTTAGTAGCACAAAAGGTGACCTGGTCAAGTTTCTTTGCTTGTTTGGGTCTCATAAGTAACACGGGACTAGAGTAGCTCCCTTGTGAATGGCAGTGACAAGGAAAGAAAGTCGAGTGAAGCCTGGCCTGGCCGCAGGCACATGTGAACACATAGTATTAGCTTTCGCTATTATTCTTGCAGGGGTTTTATTTGGTTGTTGTTTTCATTAGTATTTATTCCTGACATCTATCCCTGAAGTGTTTCAAAGAGAACATAGGGAAAGGAAGACATGGAGAAGAGGTACACTGTACTCCTAGTGAGGTGAGTTCATTCTCAGGCGACAGAAGGAGTGTCTGGTGGTGTCCGCTGTGCACCTTCCTGAGTTCTCCTACTCATTTTTCATTTCACAGATGGGGACACGAAGCCTGAGGCTGATGAGGAATCTTGCCTAAGTCAACAAAAATCTTGAATAAGGAAGCAAGAATTTGAATCTATGCCTCCATAATCCCAGCCTCTTTTCCATTATAAAGGTTTCCAGTCAAGCTTTTACTGAAGTAATACAACAGAAAGTAGTACAGTCTCATCTGAGACTTTGTGAAAGCCTGACTTGCCATGTAGTCAACATTTCCATGATGGTTAATTGAGAAGAGGGACAAACAAAAGAAATCACATAAAATAGTATATGTCCTACAATGTCATGTAAAATTAGTGAATAATATTATAGAAAAATGGAATATTGCCATAAAAGTAATATCACCGATGTTTACCATTGTACTAAAAGATTAAAATTAAGAAATACGCCTTCAGAATTCTGAAACTAACCATTTTTAAAATCATTTAAAAACTGCCACTGACATTCAGTCTGTTTATTTCTTTTCAGAGAGGGAAACTCAGTGTTCTCTCAAAGCCTCTCATCACTGCCTGTTGCATGAACGGCTAATTTGGGCTAATTATTCTCTTCTAGTCTCATTATCCATGAACTGCATCCCAAAGGGGTAAAATAAAAAAAGACAGGTTTATTTACATACAAGAGCAATGGCATCAGAAGTAAAAAGAATAATGTCCAAAGAACAGGAATAAAAATAAATTCCAGATTTCTAACTGGCAACCGCAAAACCTAGACAAGAGCTTGGGTGAGGGAGTGAGTCATCAGCACCAGAACAAAGCATTGGTCCTGCCTTCTCCACTCTGACCAGATGGGCAGTGCCACAGATTTCCAAGGATGCTGATCCAGCTGTGGCTGCAAACCATTCCTTTCCCTCCCTCTTATCGAACCATCTTCTGGACACCGGGAACATCTACAAAACATTGAACATGATGATAGTCTCATTATTTTGCACTAAATACCCAAGTGGTGGAATACTTTCAAGCCATCTCTTCTTCATCTAACAAACAGAGGAATAGTGACTGAATTTGATCTGTGGTGCATTAACGGTGGAGGAAAGAGTTAACCCTTTATAACTTAACCCCTTATTATTAGAACTAGGGGCCCAGTGCATGAATTCATGCACCTTGAAAGGAACTGTGGGCGGCAAGGCTGTGGTGGGGACAGGGGCGGGTCTCAGCCCATCCTCCATGCCCCCACCCGACTCCTCCTGCCTCGGCTCCTGGTTCCCTGTCTGCCAGCAGCCCTGCTCCCAGGCACTGACAGTGCTGGCCCCACTTGCATCTGCTGACAGCGCGGAGCAATTGGGGCTGGTGCCAGCAGTGGGTGCACGTGGGGCCGGCGCTGTCGGTAGGTGTGAGCAGTGGCTGCTTCCCCGATCACCCCTCAGGAGCAGAGGGAGGTGGAGAAGCCCTTTAGGGGTGATCGGGGCTGGCAGCCACTGCTCACACCCAGTGATGGCGCTGAGCGATCGGGACTGGCACCGGGTGCTGGTAGCGGGTGCTCACGAGCACCCGGTGGGACCACGGTGCACAGGAGCAAAGAATTTTCAGTAACCTCCAGAGGCTCGCCCTGATGACAGTGACCGGCGTCCTGACTTGGTCTGGTGCCCCCGCTCACCTGCTCAACCATCCTGCTGTGGCCAATGCCCACCATGCTCTGTGCTCTGCCACCTGCTGCCGATGCCAGCATGTTCTGCGCGTGCCCCCTGGTGGTCCGTGCCTTCATAGCCACTGGTTGTTCGGTTGTTCCACTGTTTGGTATTTGCATATTAGGGTTTTATATATATAAATGCCCTAGTAACACACACTCTTTGTTACTACAATAGAAACAGAAATCTGTGGCAATGGAAAATTTTTGTTGTTGTTGCTGTTTTTTAAAGAGTTTCAAAGGGTCATTAAGCACATGAGCTCTGGAGTCGGACTTCCATCTAATACCCACCCCGCCAGCCTGGAATGGTCAGCTCGGTGAGCCTCAGCTAGCCGGAATTATTGGCAGGACACAGTGCGTGAGAATTTATAAGATGATGTTTAAAACATGAACCTGGATTTCTACTCACCTTAACTTAAGCCATTCATATTTTTTAGTAGTTCTGGCCTCTGATTTTCCTCATGTTTACATGTTTATCTATTGAATGAACGGGTTTGGACTTTCACTCTATCTATTCGTTGTCACTGCAGCTAGTTCTGCTCTACTCCCATTTAACACTTGAGTTTTCACATAATGAAACTGGAAAAGGAAAAACATTGCTCCGGGAAAGTCCCATTACCTTTCCTTCTGCCATGAGCCTGGAGGAGACTCCCTGGATGACAGAGGAAACTCACTGCCTCCTCTCTCACCTGCCTGAGTCGCAGCTGAGCCCAGGCACCCAGCAGACCCACAGCATCCTCACAGGAGCGGCCATGCTCCCAGCCGCTCACCCAGCAGGCCCACAGCATCCTCCCAGGAGCAGCCAGGCTCCCAGCCTCCCAGCTGCTTGGCAGGCTCTTCCCAGCACAAGGCGCAGCCACCTGCCCCACACAGTCAGCGCTGCACTCCCAGACTCTCTCCTCCCCTGGCTGCCCATCTGGGAGGGATGTATCTGGACATTCACATTTCCTCATTGGCTTCCATGATTTTCCTTTACATTTTCCAGAAGGAAACATAGCTAAAAAGCATGCCTCTGACCCTGTTCTTGCCCAGGAAATACTGACTCCAGAGGCAAGCGGTGGAGGGAAAGGAAGCGGTTGCGTGTGTGGGGAAGCAGCAGGAAGCAGAGCGCTCAGTAGTCGCCCTGATGGCGACCCAGCCCTGGGCCCTCAGTACCAACCTCTACCCTCAAACTCAGTTCATTGAAAATGCAAACAGCAGAAACATCCAGAGCTCAACTGCTGGGATAAGTGTTCTAAAGAGAAGTGAACGGAGAGGCACAATGATAAGTGGGGAATTGAAGAATCTATCTTGAGTGGGTCGAGTTAAAAATAATGTTTGCATATTTTCTCCTTGAAATTAAAACCAAAGTGAACCTGGGTCATGAATCTTTCAGCTAATAACCCATTTTGCCAGCATAAGGTTCAGCTGAAAGTGACAGAAGCCTTTTTGTTTTTTAAGTTTTTGAGATTACTTATCACCATGAAAAAAACGCCCTTACTCTTACGAGAAATGTTATCATTGTACTTGTGATGAAATCATACCTGGTTTGCTCTGGACTCAGTACAATCTTGGCTGTATAGTCAGTATTTTCACAGGTTTCTTCTCCAAGTTGCTTTTTCCTACCACAATAAAATATGACACTATTTCCCCTTTTAATCGTTGTCCCGGTCAGTTGGGACAATGTGTGGTTGGGTAGCGAGCACTGTGATCAGTCACTAGCCGCTCGGGCCCGGCCTTTCCAAGCAAGGACACATAGAGATAAGCCTGCACTGAGAGTGTTCCTACTGTCATGTCCCACTATAGCCACCCCCGCAGCAGGGTGGCCACCCCCGCAGCCAGGCTCGCTGACCCGAGCACCGCTGGAGGCCGCAGGGCCTCGGCCACTCATTAGTTGAATCCTCAGTGTCCCCAGCCCTAGGTCACTGCTCAGAGACTAGGAATGTGCACCCTGTGGGGGCGGCCATGGACAGGCCACCCTCAGTCAGAGTCCCGCAACCCAGCGCCCGCCCCCCCGCCCCCAGCCACACAACCAGTGCCAGCACTGCCTTGACCCTGGGCCCACTAGACATCAAGACCTGACCCACCAGACAGAGGCAACACTAGGGGTCTACGTCTGCAAAACTGAGGGGTTTCTGTCAACATCCTCAGTTTAGGGCACTAAATAATATTTATATTTTTGTCCTCCTTTCCAGGAAAATATTTCTAATTTACCTCAACATTTAATATCTTTTAAATGAGGTGTTTTATATTAAGGAGCTATGTAAATAACAGAGATTATTTTAAAACCACAAATTAATTATAGTTGTTCAATATTCACTAAATTTATTTGGAAGATTTACTTATCGTGTGTGTGAGAGAGAGAGACAGAGAGAGAGAGGAAGAGGGAGAGAGAAAGAATCTCCTTCTAAAGTCAAAGTGACCTCTTATATTCTACTAGAGGCCCGGTGCACGAAATTCATGCACAGGTAAGGTCCCTAGGCCTGGCCAGCGATCAGGGCCGATCGGGGCCTTCTGGCTGCCAGCTGGGACCTTCCTTCATTCTGGGCCTTCCTTCATTCTGTGCCGCCCCTGGGTGGTCAGCACACATCATAGTGAGCGATCGAACTTCCCAGTTTCCCTGTCAAACCTCTGAGGGGACACTTTGCATTTTAACCTTTTATATATGTAGATTAATTACTGTATTACTTTCCATATAAACAACTGTAAATCTAGTTTTGCCCCACACTGTATTTGTCTGGCAGCTTATACTGTATTTGCGTTTCCTGTCTTCATTGCTGAGACAGACATAAAAGCCAACCCAAGAGGTTAAATGAACACTTTGCTGACAGGCAGCATGCTCAGTCCCTAGTATTTGGGCTCTGGAATCTACTCGGCTTATTTAGGTGAAACATTAAAAAAAATTGTGTCCCTCCAGTAACTGAATTTACAAAATAGAGTGGACAATTATCACCTTAATTTGTAGAGATAAACAGGGTATAAAAAGAAAGGGGGGTAGTTTGACCAAAAATTCTACCTCAAAGGTGATGATGGCGTTACTTCTTGACCAACAACCTTAACTTAGCTTTCATATACTAAAAACTTGGGGGCAGGGGGGAGGGGTGGGTAAAGGTTTAGGGGTTTGGAAAAGGACCAAGGAGGCCTTTAAGATCAAAGCAATTTTAGGATAAAAGAGAATAATTACTAAGATTCAACCTCTGAGTTTTCAAAGATTTGCCATAGGGCCAAATTACAATGGTAAGTTTTTTGGGTAAGATGCACATTTACCAAGTTGAACATTTATAGCCACTGCCATTTGAAGTATTGAACCTCCATTCATTTGAAACTTGCCTAATACTATATGACCTCTTGTATTTGTCTTGTACTGTTTTTAACTCTTGAAATACTGAACTTTTTAACACTGTATGTCTTATTCCCTCCAACTAAGGCTGTAAGCTCTTGGAGAGAAATGCCTGTATTATGCCCCTCACCCCCATTCCTTACCAAGCGGGTCAACCTTGAACTGAACCTTGAACTCTTTCATTTTTTGGAACACCCTTGGGACATGCATTCTGAAAATGGGCACAACATGTTTTTAGGGAAAATCTAATGGCCAAGAGCCCAGCCAGAGTAAACACATTCTTTCTATGTCTTCACTTTAATGACAAAAGATTGTTTAGATTTAGAGAAGAAAAAGGGTGGATTTATTTTACAGTGTGTTAAAGTATTGGAAACGAAGCCACCGAGAGGTCTTTGATTTTATGCGGTATCATGGTGCAAAGCCCAGGCCTCCCTGTTATCCTCAGAGCTGAACAACAGGTTCCAGGTGATGTAGCTCCCCCACCCCCAACCCCAACCCCACCCCATGGGCACTTGAAGCTGACAGTTGTTTTGCATCAGGGTCTCAGGGCTTTTCAGCGGACAGGCCCACAGTGAGAGGAGCGGAGCCTCACGCAGAGGAGCCACCCCAGAAAGCAGTCAGACGCCGCCTTTCCAGCATTCCGCCCCTGAAGACAACCCCAAGTAACAGAAGCGCATTGGTACAGGGACAGAACTGTAAGCCCGAGAGACAGACGGGCACATATGGACTGGGGATATTCAGAGCAGGAGAGTGAGGGCACAAACCACGCAGGGTGATGAGAGTCCACCTGCGGCCAGGGCGTTGTGTGCTAGTGAGTATGTGGGCGTGTGACATCCGCTCCGGAACCATTGGCCGCGCAGTCTGGCCTGGCATGGCTTCCAGGTCCAAGAGAAGCAGGTGGCTTTGTTCCCAGAATGTGAGTGAGGAGCGGAGCCCAGGCTGAGAGAAGACAGTGTTCCCAGGCGGGAACTCGTAATCCACGCCAAGGCTTGGACAGCATGAAGCTCGCTATCCAGCTTCCCGGCCCAAGCTTTGGACTGAGCCGGAAGCCCGCAGTGGGGGCAGCCTCGATGGCCAGCAAACAGCCCCCTCAGTATGCGGTGTGGGCCCGCCGGGTCCCCAGCTAGAGCCGGGGCTCCAAGCTCCCCCACTCTCCCCGGCACCAGCACTACCTTCCATTTAAAATAACACCCACATGCGCGGTAAACAACTGCAGGCGGCAAATAAACAACCACGGGCGGCTTCGCCGGCTGGCCCGCTGTGTCAGGAAGGACCTGGCAGCTGCCTTGAGCCCCGGCCTCGCAGCTGCAGCCGTTGTGGCTTTGTCCGGAGCTGCCTTTCTCAGAACCCCTGACCCCGCCTTGGGGAGGCCAAGGTGGGGCGTGGCCGCCGGAGCTGTTAGCTGTGGAGCTGGGACTTTCCCTCACCTGCGTTCGCTGCTGGGCTGTCCCTCACTCTCCTGCCTTTACTGCCAGTGCGGAGGTTTCCGGCAGAGTGGCTCTGCTGCCACTTGGCAGAAGGAACCTGTGGTCCTTCTGGGCAAGCGGCAGTGGCCATCGGGAGCTCACAGCTGCTGCTGCTGCCATGTGGGGAGTCCAGGCCGCCCTCCGCCAGACCCGCCTCCCCGACTGCAAGTTCCAGCCCACCCAGCCGATGGTTACTGTGACGGTGTCCCGACCAATTTGCATATTACCCTTTTATTAGTATAGATAGGTAGTGTCTCTTTCCAAACCATCTCTCTATTAACGATTTCCTCTCTATTAACTAATCATTTCTCTATTCCCTCTGCCCCATATGAAAAAAATCGTCAAATGAAAATACAGGATCTTCTGAATACATATTTTCAAAATGAATATATTCCTATTCTAATTTAAAACTCTTAGGTTCTCGTCCCAGTCATTTAAAATCAAAGACAAAATACTGGATAAATAGGAAAGATACACACACAAAAAAATGTGGTATCCTATATAATAAAAGCCTAATATGCTAAGTGCCCCTTCATCCAGTCAAAGAGTAATATGCTAATGATATGCTAAGGCAGCTCAACCGCTCACTATGATGTGCTCTGACCACCAGAGGGCAGATGCTCTGACCAGTAGGTTAGCTTGCTGTTGGGGTCTAGCCGGGACTGAGCAAGATGGGCCGGACATGCCCAGGAGCTCTCCTGCGGTCCCTCCCCAGCTGGCCAACTTCCCGCATCCCTCTCCAGCCTCCATCATGCACCGGTGGGGTCCCTCAGCCTGGCATGTGCCCTCTCACAATCCGGGACTCCTCAGGGGGATGTTGGAGAGCCAGTTTCGGCCAGACAGTGGAACAACCAGTCGCTATGACATGCACTGACCACCAGGGGAGAGATGCTCAACACAGGAGCTGCCCCCTGGTGGTCAGTGCACTCCCACAGGAGGAGCACTGCTCAGCCATAAGCCAGGTTCATGGATGGCGAGCGCAGTGGTGTTGGCGGGAGATGTCTGACTGCCGACGCAGGGAGCAGGCCTAAGCCATCAGTCAGACATCCCCCAAGGGCTTCCAGACTGCAAGAGGTCACAGGCCAGGCTGAGGGACCCCTCCAAGTTCACAAATTTCGTGCACTGGGCCTCTAGCATTTACATAATGGAGTACTATGCAGCTGTAAAAAAAGGAAGGATATCTTACCCTTTGAGATAACATGGAGGGACCTGGAGAGTATTATGTTAAGCAAAATATGCCAGTCAGAGAAAGACAATTATCACATGATCTCACTTATGTGGAATCTAATGAACAAAATAAACTGATGAACAAAATAGATCCAGAGATATTGAAACATGCAACAGACTGATGCATTTCAGAAGGGGTGGGGCAGGAAGAGATTAACCAAAGAACTTATATGCATACTAGAAGCCCAGTGCACAGATTCATGCACCGGTGGGGTCCCTTGGCCTGGCCTGCGGGAATCGGGCTGAAACCAGCTCTCTGACATCCCCCAAGGGGTCCCGGATTGCAAGAGAGCAGTTCTTGGATGATGCACCCCAGAATCTGGGTCCCTCCTCTCTGGTTCCGGGTGTATCACCTGAGAACCGCAGCTGCCAAATCACCACAGCTCGGCAGCTCCTGCGTTGAGCCTCTGTCCCCTGGTGGTCAGTGCACATCATAGCTACCAGTTGGACAGTCGAACCATCGAACAGTTGCTTAGGCTTTTCTATATATACTAGAGGCCCGGTGCATGAAATTTGTGCACGGGGGGGGGGGGGGTGTCCCTTGGCCCGGCCTGCACCCTCGCCAATCCAGACCCCTCAGGAGATGTCTAATTGCTGGTTGTGGGATCAGGCCTAAACCGGCAGTCAGACATTCCTCTCACAATCTAGGACCACTGGCTCCTAACCACTCACCTGCCTGCCTGCCTAATGCCCCTAACTGCTCCCCTGCCTGCCTGATTGCCCCTAACTGCCTCTGCCTGCCTATCTGGTCATCCATAATGGCCCTTCCCTGGTGGCCTGGTTGCCCCCAACAGCCCTCCCCTGCCAGCCTGATCTTGCCCCCAACTGCCCTCCCCTGCAGGCCTGGTTGCCCCCAACTGCCCTTCCCTTCCAGCCTGATCTTGCCCCTAACTGCTATCCCCTGCCAGCCTGATTGCCCCTAACTGCCTCTGCCTCGGCCCCCACCACCATGGCTTTGTCTGGAAGGAAGTTGGACATACAGAAGATGGCCTGTCGACCCGGTCTAATTAGCATATTACCCTTTTATTAGTATAGACTAGTGGCCCGGTGCACAAAATTCATGCGGGGGGGTGGGGGGGGTGTCCCTCAGCCTGGCCTGCACCCTTTCCAATCTGGGACCCTTCAGGGGATGTCCAACCGCCGGTTTAGGCCTGATCCTGGGATCAGGCCTAAACCGGCAGTTGGATATCACACTTCACATTCGGGATCGCTGGCTCCTAACCGCTCACCTCCCTGCCTGCCTGATCACCCCTAACTAACTTGCTTCTGCCTGCCAGCCTAATCACTCCCTAACTGTTCCCCTGCTGGCCTGATTAACGCCTAACTGCTCCCCTGCCAGACCGATCACCCACAACTGCCCTCCCCTGCTGGCCCGATAACCCACAATTGCCCTCCCCTGTTGGCCTGATTGCCCCCAACTGCCCTCCCCATCTGGCCTGATCACCCACAACTGCCCTCCCCTGCCGCGACCCGCCTCCTCCACCAGGACTGGCCTCCTCCACATGGAGCCGTGGGACCTCCAGGCTTCACCTCACAGAGCAGCTTCCGGGCCCCACCTACACTGTGTGCGTGACCATCTTGTGGCAGCCATCTTGTGGCAGCCATCTTGTGATGATGTCGCACATGAGGGCCACCTAGGCTTTTATTAGTATAGATATATATGCATAATCCATGGGCACAGACAATAGTGCAGTGAAGGCCTGGGGAGGGGGTAGGAGTGAGGTGGAGGGGGTCAATGGGGGGATAAAGAGGGGAAGTGTAATACTTTCAACAGTAAAGATTTTTGTTTATAAATGTGAAAAATACAACTTAAAGATTGTCTCAAAGCACCAATAAGCCTTGAGTCATATCACAGAAAGATCTCCCCAGATTTTTCCTTTGGAAGCAAGAAGGGAAGAAACTACTTTCATAATCGATGTAAGTCAAATTGCCCTATATCTGCATACAGAAGACCCCTGGCTCCTTCTCAACCTTGGCTTCCTGGTGTAGATTAATAAAACACTCTAAATCTGTCCAATCGAGTCGACAAGCAGTGGACATGTGGTCAGGGGAGAGTCTAAATCGTTTGACAGTGTCTACACAGCAAAACTGTGTTGAGCAAAGCAAGTTCCATTACTTCTACCTCTTGGATGTTGACATAATAAATAGCAAGTCATCAATTCAGTTAAACAACAATGGGGTTGGGTCAGTCTTTATAGTGATTTGATATCGGTATGACTTTACTCATAAAAGGCTTCAAGCAATGCCAGAGACAAGACCCCGTGTAGCAGGAGGTGTTCTCACCATCAGCCGATGACTCCTAATTCAGCGGGAAGCAACAGCTAGGTCAAAAAGATTTGGAGAACCCGAGTGTGAGGAGAAATGCCGTCGGTGGCTGACCTTAGTCTTGCACATGCCCCCGCTCCCAGAGGCCCCAGAGCCTGTTGAAACGTGCAAGGCTGCGATAAGAACAGTGGAACCAGGACTGCACAGTAACTGTTTGGATGGGGAGGTATGTAGTTAATTATTATGGTTTTCTTCACCTTTTCAGGATTTATGAACTCTGCCTCAAGGTCAGGGCATGATTTTTCTGTACTTTTAACAGGTCATTTATTTCTGGGAAAAAAAAATGGGGGAGAGAGAAATAGCTATGTAGCTCTAGGGGAAAACCAACAGCCCAGTTTGAAGAAATAGGAAATAGCAAAAATGTTTGTTTTTCTTAAATATTGTATCCCTTTTTTACCCTAAGCTGCATGTTGGTGATTATTCTGACATGACAGGTGTTCTGCAGGGAAGGGTACAGATGTGTCTTCTTTAGTGTTCACAATTCTCCCATGAAGAAGATATTTTATTACCATCCTACTTTTACACGGGGCAGACTGAAATTTCACAGCCTCTGCAGGGTCAAGGGACCACTGAGCCTGAGCTGGGGTTGAAGTCAAATCTCATCCAACTACTGTGTAATATTGCAACTAAAGGGCACTTTTAAGGTGGATTAACTCAGAAAACAAAATGAAGATTTTAGTTCTTTCCCTACTATTTTGTTCAAAAGATGATTTAAAAAACAACAACTACACTGCATTAGATATTTATTGCCTTGTCATTTCTTTACTTCTGTCAAGAGTCTCATGAAGTAAGAAGTTACATCTCAAAAGACAAAACTAAAATCTCAAGTGACTAGTTGATCCCAATTCTACTCCTCCTGCATGGAGTCCTGCATAATTAAGAGAGAGAGAGCCCCCACCCCATTTTCAAGCTCTTCTGAACCACTAGCTTCGTGGTGACAAGTTAATAGGATGACGGCTTTCTGCTTGCACGGGCATCCTGCTAGCATTTTAAATTCAAAAATTCAAATTATCAAAGTAGAAATACCATAGAATATATAAATTCAACTTTTTTGGTCCCCCTTGGAAATGGTCAGCTGTTTAAATCCTTGTAAATGGAGCTTTTATCTCTTCTATTCCCCAGAATCTCTCCAAAAAACTGTACCAATATCATCTCCTTCCTGTCCCACCACACACACGCACACACACGGGCACACACGCACACGCATACACAGAGATCCCATTCTTCGAGAGAAAATGATGCCCTTGGCCTGCATTGCTATCAGCTTTCTATGCAGCTTAATGTATGTTCCTTTCCCTGTGTAATCAAGGCCAATACACCTCGCTGTCAACACCGCAGCCCAAACAATCAAGCAACTCCTGGTTAATAAAGAAACAATATGCAAAGTACATATATATCCTTATGAATTTATGTACAGCTAGAAGTTCTTAGACAGTCTTTCTGTGAATTTCAGATTCAGTCATATTGCCCAAAAAAGTGAAATATTCATGAATCGTTTCTTATGCCAGTATATTTACTTAATAAACATTTTATGTAATTTTAAAAGAATCTTCATAAGAAAAATGTAACAAAGCAGCATATATAGAAAAATTAAAGAAAACATGTTCTCTTTTTTTATGTATAGGGCATAATGTCACAGGAAGGTCATAGTATCCTGCCACCTGTGAGGAGTAAGCCCAAGTTGCTGTTGGATGTGTTCATCACAGAGGAGTCATTCTTCAGGCACACTGCTCTCTAAACATGTTCTCTTTAAAGGGTACCTTTTAAAAAAAGTTCAACTCTAACCATTAAAATGGCTGTTTCAGACATCTGGATCTGAAACAGAGAAACAGAGAAATCCCTATTTGTTTTACAGAGATATTTCACATTAATTACCAGATCACTATCGGTTTGGAATGAATTGTTGTTTCACCAACTTTCCATAAATCCGAAATGATCCCTGAGGGATAACGTGCATAATAAAAACCAAATTGAAGTTGCCTTGTTTCCCATGTCAGCCTTGCTAATCTGTGACCCGTTTATATCACCGCAATCCTGAAGGGAGAATTAGATCATGAATGGAGGTGGCCAGGAAGCAAAGGTTAAAGAAAAAGGATATGATATTGCTCAACCACGTCCAAGGAACGATGAAAATGCACAATGCCCTGGGAGGTCTTTCCTCACAAAACAGTGGCCCGCGCTTGAATTAATATATACCCGTGTCAGTGTTAGAGGCCAGGAAAAACAGTCATGGGGAAAGTATCCCTTCTTAGACGAACATGGCAAAATTATGTTTATGCCTTTTCACCAGAGTTGATAACAAGCTAAGGTGCATGTGCATTGTAAACATTCAGGATATAAAAGCCTCTTAACACATTCTGTGCACAAAAGAAATAGAGCAATGAAAGTAAAAATCAGGAACAGGTATTGACTTTTTAAAGTTTGAAACATCACGAACTTTCTTTTACTTATGTTAGTGTAGGACTAATATTATAACTAAAAATGTAACATTATCAATGTAGAAATGCTATAGTATAACAAAATCAACCCTTGCAGTTCCAAAGTGATCCAATATCTCTTAGTAACACAGCATTTAAAAACTGCCAACACTTATTGCTTTGGGACAAATATAATAGACTGTAAATCAAGCTTCCATAACAACTATAAAAACTTCTCTTGCGATTCTCTACCTCTAGGCTCACCTCTGCCCAAGAACGTTCTGGGAGGCTTCCTGTTCAATAAAAGCCCTTGTTTTGAAACAGTGATCACACTGGTGATAAGGTGGCTCAGCCATTGCAGCAAAGTGCCTGGAGATCTGGTTTGTCATTATGGAAACAAAGCAAACTTTGATTCCCTAGGTTGGGATAAAATGTATCCATATCAGAGCACTATCAGGACCTTTAATTGTCTGTCCATAAGAAAGGATGAGAATGCCGTGGTTATGTGAGTTTAAATGCTCATCCAATAATTGCAATGGACAGTACGCTTTCAGAGTGGGAGAATTAAATTAAAAGAAAGCAACTCTGGAACATGTCCTGGTGGTAGAATTAGAGACTGTTCCACGGGATCCTGATGTCTCTACGGTAATGAATCTGCCAAAAGGTAATAATATTTTAGTGAAAGATGATTGGATAAGTCACGTTATTTATTAACTGTTACCCTAAAATATCACTTTTGTCTTATTGTTCAGAATGGTTAGAGGGCAGCGGGGATGCCTGACACAAGGCATTAAAAACGGATGATGTCTTATCAGGGCCGGGAGGACCTGGGCGGCCGCTCCGCGCGGGGTTGGAGCCCACGGACACCCCAGGCCAGGGCTCACCCCCGGACCAGAGGGGCTTCGTCGTGTCCCTGAGACCAGCCAGGCCCTCGCTTGGTCCTTTCCAATGGCCTGAACACGAGCTGAACTTTAATGCCTGAAATTGTTTCACGAAACTTTCAGAACGATACGTTTGAGACCAGGCAACCAGGACGATCAGGTTACGGACGCTGATGGAAAAGGCCCCCAAGCCGTGTCTGGAGGTCTTTGGCATCGTCCTGGAGGCCACCCCTCCAGGTCCCATGGCATGTAACTACGAGCCTTCCCCCAGAACGTTCGTGGGAGAGACGCCATGGCGCGCACAGGCGCCGCTGCGCTCAGACTCCAGCAGCCTCAGTGGTGTGGGCACTGAGGGCATCCAGGGCCACCGTAGGGAAGGAGGCCCGAGCGGGGTGGGGGGAGCGAGGCAAGCGCGGACTACAGGATCCAGGACCCTGGCTCCTAAGCCCGGGGAGGCAGTGGCCCCAGGTCCTGGGGAAGTGTGCGTTCCCTGGGCGTCCAGTGAGGGTGTCCAGCGCGACAGAGAAGGCCCTCTGCCCCGGGAGGGACCCCCTCGGCCATTTCTGCTGTCCTCTGTGTGGACCACACATTCCTAGAAGTCGGGGGGCTGGTCAGGCTGTCAGGCTGAGCTATGGGGGCTACAAATAGGCAAAGGAAGCCCTTCGCAGGGCGCCGTCAAGGCAGAGCTGGAGCCCCTTCATCGTCTTTGCCCCGCGGGGACACAGCTAGGGCTCGCCCCCGCCCCCCGCTGCGCAGGCCCCGACCACCGCCTGCTCACATCCTCCTGGAGGCCTCTGCTCAGGGTTTTGCCACGTGTCATCAAAGCCCTGGCAATGCAGCCAGCGCTCTTGGGCCCCTAGATTGTGTTTAATAGTATTCTGTTGTTTCGGTTTGATTTTCATTCCTACTGATCTCAACTTATAAGATTGCCCCATAGCTCTGGTCTCTAAGTCCCTGCCTCTATAAGATGCCAGATTTCATCAAATAGAACTTTACTTAGTCAGACTATGCTTATAGGATGCCAGTGCAGCATCTAACACAGTGAAAATTTAGTAAATTAACTGGTTATATCATGTAAAACAAGCCAAAATATAATCGCCCTTCTTCCCTAACACCCACACAGTGACGTGGCATTGTATTGCGTTGCCTGATTTAGGTGTTTGAGAACAAATCCTGAGTCAATATTAGGGACCCCCCCACACACAATATTTTTTACAGCAAAGACCCAATTTGTTATGTTATCCCTGTGGTGAAATATATCCGACTTGGTGCACTCCGTGTCTAGAAGAGTGACTTGATTAAGAATTTCACCCCCACCCCAATGTTGTTTTTTAAAAGGGCAGCAATTGCAAGAGCTACAGAACAGTTAATAGCAATAGATAAGGCAGCCGCAGCCAGGTTTTGATCTGCTGGGCCCAGTACAAAATGAAAGCACGGAGCCCTGGCCCCAAATCAGGAGGCAGCGCGTCTTCTCTCGCGGTGTCTGCGGAGCTGTCCCGGTGGGTTTTGTTGGTGTTTAATGCTCTGATGCCTCTGGCACAGTGACACTGCCCAGGTGAGGGCCACAATCTGCCGGCTCCTGCTTGAAGCCCACATGCAACCCGGCGAGCAGGAAGGCAACCTGGAACCTCCTGCAAAGCCAGGGGCAAGCTGCAGGCACATACTCATAGCGCCACCCACTTCACTTACAAAATACAGATTCAAAGATAAAAGTTAGAAATTCGGGTGGTGATCACAGAGCATTGAACCCCTTCTCAACCCAGCGCCCACTGAGGCTGCGCTGAAGCTGGCCTCAACGGAAGACTAACCAAAGCACTAAGGGCACGATGGCCCTTGCACCAGTCTGATGGCCTGTTTTGGGGAAAATGTATAACATGCATTCATTAGACTTTCAAAATGCTGCAACTAGTAGTTAGTAGGAAACGATTGCAGACATCCTCATTGTTTTAGAGCAGCGATTTTAAAGCTTTTCCATCTCGTGGCACACGAACTAATTACTAAAATTCTGCAGCACACCAAAAAATACATTTTTTGCCAATCTGGGAGGCTATTGTTGTATTTGTTGTTTATTTGACAATTTAAGGGAAAACGGATCAGTGCCCCTAACTAATAGTCAGGTATTACATGTTTTAAAAATTTGGGGGGAACACCAGTTGAAAATCACTGTTCCAGAGCAATGCTCTTCAGCATGGTACCCACAGGACAAATGAGGCTATTTTGTTCATTGAAAAGGGAGGGAGGAATGCAAAATATTATTTTAAAATATTGATTAAAGTTGAAATGATCAAATTTGGGATATGAGTTAAATTAAATATATTATTAAAATTAATCATTCTGTTTCTTTTAAATACTTTCAAGTGGTTAATAGAAAAATTAAGGGGGGGGGAATGGCAGCTGAATAGACAGATGTATCTGAGCCTTATCCCAGAGCATATGGAAGGAGTATCTAAATCAAATAACATCCACCCAGAATTGGCACAGTGGACACAACTAGTGAGACAATTCGCAGCCAGTAAGGGCAGAGGATGCCTGGAGAATGGTAGGATCAGGGATCTGGGCTGGAGAGAGTCATAAGACCACCAAGCCGAGAGGGTCAGAAGGAGGTTGCATGGTACCAAGTCCACGTCCCTTGGAGACAGGCGTAACATCTGACTGTAGAAAGGAAGTCCACAGGGCTGCTGGAGGCAGGGGATTCTAGATCTAAGTCCACAGCCACGAGAGGCTGAGCCCAGAGGGGCGGCCTGAAGAGCTGCCCAAGCCGCAGTGCCAGAGGGAGAGAAACTAGCATTCGTGTGGTTGTTTTGCCTGTATTTGGTCTTTGCTTTTATTTGATAAACTCAGTTCATAGGGCCTTTCAAATACAAACACTCACCCAGGCCTAAGGTATAGGTAGAGGTGCGGATTGTGGAGTCTGGGGAGAGGCTGTGGACAAGAGTAGGTCAGAGAGAGGTGACCAGGAATCCAGCACTTAGTCATTCCGGACCCTCCAAATCTAAGCAGCCATTTTTCTCCTGAAGAGCCAGCCCCTCCCAGCAGCCTCAATCATCCAATATAGCCACACCCAGCTTACACCTTGAGCTTTACAAAGGACCCAAGAACTCTGAGTAGCCCCAAAGAGCCCTCAGGGACAGGGTTGAAGAGAGGCCTTTCAGTCCTGGAAAGCGATACATCTCCCTCCCTGTCAGAAACAGCCACTTGAGAGATTAAGATTGACAGCAGGCAGACAGGCTAAGTGGGCAGATTGGTCCCACCTGCTTGCAGCCAAGGCTGTGGAGATAGACACTAACAGAGCAGTGGTGTTCGCTTGCAACTTCAACAGGTGCTGACTACCTAAAAGGAAACTGAGAAGTGTCAGACAGAACAGAAGAGTGGGGTCTTACACTAGCTCCCATAGGGCATTAAAACTCTGCTGAAATGGCCGAAACCAGTTTGGCTCAGTGGATAGAGCGTCGGCCTGTGGATTGAAAGGTCCCGGGTTCGATTCCGGTCAAGGGCATGTACCTTGGTTGCGGGCACATCCCCAGTGGGAGATGTGCAGGAGGCAGCTGGTCGATGTTTCTCTCTCATCGATGTTTCTAACTCTCTATCTCTCTCCCTTCCTCTCTGTAAAAAATCAATAAAATATATTTTAAAAAAAACTCTGCTGAAATGAATGACACTTCACTTTTTAATTTAACTTAATTTAATTTTATTTTATGTTTATTTTTTTCAAAAAATTCTTTTCTTTATTTTAGTTTTTTTTATTTTTTAGCTTTTTTCATTATTTTTTCTTCATTCTATTTTTATTTTTTGTTATTTTATTTTATCTTATTTTTAATTTTTTATTTATTTATTTTCTTTCATCTTATCAACTCATTCTCTTTCTACCTCCTCCATACTGAACGAAGGTCCTCCCCTATTCATTCAATTCCTTAACCTTACTTTCTGTATATAAGCTCTGCCTGTACATATTCTGCCCCTCCCCTTTTTTCTGGGTTTCTGTTGTTTGTATTTTTTGGTTTATCTGTTTGTTCTATGGTGTTTTCTCCCCATATATATTTGTTTTTCATCCTTTTTCTTCTTTTTCTTTTCTCTCTTACCTTTTTTCTTTTCTTGATATCATCTGTGCTCTCTTTTCTCTCTCTTAATTCTCTTTTCTCTGGTGGTCACGTATATTTGGGTCATCAGTGTCATGAGTACATTCGTGTTTTGTTCCCTTTGTGTCATGTCTTGTCAAGTTGTATTTTGTGCTGTTCAGTCAACAAGGTAGAGAGCGAGCTCCATCCATAAATGGGACAATAATACTCAAGACCCAACTACACCAAGAGAACTCAAATATCCCAAGAGGAGGGCATCCCTAGATTGCCCAGCCCAGAACACCAGAGAGATTGCACCATTAGGTACTAAAAAACATCTACTATGTAAGACAAACTCAAAAAAATCTGGGTGGCATAGCAGTTTGATCTAATACATAGAAATAATCACAAAGGAACAGAAAAATGGGGAGACAAAGAAACAACCCCCACTCAAAAGAAAAGGAGGAATCACCATAAAAGGAAATAAGTGAAACGGAGGCAAGCAATTTGTAAGAGAAAGAATTCAGAGCAATGGTTATAAGGATGCTGAAAAAGGTGAAAGACAAATTCAACAATATGTATAAGAATCAAGAGGAAATGAAGAAGAATCAAGAAGAAATGAAGAATGACATAGCTGCAATAAAGAATACAATAGGAAGTTTCAACAGTAGAATAGAAGAGGCTGAGCACTGCATCAGCAAGTTAGAAAAAACACACAAGCACAGCAGCAACTGGAAAGAAAATTTAAAAAGCAGGAGGAGAGCCTAAGGGAGCTTTGAGACAACATGAAACAAAACAATATCCGCATAATAGGGGTGACAGAAGGCGAGGAAGTGGATCAAGGAATAGAAACCTGTTTTAAGAAATAATTACAGAAAACTTTCCTGAAGTTGGGAAGAAAATAGCCAACAAGTCTAAGAAGCACACAGAGTCCCAAAAAAGATGCGCCCAAAAAGAATGACACCAAGACACATCATAATTAAATTGGCAAACATCAACAACAAAGTAAGAATCTTAAAGGCTGCCAGAGAGAGACAGAAAGTTACCTATAAGGGATCTCCCATTAGGCTATCAACTAATTTCTCAACAGAAACACATCAGGCCAGAAGGGAATGGAATAAATATACAAAGTGATGCAAAGCAAGGGACTGAATCCAAGAATATCACAAACAGCAAAGCTATCATTCAAAATTGAAGTCAGAAGTTTAACAAACAGAAAAGGGCTAAGGGAGTTTATTACCACCAAGTCAACAATGCAAGAAATGCTAAAGGGACTACTATAAAAAGATGAAATAGAAAGGGAAGAAGGAACACAGGCATAAAGAATAACAATGGCAACAAGCAAGTACCTATAAATAATAACCTTAAATGTAAATGGAATAAATGCTCCAATCAAAAGACATAAGGTAGCCGAAACCAGTTTGGCTCAGTGGATGGAGCGTCGGCCTGCGGACTAAGGGGTCCCAGGTTCGATTCTAGTTAAGGGCATGTACCTGGGTTGCGGGCACATCCCCAATAGGAGATGTGCAGGAGGCAGCTGATCGATGTTTCTATCTCATCGATGTTTCTAACTCTCTATCTCTCTCCCTTCCTCTCTGTAAAAAATCAATAAAATATATTTAAAAAAAAGACATAAGGTAGCTGAATGGATAAGAAAACAAGACCCATATATTTGCTGTCTACAAGAGACCCACCTCAGAACAAAGGACTTACACAGACTGATAGTGAAGGGATGGAAAAAAATTTTCAGGCAAATGGAAATAAGAAAAAAGCTGGGGTAGCTATACTTATATACGACAAATTAAACCTCAAAGTGAAGGCCTTAACAAGAGATAAGGAAGGCCACTTCATAATACTGAATGGAGCAATTCAACATGAGGATGTAATTCTGGTAACCATATGTGCACCCAATACAGGAGCACCCAAATAAAGAAAAAAACTTCTGAAAGATATCAAGGGAGAGATTGACAGCAATACAATCATAGCAGGGGATTTTAATACCCCATTGACACCACTGGATAAACCCTCTAGACAAAGATCAGCAAAGAAACAGCGATCCTAAATAACTCACTAGATCAGATGGAACTAATAGACATCTTCAGAACATTTCACCCCAAAGCTAAAGACTATACATTCTTCTCAAGTGCACAAGGGACATTTTCAAAGATAGACCACATGTTAGGACACAGGCAAAGTCTGTTCAAATTCAAGAAGATAGAAATCCTATCAAGCATCTTCTCAGATCACAATGGCATAAAATTAGAATTCAACTACAATAAAAACAATTTTTAAAAAATCAAGCACTTGGAGGCTAAACTGCATATTATTAAACAATGATTGGGTTACCTTAGAGATCAAAGAAGAAGTAAAAAGTATCCTGGAAACAAATGACAATGAAAACACAACAATTCAAAATGTATGGGACACAGTGAAAGCAGTCCTGAGAGTGAAGTTCATAGCTCTACAGGCCTACCTAAAAAAAAAAAAAAAGAAAAGAAGAAAAGAAAAACTGATAATAAATTATCTAACCCTGCAACTGAAAGAATTAGAAAGAGAACAATAAAAAAAAGCCTAGAGTAAGCAGAAGGAAGGAAATTATAAAGATCAGAGCAGAAATAAATTACATAGAGACCAAAAAATCAATACAACAAAGAGCTTGTTCTTTGAAAGGATAAACAAGATAGATGAACCCCTAGCCAGGCCCACCAAGAAACAAAGAGAGAGAACCCAAATAAACAAAATCAGAAATGAAAGAGGTGAAGTAACAACCACCTCCACAGACATACAAAGGATTGTAAAAAAAAATACTATGAACCACTCTACTCAAACAAACTGTACAACTTAGACAAAATGGACATATTCCTAGAAAAATACAAGCTTTCAAAACTCAATCAGGAAGAATAAAAAACCTGAATAGGCTGATAACTACTGATGAAATTGAAACAGTAATTAAAAAACTTCCAGCAAACAAAAGCCCTGACCAGACTGCTTCACAGGAAGTTTTACCAAACATTCAAAGAAGAACTAAAACCTATCCTTTTCAGAGTATTCCCCAAAATTCAAGAGGAATGCATACTTCCAAGCTCTTTCTATGAAGCTAGCATTACCCTAATCCCAAAACCAGATAAAGACACCACAAAGAAAGAGAATTACAGGTCAATATCCCTGATGAACATAGATGTTAGAATCCTCAACAAAATCCTAGCAAAACGGATCCAGCATTACATTAGAAAGATCATACACCATGACCAAGTGGAATTTATTCCGGGGATGCAAGGTTGGTACAATATCCACAAATCAATTAAGGTTATACATCACATAAACAAATTGAGAGACAAAAATCAGGTAATCATATCAATTGATGCAGAAAAAGCATTTGACAAAATCCAACAATTTCTTGATAAAAACTCTCAGCAAAGTGGGAATAGAGGGATCATACCTCAACATAATAAAAGCCTTATATGACAAACCTACAGCCAACATCGTACTCAATGGGCAAAAATTAAAATCATTTCCCCTAATAACAGGAACAAGACAGGGATGCCCACTTTCACAACTCCTGTTTGATATAGTAATGGAAGTGCTAGCCATAGCAATTAGTCAAGAAGAAGAAATAAATGGCATCCAAATTGGAAAACAAGAATAAAACTGTCATTATTTACAGATGACATGATATTGTACATAGAAAACCCTAAACATTCTATGAAAAAACTACTAGACTTAATAAATGAATTTGGCAATCTAGCCGGATACAAAATTAACACCCAGAAATCTATGGCTTTCTTAATCACTAATAATGAACTCACAGAAAGAGAAACTTAAAAAAAGCAATATCATTTACCATTGCAACAAAGAAAAATTAAGAATTCAACTACAATAGGAATAAACCACCTAGGAATAAACTAAGGAGGTAAAAGACATGTACTCAGAAAACTATAGGATGTTGAAAAAAGAGATAGAGTAAGACATGAACAAATAGAAGAATATACCGTGTTCATGGATTGGTAGAATCAACATCATTAAAATGCCCAAAGCAATCTATAGATTCAATGCAATCCCCATTAAAATACCAATGTCATATTTCACAGACCTAGAACAAAATCTCCAAAAATTCATACAGAATTTAAAAAAGACCCCAAATAGCCACAGCAATCTTGAGAAAGAAGAACAAAGTTGGAGGGATCTCAATACCATATATCAACCTATATTACAAAGCCACTGTTCTCAAAACTGCCTGGTAATGGCACAAGAACAGACATATGGACCAATGGAACAGAACAGAGAACCCAGAAATAGACCCAAACCATTATGCTCAATTAATATTTGACAAAGGAGGCAAGAGCATTCAATGGAGTCTAGACAGTCTCTTCAATAAATGGTGCTGGGAAATTTGGTCAGATACATGCAAAAAAAAGAAACTAGATCACCAACTTACACCATACACAAAAATAAACTCAAAATGGATAAAGGACTTAAATGTAAGATGGGAAACCATAAAAAACTTAGAGGAATCCATAGGCAGAAAAATATCAGACATTTGTCTTAGCAATATTTTTACTGATATAACTCATAGGACAATGGAAACAAAGGAGAAAATAAATAAATGGGACTACATCAAAATAAAAAGCTTCTGCACAGCAAAAGATATCATCAACAAAACAACAAGAAAGCCCACTGCATGGGAGAACATATTTGCCAATGTTATATCCGATAAAGGTTTAATCTCCAAAATTTATAGAGAACTCATACAATTTAACAAAAGGAAGATAAACAATCCAATCAAAAAATGGGCAAGGGGCTAAATAGATACTTTTCAAAAGAGGACCTACAGAAGGCCGAGAGATGTATGAAAACATGCTCAAAGTCACTAATTGTCTGAGAGATGCAAATCAAAACAATAATGAGGTACCATCTCACACCTGTCAGACTGGCTACCATCAACAAATCAACAAACAACAGGTGCTGGTGAAGATATGGAGAAAAAGGAACCCTCGTTCACTGCTGGTGGGAATGCAGACTGGTGCAGCCACTGTGGAGAACAGTATGGAGTTTCTTAAAAATTAAAAATGGAACTCCCATTTGACCCAGTAATCCCACTTCTAGGAATATATCCCAAGAAATCAAAAACATCAATCAGCAAGTATATATTCACCCCTATATTCATAGCAGCACAATTTACAAAAGCTAAGATTTGGAAATAGCCTAAGTGCCCATCAGCAGATGAGTGGATTAAAAAACTGTGGTACATCTACACAATGGAATACTATGCTGCTGTAAAAAAGAAGGAACTCTTGCCAGAACCGGTTTGGCTCAGTGGATAGAGCGTCGGCCTGCGGACTCAAGGGTCCCGGGTTCGATTCCGGTCAAGGGCATGTACCTTGGTTGAGGGCACATCCCCAGTGGGGGGCGTGCAGGAGGCAGCTGATCGGTGTTTCTCTCTCATCGATGTTTCTAACTTTCTATCCCTCTCCTTTCCTTTCTGTAGAAAATCAATAAAACATATTTAAAAAAAAAAAAAAAAAAAAAGAAGGAACTCTTACCATTTGCAACAGTATGGATAGACCTGGAGAGCATTATGCTAAGTGAAATAAGCCAGTTGGAAAAAGATAAATATTACATGATCTCACTCATTTGTGGAATACAATGAACAACATAAACTGATGAACAAAAATAAAGCCAGAAGCATTGAAGAGACAGTCCAACCTAAGAGGGAAGGCTTGCGGGGTTTGGGAGGGGGTGGTAAAAGTTCAACCAAAGGACTTGTATGCATGCATATAAGCAAAACCAATGGACACACAGTAGGGGGGTGAGAGCTGGGAGCAGCCAGGGAAAGGTCAATGGGGGGAAAAGGACACTTATGTAATACTTTAAACAATAAAGAATTTAAATTTTAAAAAATTTAGAATTACATATGTGGCCCACATTTATTTATTTATTTATTTTTTCATTTATTTATTTATTTACTAGAGGCCCGGTGCACAAAATTCGTGCACTGTGGGGGAGGGGGTTATCCCTCAGCCCAGCCTGCACCCTCTCCAATCTGGGACCCATCGAGGGATATCCGACTGCCCGTTTAGGCCAAATCCCTCAGGGATCAGGCCTAAACGGGCAGTTGGACATCCCTCTCACAATCCAGGACTGCTGGCTCCCAAACGCTTGCCTGCCTGCCTACCTGATTGCCCCTAACCGCTTCTACCTGCCAGCCTGATCGACGCCTAACTGTTCCCTTGCTGGCCCAATCGCCGCCAACTGTTCCCTTGCTGGCCCAATCGCCGCCAACTGCCCTTCCTTGCAGTCCCGGTCACCCCCAACTGCCCTCCCCTACAGGCCCGGTCGCCCCCAACTGCCCTCTCCTGCTGGCCCGGTCACACCTCACTGCCCTCCCCTGCTGGCCTGGTCATGCCTCACTGCCCTCCCCTGCCAGCCCGGTCACCCCTAACTGCCCTCCCCAGCAGGCCTGGTCCCCACTAACTGCCCTCCCCTGCAGGCCCGATCACCCCAAACTGTCCTCTCCTGCAGGCCTGGTTGCCCCCAACTGCCCTCCCCTGCAGGCCATCTTGTGGTGGCCATCTTGTGGCCACATGGGGGTGGCCATCTTTGACCACATAGGGGTGTCCATCTTGTGTGTTGTAGTCATGACTAATTAGCATATCTGGTTGTGACTAATTAGCATATCCAGGCTAATCAGCATATCCCTCTCTTATTATATAGGACTAGAGGCCCGGTGTATGAAATTCGTGCACCGGGGGTGTGTGTCCCTCAGTCCAGCCTGCACCCTCTCCAATCTGAAACCTCTCTGGGAATTTCTGACTGCTAATTTAGGCCCGATCCCACAGGCAGTTGGACATCCCTCTCACAATCCGGGACTACTGGCTCCCAACCGCTCGCCTGCCTGCCTGATTGCCCCTAACCGCTTCTGTCTGTCAGCCTGATCGATGCCTAACTGCTCCCCTGCCGGCTTGGTCGCCCCTAACTGCTCTCCCCTACTGGCCTGGTCAGTCCCAACTGTCCTCCCCTGCAGGCCTGATCACCCTCAACTGCGCTCCCCTGCCAGCCATCTTGTGTCCACATGGGGGCAACCATCTTTGACCACATGGGGGCGGCCATCTTGTGTGTTGGAGTGATGGTCAATTTGCATATTATCTCTTTATTATATAGGAGGATTATTTCATATAAGACACATCCTGTTGTTATTGTCCCCAGTACACATCCCGAGAATGGCACCATCATTCCTGTTCTATATCACTCTCATATCTTCTTTTGATTGTCTAAGATTTTGCTCTTTGTTTTTGAAGGACTAAGTAAACATGTTTTGAAAATAATAGAAAGGAACTTGGACAAATTCAGGTGACCTGGAGTATGGTTCTTACGATTTCACTAAGATGACCTGAGTTCTCCTGTTCTGTTAAAAAAGAAAGAGCCCTAGCCAGTTTGGCTCAGTGGATAGAGCGTCAGCCTGCAGACTGAAGGGTTCCGGGTTCGATTCCCATCAAGGGCACATGCCCAGATTACGGGCTGGATCTCCAGTAGGTGGCATGCAGGAGGCAGCTGATCAATGATTCTCTCTCACCATTAATGTTTCTATCTCTGTCTCCCTTCCTCTCTGAAATCAATAAAAATATATCTTTAAAAAATATTTTTAAAAAGGAAAAGAACTGGAACAGGTCACCAGGAGCCACCTGCAGTCCTGACTCCTTGGTGTCTTCACGCCTGGAACTGGGAAAATGCTGTGAATGTGTTACTTGAAGACTCTCCCCTGCACCGCACTCCCCAAGAATGACTCAGCTTTAAAGAATATGAAGGAGCATAGGAACTAAAATCACCCCTACAACTGGCCATCATTTAGGATGGGGCAAGGTTTTTACAAAGGAAGCCTGGCAATCTGGGGAAGACGACATTCTGCCTCCAGACTGTGTTCAATTCCTGGCTGAAACATTGGCTCCTGCTGGAATCAGCAACTGCCAACCTGCCCTGCCCATCCAGACTTGCCAGCCCACAGTCCAGTCACCTGACTGCTTCCCTGGAGCCTGACCAATACAGCTGGGAGGGTTCATGCCGAAGGTGTGTTATCCTCAAACAATCCCGATAGGTATTTTCTAATGTGCATACTAATGCTAATTTAATTTTACATAACACATTCTTATGCATTAAATTCACAACTGAGCAGCACAAACAAAACTCTGGGAGAAGGAAACTAAGAAAGCCCAAGATTTGTTCACTGCGCCCGCACACACTGAGCACTTCCAGTGACTAAGTTTGCCGATTAATCATATATCTTGCTCATTACAAGGAAACTGCTCTGCTGTCTCTGTGATACAACCGTAACCCAGTTATACACAGAGATTTGTGTACTCTCGGACACATCTAACAAGATGTGAGCTCTGTGCGCACAAATGGTAGAGGGACAACATTCCTTACTGGTTGGCTTTCACCCACTTCCACCTCCACCCTTTCTTTTCATGTCTCATACCCAGCAACTTTTAAAGGTTTTCAGAAACAAATCGGTAACTCCCTCGAAATGAAATACAGAATAAAGAAACCCACCTGCGTCCTGGAAATGTTCGCTTGATGGCACAGAATAGTTTAGTGCAGTGATGGCGAACCTTTTGAGCTCCGCATGTCAGCATTTTGAAAAGCCTTAACTCTGGTGCCGTGTCACATATAGAAATTTTTCGATATTTGAAACCATAGTAAAACAAAGACTTATATTTTTGATATTTATTTTATATATTTAAGTGCCATTTAACAAAGAAAAATCAACCAAAAAAATGAGTTTGCCATCACTGGTTTAGTGAGTTTCTAACTCAGTTAACAATATGCTTAAACCAAGTAATATGCACATGAAAATTATTAAAGTTTTGTTTATGTGGGACTCTGATATTTGCCATAAAAATTCCTATAATTAAAATTTGACTTTAAAAAACAGAGGTTTTTTGTGTTTTGTTTTTGTTTTGTTTTTTGCCTTTCAAAATCAGTTTCAAGAAACCTTTGATAGAATCAGCTGGTTAATTATTGGCCTCTTTAACTAATAAGCACATTTGAAGTCATGTGCTATAAATCAGTTTCAGTTGAGATATTAAAATCAGATTATAACAGAAAAGCCTTGTAAATATTTGTCTCCAAATGAGTTTAAGAATAAATATATATTCAGTAATTCATCCATATTTAGCAGATATTAATAAGACAAAGCATAGCTTTAAATTCTCTTATCATTTAGTACAAAGGCGGAAATAGGAACCCGGTCCTGATTAGCTTGTTTATTTAGGGCTCGGTAACACCTTATTAAAATTTGAAATTTAAAATTGAAATTATCTGTCAAATGTCAGCAGAAATATTTATTCTGTAAATGAAGCTTCACTTAATAGAACTTTAATGTGAAGTGTGTTGCATTTTCTTTTCCTCCACAAGGAGAAAGGAGAGGGGAGAGTGGGCAAGTCTGGTGGGAATGTGAAATTGGCACGGAGGTAGGATTCTCTTCTAGATCTGTGCTGACACTAGAGGTCAGCAACCTTCCAGAAATGATGTCAAATCTTCATTCACTCACTGTAACTTACCATTTTTTGTGACTGAAGAACCACAGAATTTTAGGTCAGAGAGTGGCCTTACTCATGACCTAATTTGCTGAATTTTTACAGGTAAAGGGAGTGAGGTTAGTGTGGTCCAGACACGTGGCTGGTCTCGCAGCTATACTGACATAGGCCTGAACTCAGGACACTGAGCTGATCAATAAAACTTAGGCTTGGGGATCTTCCTGGCCCCAAGAGATTCAGAGAAATTTGGTGCTTTGGCTTATAATTGTGAATCATTTCGTGAGCTTATAATGTTGGAAGGGATAGGAGGAGAGAGGAGTCTTTGTAGGCTTAGAAAGCCATTGTTCCTGGAGGAACGACAGGGATGAGCAAGCTAAAATGTGTGCCAACTACTTAGGGATGCCAGTTTAAAGGTTTGATGGCCTCTTCTTTCTTAATCTCCTCGCCACGTGGGCCTGGGGCTTGGACACATGCTTCATTTCTTCCCAAATTCCAGTGAAAACTCTCAGAGAGAAGGCTGCTCCAATTTCGAATTAACCCAGCTCTTTACTGGGTTCATTCTTTAAAATGAGAATTATATTAGTAACAACCTCACAGGTTTTTATATGCATTAAGTAAAATGTGCATATGGGTTTGTTCATAAGCAAAAGATATTTGTCCCAAACTGTGTTATTATAATTAAAAATAATGGAACTAAAGTGGGGAGGCATTGTCCAGACATGTAGCTGACAATTCCAGGGTCTCCCCTCTCACTGCAGCTCCTCTAGGTTTCACCATCTCCCCAGGCTGAGTGCAGAAGAGCTGGTGTCTGTGTCTCAGCATCCTGGGTCAAGTCCTGAGGGTCCTCCATCCGGCCCTTCTGGCTATCAGCTCCTTCTCTCAGTTAAAGAGGGCAGGTGAAAGCCCCCAACTGGCTTAGTTCTGTGCTTATTACATGGTTGAGTTCAATAAATGTCACCTATCCTTACTGTTGTTGGTCTCTATGATTGTAAGTCACGTCCACCTCAATCTCGCTCACTCACAACCACCTGTGGGTTTGTTACTGACAAACAAATGGAGGTTCACAAAAGTTAAGAAATCTGACCCAAGATTTGGATGTTGGATTCACCTTTGGCCATTATCAATTCTTCCACCATCACCAGGCCCCACACTTGGTCTATCAACACACAAGGCGTGTTGGGAATGGCTCCAAAGGCTTCTCTTTGCTGAGCTGCAGGTGACTCTGGAGAAATCAAAGTCAGCTGTGATGCTCAGGTTGATGCTGGGTCATCATGAAGCCAAATGATTGGTTGGTCATTTGTTTTAGGATGGAAGTTGTCTTTAAGACTTCAAATAACCAATTGGGATTTCTTTGATAAAATCCACTTAATTCCAGTATTTTCAGTACCACATGCCCAGCATGACTTTTGTGCAAGACTTTTAAAGAAAAATTAACCTCTGACTCTAGTCCAATTCAGATTCATAAAATATCTACTTATTCTAGAACAGGAAATGTTCAGCTCTAGCCGTAGGATGCATCGAGAGCCTCCCACTCCATCAGGTTCAGCAGACATAGCTCATTAGGGAGACATTAACAGGGAGAGGCTCGGGGTTCCCTTTTCTCCACATCCTCACCAACACTTGTTGTTTGTTGATGTATTGATGATAGCCATTCTGACAGGTGTGAGAGGATAGCTCATTATGGTTTTAATTTGCATTTCTCTGATGATTAGTGATATTGAGCATCTTTTCATATTTCTATTGGCCATCTGTAGGTCTTAGGTCTATTGCCTAGTTTTTAATTAAGTTGTTTGCTTTTTGGTGTTGAGTTTTACAAGTTCTTTATAAATTTTGAATATTAACCCATTATCAGATACATCATTGGCAAATGTGATCTCCCATTCAGTTGATTGTCTTTTCATTTTGTTGATGGTTTCCTTTGCTGTGCAAAAACCTTTTAGTTTAATGTAGGCTCATTGGTTTATTTTTTCTCTTGCCTGAGGAGATATATCAGAAAAAAATATTGCTACAAGAAATATCTGAGAGTTTATTGCCTTTGTTTTCTTCTGAGATTTTTTATGGTTTTAAGTCTGGCATTTAAGTCTTTAAACCATTTTGAGTTTATTCTTGTACTAGAGGCCCAGCGCGCACGAAATCGTGTGCAAGTAGCTCGCTTCTGCTTGCCTCAGCTGGCCGCCCTTGCCCATCACCGCTCCTAGCTCTCTGCCACTAGTAGCTTGCGCCCCACCCCGCCCGCCATGAGGGCTGCTGCTGGCAGGCCAGGGGGAGGGACTGAGAGGTGCTCCATGCACCTCCTAGTGACTGGTCGTTTGGTCATTCTGGCATTGCGGCGTTATGACCACTGGCCTTTTATAATATAGATGTGGTTAAGAAAGTGATCTACTTTCATTTTTTGCATGTATCTGTCCAATATCCCCAACACTATTTATTGAATAAACCATCTTTATTCCATTGTATATTCTTGCCTCCTTTGTCAAATATTTATTGGCCATAAAGAACTGGGTTTATTTCTGGGCTCTCTATTTGGTTCCATTGATCTATAAGTCTGTTTTATGCCAGTACCAGGCTGTTTTGATTACAGTGGCTTTGTAGTATGGTTTGATATCAGGTAGCATGATTCCTTCAACTTTGTTCTTCTTTCTTAAGATTGCTGTGGCTACTTGGGGTCTTTTGTGGTTCCATATAAATTTTTGAAAAATTTGTTCTAGTTCTGTAAAAAAAAAAAAAAGCCATTGGTGCCTTACTAGGAATTTAATTGAATCTATAGATTACTTTGGGTAGTATGGACATTTTGATTCTTCCTACCCATGAGCACAGTATATGCTTCCATTTATTTGTATCTTCTTCAATTTCTAATAATTTTCTAAGTACAGGTCTTTTACATCCTTGGTTAAATTTATTTATAAGTATTTTAGTTCCTTTTTATGTAATTGTAAATGGGATTGTTTTCTTAGTTTCCCTTTCTGATAGTCAATTATTGGTGTATAAAAATGCAACTGAGCCCTAGCCAATTTGGCTCAGTGGATAAAGCGTTGGCCTGCAGACTGAAGGGTCCCAGGTTCGATTCCAGTCAAGGGCACAGGCCCAGTTTGCAGGCTCGATCCCCAGTAGGGGGGTGCGCAGAAAGAAGCCAATCAATGATTCTCATCATTGATGTTTCTATCTCTCTCTCCCTCTCCCTTCCTCTCTGAAATCAATAAAAATATATTTTTAGAAATGCAACTGATTTCTGAATAGTTTTTTGGTGGAGTCTTTAGGTTCTCTATGTACAGTATCATGTCATCTGCAAATAATGACAGTTTTACTTCTTTTTCAATTTGGATGTCTTTTATTTCTTCTTGTCTAATTGCTATGGCTAGGACTTTCAGTACTATCTATAATAATAAAAGAGTAGTATGCTAATGAGACCAGATGTCTTCCGGATGTCATTCTGGACATCCTTCCTGATGAAGCCGGGGCTGGAGGGAAGCTGCCTGGGTCCCGGGTGCCAGAGGGAAACCAGAGCCAGCAGCCGGGGGAAGGAAGGCCTACTCTTCACGAATTTTTGTGCATTGGGCTTCTAGTGTTGAATAAGAATGGTGAAAGCAGACATCCCTTCTTGTTCCTGATCTTAAGGGAAACACTTGTGGTTTTGCCCACTGAGTATAATGTTGGCTGTGGGTTTGTCGTATATGGCCTTCATTACATTGAGGCATGTTTCCTCTGTTCCCACATTGCTGAGAATTTTTATCATAAATGGGTGCTGGATTTTATAAAATACTTTTCTGCATCTATTGATATAATCATGTGGTCTTTATCCTTCATTTTGTCTCTGTGTGTTATCACATTTATTGATTTGTGGATAGGGTATTGTACCAACCTTGCATCCTGGGAATAAACCCCACTTGATCAAAGTGCATGATCTTTTTCATGTAATGCTGTATCCAGTTTATTAATATCTTTTAGCATTTTATTACCTATATTCATCAGAGATATTGCCCAATAATTGTCTTTCTTTGTAGTGTCTTTATCTGGTTTTAGAAATTGTATAATGCTGGCCTCGTAAAATGAGCTTGGGAGACTTTCTTCCTCTTGAATTTTTTGAATAGTTTGAGGATACTTGTTAGTTCTTTGAATGTTTGGTAAAATTCTGCTGTGAAGCCATCTGGTCCAGGAATATTGTTTGTTGAAAATTTTTTTATTACTGCTTCAATTTCAATTTCATTAATTGTAATCTGTTTATTCAGATTTTCTTATTCTTCCTGATTCAGTTTTGAAATGTATATGTTTCTAGGAATGTATCCATTTTTTGCAGATTGTCCAATTTGTTGGCATATAGTTGTTTGTAATATTTTCTCAAATCCTTTGTATTTCTGAGGTGTCAGTTGTTACTTTTCCTCTTTCATTGCTTAGTTTATTTATTTGGGTCCTCTCTCTTTTCTTAATGAGTCTGAATAAAGGTTTGACAATCTTGTTTATCTTTTCAAAGAAGCAGTTCATGGTTTCATTAATCTTTTGTTATTTTTTATTAGACTCTTTTTTAAATTTCTACTCTGATGTTTATTATTTCCTTTCTTCTACTCACTTTGGGCTTTGTTTGTTCTCTCTGAAGTTCCTTTAAGTATAAAGTTAGATTGCTTATTTGAGGTTTTTCTTGTCTCTTGAGGTAGGCCTGTAATGCTATGAACTTCCCTCTTAGAACTGCTTTCACTATGTCCATAGATTTTGGGTTGTTATGTTCTCATTTTCATCTGTTTCAAGGTATCTTCTGATTTCTTTCTCACTCTTGTTGTTACCCCACTCAGTGTTTAGTGACATGTTATTTAATCTCCATCTCTTCGTGTGTTTTCAGTTTTTCCTTGTGATTGATTTCTAGTTTCATAGCATTATGTTCAGAAAAGATGCTTGATCTGATTTCTTTTTTTATTGTTTTATTGCTTAAAGTATTACAAAGAGTATTACATATGTCTCCTTTTTTTGCTGCCCTTGACAATCCCCTGGCCTCCCCTAGCCCCCAGTGTCTTACGTCCATTGGTTATGCTTATATGCATGCATACAAGTTTTTCAGTTGATCTCTTACCCTCCCCCTCCCCCCCAACCCTATCCGGCCTTCCCTCTGTAGTTTCACAGTCTGTTCAAGGTTGCTCTGCCTCTGTATCTATCTTTGTTCAAAAGTTTATAATGGTCTTTATTATCCATAAATGAGTGAGATCATGTGGTATTTTTCCTTCGTTGACTGGCTTATTTCACTTAGCATAATGCTCTCCAGTTCCGTCCATGCTGTTGCAAATGGTAAGAATTCCTTCTGTTTTACAGCAGCATACTATTCCATCGTGTAGATGTACCACTGTTTTCTAATCCATTCATCTACTGATGGGCACTTAAGCTGTTTCCAGATCTTAGCTATGATGAATTGTGCTGCTATGAACATAGGGGTGCATATATCCTTTCTGATTGGTGTTTCTGTTTTCTTGGGATATATTCCTAGAAGTGGGATCATGGGGTCAAATGGGAGTTCCATTTTTAGTTTTTTGAGGAAACTCCATACTGTCTTCCATAGTGGCTGCACCAGTCTGCATTCCCACCAGCAGTGCACGAGCGTTCCTTTTTCTTCACATCCTCTCCAGCACTTGTCGTTTGTTGATTTGTTGATGATAGCCATTCTGACAGGTGTGAGATGGTACCTCATTGTGGTTTTGATTTGCATTTCTCGGATGATTAGTGACTTTGAGCATGTTTTCATATGTCTCTTGGCTTTCTGAATGTCCTCTTTTGAAAAGTGTCTATTTAGGTCCTTTGCCCATTTTTTGATTGGATTGTTTATCTTCCTTTTGTTAAGTTGAACGAGTTCCCTATTAATGTTGGAGATTAAACCCTTATCGGTGATAACATTGGCAAATATGTTCTCCCATGCAGTGGGCTTTCTTGTTGTTTTGTTCATGGTTTCTTTTGCTGTGCAGAAGCTTTTTATTTTGATGTAGTCCCATTTGTTTATTTTCTCTTTAGTTTCCAATGCCCTAGGAGCTGTATCAGTGAAGAAATTGCTTCGGCATATGTCTGAGATTTTGTTGCCTTTGAATTCTTCTAGTATTTTTATGGTTTCCTGTCATACATTTAAGTCCTTTATCCATTTTGAGTTTATTTTTGTGTATGGTGTAAGTTGGTGGTCTAGTTTCATTTTTTGCATGTATCTGTCCAATTTTCCCAACACCATTTATTGAAGAGACTATCTTGACTCCATTGTATGTTCTTGCCTCCTTTGTCAAATATTAATTGAGCGTATTGATTCGGGTCGATTTCTGGGCTCTCTATTCTATTCCATTGATCTATATGTCTGTTCTTGTTCAGTACCAGGCAGTTTTGAGAACAGTGGCTTTGTAATACAGCTTGATATCTGGTATTGAGATCCCACCTACTTTGTTCTTTCTCAGGATTGCTGCAGCTATTCGGGGTCTTTTTTTATTCCAGATGAATTTTTGGAGAGTTCGTTCTAGGTCTGTGAAATATGCCGTTGGTATTTTAATAGGAAGTGGGTTGAATTTATAGATTGCTTTGGGTAGTATGGACATTTTAATGATATTGATTCTACCAATCCAAGAACATGGTATGTTCTTCCATCTGTTTATGTCTTCCTCTATCTCTTTTTTCAATGTTCTGTAGTTTTCTAAGTAGAGGTCTTTTACCTCTTTAGTTAAGTTTATTCCTAGGTATCTTAATTTTTTTGGTGTGATGATAAATGGGATTTTTTTTTAGTCTCTCTTTCTGTAAGTTCACTATTGGTGTATAGAAATGCCATAGATTTTTTGGCGTTAATTTTGTATCCTGCTACATTGCCAAATTCATTTATTAAGTCTAATAGTTTTTTGATGGAGTCTTTAGGGTTTTTTATGTATAATATCATGTCATCTGCAAATAAGGACAGTTTTACTTCTTTTTTAATTTGGATGCCTTTTATTTCTTCTTCTTGTCTAATTGCAATGGCTAATGCTTCCAGTACTATGTCGAACAGGAGTGGTGAGAGTGGGCATCCCTGTCTTGTTCCTGTTCTTAGGGGAAATGGTGTTAGTTTATGTCCATTGAGTATGATGTTGGCTGTGGGCTTGTCATATAAGGCTTTTATTATGTTGAGGTATGATCCTTCTATTCCCACCTTGCTGAGAGTTTTTATCAAAAATGGGTGTTGGATTTTGTCAAATGCTTTTTCTGCATCAATTGATATGACCATGTGGTTTTTTTCTTTCAATTTGTTTATGTGATGTATCACATTTATTGATTTGCGGATATTGTACCATCCTTGCATCCCTGGGATAAATCCTACTAGGTCATGGTGTATGATCTTTCTGATGTACTGCTGGATCCAATTTGCTAAGATTTTGTTGAGGATTTTGGAATCTATGTTCATGAGGGATATTGGCCTGTAATTCTCTTTCATTGTGTTGTCTTTACCTGGTTTTGGTATTAGGGTGATGCTGGCTTCATAGAATGAGCTTGGAAGTGTTCCTTCCTCTTGAATTTTTTGTAGTAGTCTGAGGAGGATAGGTTTTAGTTCTTCCTTGAATGTTTGGTAAAACTCCCCTGTGAAGCCGTCTGGTCCTGGGCTTTTGTTTGCTGGAAGCTTTTTGATGACTGCTTCAATTTCTTCCATAGTTATTGGCCTACTGAGATTTTTAGATTCTTCCTGATTGTTTTGGAATGTTGTATTTTTCTAGGAATTTGTCCATTTCCTCCAGGTTGTCTAGTTTGTTGGAGTAGAGCTGTCCATAGTATTTTTTAACAATCATTTGTATTTCTGTGGGGTCTGTTGTTATTTCGCCTCTATTATTTCTGATTTTGTTTATTTGGGTCCTCTCTCTTTGCTTCTTGGTGAGCCTGGCTAGAGGTTTGTCAATCTTGTTTATCCTTTCAAAGAACCAGCTCTTAGTTTCATTGATTTTCTGTATTATCTTTTTGGTCTCTATGTCGTTTATTTCTGCTCTAATCTTTATTATCTCCTTCTTTCTGCTCACTCTGGGGTTTTCTTGTTGCTCTCTTTCTAATTCTTTGAGTTGTAGGGTTAGATGATTTACTACCATTTTTTCTTGCTTTTTGAGATAGGCCTGTAGAGCTATAAACTTCCCTCTCAGGACTGCTTTCATTGTGTCCCATAGATTTTGGATTGTTGTGCTGTTATTGTCATTAGTTTCCAGGGTGTTTTTAAGTTCTTCTTTGATCTTATTGGTAACCCAATCAATATTTAATAACATGCTATTCAGCTTCCAAGTGTTTGAGTATTTTGGGTTGTTTTTTTTGTAGTTCATTTCTAATATTATGCCATCGTGATCTGAGAAGATGCTTGGTATGATTTCAATCTTCTTGAATTTGGGTAGACTTTGTTTGTGACCCAATATGTGGTCTATTTTTAAATGTGTCTCATGAGCCCTTGAGTAGAATGTATATTCCGTGGCTTTGGGGTGAAGTGTTCTGAAGATGTCAATTATGTCCATCTGATCAAGTGAGTCATTTAGGATTGCTGTTTCTTTGCCGATTTTTTGCCTAGAGGATTTATCCAGTGATGTCAGTGGTGTATTAAAGTCCCCTACTATGATTGTATTGTTGTTGATCTCTCCCTTGATATCTTCCAGGAGTGTTTTATGTATTTGGGTGCTCCTGCATTGGGTGCATATATGTTTATCAGGGTTATGTCCTCTTGTTGTATTGATCCCTTTAGTATTATGAAGTGGCCTTCCTTATCTCTTGTTATGGCCTTCACTTTGAGGTCTATTTTGTCCAATATAAGTATTGCTACCCCAGCTTTTTTTTCATTTCCATTTGCCTGAAAGATATTTTTCCATCCCTTCACTTTCAGTCTGTGTGAGTCTGTTATTATGAGGTGGGTCTCTTGTAGACAGCAAATGTATGGGTCATGATTTTTTATCCATTCAGCCACTCGATGTCTTTTGGTTGGAGCATTTAGTCCGTTTACGTTTAAAGTTATTATTGAAAGGTACTTGTTTGTAGCCATTTCTTTTTTTGTGTGTGGCTGCTTTCTTTCTGAGCTTTTTATTTCTTCTTTTTACACCAGTCCCTTTAGCATTTCTTGCATTGCTGGCTTGGTGGTGATAAACTCCCTTAGACTTTTTTTGTCTGTGAAGCTTCTTATTTCCCCTTCAAATTTGAATGATAGCCTTGCTGGATAGAGTATTCTTGGGTTCAGTCCTTTGCTTTGCATCACTTTGTATATTTCTGTCCATTCTTTTCTGGCCTGATGTGTTTCTGTTGAGAATTCATTTGATAATCTAATGTGAGATCCCTTGTATGTAACTTTCTGTCTCTCTCTTGCAGCCTTTAAGATTCTCTCTTTGTCCTGAACATTTGCCATGGTAATTATGATGTGTCTTGATGTGGGTCTTTTCAGGTTCACCTTGTTTGGGACTCTCTGTGCTTGTGTGACTTTTTTCTTCCCCACCTCAGGGAAGTTTTCTGATATTATTTCTTCAAATAGGTTTTCTAATCCTTGTTCCTCTTTCTGTTGTTCTGGCACCCCTATTATTCGTATGCTGTTTCGTTTCATGTTGTCCCATAGCTCCCTTAGGCTTTCTTCCTGTCTTTTCATTTTTTTCTCCAATTGCAGTTCAGTTTGGGTGTGTTTTGCTTCCCTGTCTTCTAATTCGCTAATTCGGTCCTCTGCTTCTCCTAGTCTACTGTTGAAACTTTCAATGGTGTTTTTTATTGCAGCTATATCACTCTTCAATTTCTTCTTGGTTCTTACATAAGTTATTGATTTTTTTCATCCATTTCTTTTTGATTCTTACATAAGTTGTTGATTTTTTCCTCCATTCGGTTTATGCACTCTAGGATCCTTATTCTGAATTATTTTTCTGTCATGTTGCATGCCTCTGTTTCACTTAGCTGCTTTTCTGGTGAGTCCTTTTCTTTCCTTTGGGGGTTTCTTTGTCTACCCATGTTTGATCTCACCGACATATCTAGATGTTGAGTCGTTCAGGGGCTGCTCCTTGAGTGGCAGTGGCTCCTCGGGCTGTGGTTGCTCCTTGGGCGGTTGTGGTAGCAGCGGCTCCTCCGTTGATAGCAGGGCCTTTGGTGGGTGCTGTTCACAGCTGTGGTGGCTCCTCTGGCTGGTGGGGGGAGGCTTCACACACAGCTGCTGTTCCTCAGACAGAGGGTGTGCTGATCACGAGGCTGCTGTTCCTTGGATAGGGGCGGCCTACACACGCAGCTACTACTCCTTGAACTGGGGCGGACTGCTCACGTGGCTGCTGTTCCTTGAATGGGGGCTGGCTGCACGCTGCTGTTGTTCCTCTGATGTGGTGGGCTGCTTGTGGGGCTACTGCTCCTTGGACTTGGACAGGTTGATTGCAAGTCTGCTGCTCCTCGGACTGGGGTGGGCTGCTTGTGCGGCTGCTGCTCTTTGGACGGGAGTGAGCTGCACGTGTAGCTGCTCCTCCTCAGACTGGGATGGGCCACTCACCCGGCTGCTGCTCGTCGGACAGGTGCAGGCTGTGTGTGGCTCTGCTCCTCAGACCGGGGTGGGCTGCTGCTGCTCCTCTAATGGGGACGGGCTACTCGCAGAACTGCTTCTCCTCAGATGAGGGGCGGGCTACTCACACAGCTGCTGTTCCTCAGGTTGGGCATGCTGCTCGTGCAGCTGCTGCTGCTTGGACGAGGGCAAGATGCTTGCGCAGTGCCTGCTCCTTGGACTAGTGCAGGGTGTGGGCTGTGCGCAGCTGCTGCTCCTCAGATGGGGGCGGGCTGCGCAGGGCTGCTGCTCCTCAGACGTAGGTAGACTGCTCATGTGGCTGCTGCTCCTCGTACAGGTCGGACTGCTTGCGTGGTTGCTGCTCCTCGGATGGAGAAGCGGGCCATTCACACAGCTGCTGCTCCTTAGACAGGGGCAGGCCACATGAGGCTGCTGCTCTTAGGCCTGAGGCAGGCTGCTCACGGGGCTGATGCTCCTTGGACAAGAGCGTGCTGCTCACATGTCTGCTGCTCACGTGGTTGAAAAAATAATGTGAAAAGAAGTAGGAAATAAAGCAACAAACAAAAAAAGAGAACAAAGAAAAAAGCAAAAAAAAAGAACAACAAACAAAAAAAGGGAAAACAAAGAAAAAAGCAAACAAAAAGCTAACAAAATAATAATTAAAAAAATGAAAATTGAAATGTCATTCCTTTGGCTGGCTTAGGATCCCAGTTTTCTGGAATGTCTGTGACTTTTTTTTTCTGTTGCTAGGACTCTTGATCTGATTTCAATCTTCTTATTGAGACTTGCTTTGTGTCCCAACATGTGGTCTATCCTAGATAATATTCCATGTGCATTTGAAAAAAATGTATATTCTGATGAAAATTTAACTATATTAGTAGGGACTCATTTTTCTCCAATTTGTCTCAGACTCAAGCACCCCTGTCATTTATCCCAGGCTGCCTTTACACATTTCATTACCTGCCTGGCTTCTTACACATTTGAAATTGAAATGACTGATTAATTCTAATCCAAATCTTTTATTTTATACACGAGGAAGCAGAAACCAAGAAAAGTAAAGTAACCAGAGATTATAGAAAAATAAATACTAGTATGCTGGGCTTCTGTCTTTTAGTATAGACCTCTTTTCATTGTTTGAACAAAAATAATGCTGTTTGAATCACCCTGGGAAGAAATGGCCACTGGGGGGAGGGGGGATCATTCTCTCTGCATCCCTGCATCTTCCCTGTGGACTTAGTCCTTTACTACCACATCAGCTCTAGCAGTTGGGCCAGTGACAGGACACCTACCCTGCAGTTGAATTCCAGTATGATAGCTGAAGGCATTTCCATGCTTGACTGTCTAAACCTTCCCTCCTTATGGGGGACCTAGAGAAGCTACATACCTGTTTTGGCAGTTTGCCTCAGTACTCATTTTTTATTACACAGATTAAGAGACCAGTATTATATTATAAACTCTCCGTTATCCCATATGACGTTAATGTGAGATAATTTTAGTCTACTAGAGTGCCATAACAAACAAATACAAAAAATGAGAGGTGTTAGGACATGACAGCAGCTGTTAGGGTGTTGCAAATGCTTATTTGAAATATTGGATTAAACCAGTCTCATGTGACATTAGCAGTGGCAACTGGTCCTTGTAGAGTAAGCTCATTCATTTGCACTATGTAAATGAAGGTCCCATGCAGACTGTTGTGAGAGCAAGTGTCCCCTCACAGAGTTATGGAATAAAAGTTCTAGGCTGGAGAGGAGCTTAGAGACCACTGAGGACCATGCTTCTGCAGTCCTCTTGGAGGGCTTGCTGTCTTCTCAGTTTCCAGCGCTGGGCTCATGAGCCACCTTGTCAGGAACACTTGCTAAGCTTCACCGACCATAAGGGTGAACATCAGTAGTACTTTGATTTTTTTTTCAAATAGGGTTTTAAAAATATCACATCTTAAATGTAATCCAGCTGCATGTGTATTTCTTGTTTCTCTGATTGTAGACTCAGTGAAAGCGTAGAAATAATCCTGCCCTCTTCCCCCTCACCATGGCATCCATCATCAGGCTTCCCAAAAGCATGGCTCACTGACTGATGTTCTAGTGCAAGCCTGTTTTGTTGTGGGTTTTTAACAGATGAGAAGACTAGTCAACATAAAAGATTATTCAGTGGGGCAAATTATTTAGTCACATTCTTCTAAGCACACATGTCTGTATTATAAAGAGAACAATCTCACCTGTGAGTTATAAAGATATATGCAGACCCTAAAGTAAGAATTTAAGATTAGGCCTTCAAACCTAACATTGGGATATGATGTTATCAATCTGGAATTTTGCATTTCATAGCAATTGTAAAATAAGACAATAAAGTTCCACAAAAAAAAACATTGAAAGCTTTATTAAAGATGCTTGAAACTCTTGATAAGTTTGTAAATAATTAGCATGTTTACAAAATTGGGCCTTCCCATCCACCCTACCCTACTGTCAGAGTACGTCGGTACAAAACTGAATAACAATGGTGACAGAAAAACTCTTGTTATTTTCTGATCTCAAGGAGAAAGCTTTCACATTTTGTAGGGCGTGGCTATAGGGTTAAGCCTGGGACTGACCTGTTGGCAAAGTCACAAACAAGTCCCAGCTTAGAGGGCACAGTCCTCTTAGCATAATTAGGCTTGACCTTAGCTCCCTATATCTTATCTGGGCAGCTAATGGGCTGTGGGAGGTGCAGCAAGTGTTGCCAAAACAAGTGAAACTCATAAGAACATTGTAACTATGGTGACCACTACCTTGTTTACCTCTGGCTATAAAAGAAAGGCTCAGCTTGCCTCTGGATCTCTCTCTGTGGCCTCAGCCAGGCACAGGAGATCCACCAAGACCCAGCTTATTCTCTTTGTCTGTCTTTTCTTCATCCATTCGCCGCCCTCACTCAGGCTTTCAGAACCCTTGGCTGAGCTGGCTCGGCACAACATTTCACCCTGAATAGAGTGGGGCCTTGACTTACGAGTTTAATTTGTTCGAGACTGAGCTCGTTAAGGAGCTCGTTAACTCAAATTACTCTATCAACCCATTGCAAAAAATTGGCTGAGAGGCAGCTGGTATCTCAAAAAACTCGTTAGTCGGGACACTGGTAAGTCAAGGCCCCACTGTATGGTGTTGCTGTAGGCTTTTTAAAGATCTTTTTCAAGTTAAGGAAGTTTTATTCTTTTGCCAGTTTGCTGAGTTTTTATAAAATTATGAATGCATATCAAATTTTATTTTTAAACTAGAGGCCCAATGCACAAAATTCATACAAGAATAGGCCTTCCTCCCCCCCCCCCCCCCCACTGCCAGGACCAGCCGGACATCATTCTGGATATCCTTCTGGACACAGCCGGGGCCAGAGGGAAGCCCGGGTCCCAGGTGCCAGAGAGAAGCTGATGTGCAGTCTAATTAGCATATTACTCTTTTATTATTATAGATGTCTGCATCTATGCAAATGATCATGTGATTTTTCTCCTTTATCCTGTTCGTCTTATACATAACATGGACACATTTTCAGATGTTAAGTCAACTTCACAGTCCTGGAATATACCCAGCTTGTCATAATGGATTATCTTTTTCATAATTTGCAGGGTTAGATTTGACGTTATTCTGTTTAAAAGTTTTATATCTATGTTCATGAGTAAGAAGGACCTGAAATTTTCATTTCTCATAGTGTCCTTACCAAGTTTTGATAACTAGGTTACACTGGCATCTTAAAATTAGTTCTGAAATCTTCTCTCTTTTCTCTCTATTATCTGTAAAAACTTACAAAATATTGGTAATATTTATTCTTTAAAATGTTTAGTAAAACCCACTCTTAGGCCATTTGGATCTAGAGTTTTATTTGTGGAAAGGTCTGCAATTATTTTTCACTTTTTTTAAAAGTAAAAGGATTATTAAGTTTTTATATTTCTGCTTTAGTCATTTTGGTAACTTGCATTTTTTTAAAAATTTAACCATTTTATAAAATTTTTCAAATTTGGCTTTTTACATTCTGCTATGGTATTTTAAGAACCATATGATTTTTACTGTTATCTTAAGAACTGTAAGATTTTAACAGTGCATTCCTCTTATTATTAATATCTCCCCACTTTGTTCTAGATCTGTTTCAAAGTTATAAACCCTTTAAATTAATTATTAATACTATTTTAATTCATTATCCTATTTTTGTTTTCGCTTACTTTTTCAGATTTTTCTTTCTTCAATTTGAGTTTAATTTGTTATGCTCTTTTAAATCTTTGATTTGAACATTTAGTCATTTATTTTATCTCCTTCTTTCACACAGGTGCTTATTGCTATAAATTTTTATGCGTGGCTTTCCTTGTATTCCACGAGTTTGATAAATATGGTAATTTTGTTATTCATTATCTAACATTAATTGTGATTCCTTTGCTTTGATACATAGATTATTCAGACTGTTTTGTTTCATTTTGTCTTGTTTTTACTTCCAAACTTATGAGGACTTTGGAGTGTGTTGTTGTCATTAATACTCTCTAGGTTAATTGCATTATGGACAATGCATTAAATTCCCTGAGACTTGCTGTGAGAAATTGCATCACCTCCCTCATATGACCCTCTTTGCAGTAGAGTTAACACTCTTGTAACTGACTCAGTTGTAAGCCATAAACCTGCTTTGTCCGAGATGTAAGTGGCAGTGACAGGAGATACTTCTGAGATCTCCCTTTCATCTGTCAAATGACAGTGCCCCAGGCAGAGGCAGCTCTGCCAGCCTGAGTCATAGGAGGACCTGGAGAAGAGTCAGAGGCATTCCCGATGATATTGGGGGTCACTGTGACTACAGTATCATCTAACTAATGGAATCCATGCCTTTCTAATGCCTTACCTTGAGAATTTAAGGACTTGTTTCCATAGAAATAAAATTTAACAAATGTAATAGAATGTCACTTCTGAGATTAGGTTACAAAAAGACCTTGGCTTCCATTGTGGACACCTTCTCCTACCCTCTGGTTCTGCCTCTGGGTGTCTCTCTCTTTCTATCACTAGCAGTTGCAGTTATTGAAAGGGTTAAAGAGAAAAAAATGGGGCAGAGAAAGACTTACTGTGCTTAGCAGATATCTTGCAGAAAGCTTGCAGCCTTGAGCACAGCATAGCTCAGGTAACCAGAAGACACCTGGCATGGGAGGAACCAAGGAGGGACCAGACCCTTACGTCAGCAGAGCAGCTTGCAGCCTGCAAGGACTAATAAAAACCTCTCTCTCCCTGCTCTCTTCGCTGATGCCTTTCTCCGTCTCAGCCCCCCTGCACCCAGGTGGTCGGAATAAAATCTCTTTTGATACATTATGGCCTCATGTCACAGGTGCGCAACCCCGGCCCACTGCGGACCTTTCACTCATCATGACAACACCCAGGCAGGCTATGCAGAGATCCACATGGCAAGGAACTGAGGCCTGCGAGCAACTGCAGATATGGGCTTGGAAGCCGATCTGAGCCAGGCACAGAAGTGAGTTAGGAAGTGGATTCTTTGGCTTTAGTTGAGACGAGATGACTGCAGCTCCAGAAGGTATCTTGATTGCAGCCTCCTGAGATTCCCTGAGCCAGAAGCATCACGCTTAACCACTCCTAGATGCCTGACCCTCAGAAAATGTAAGATAATAAATGTCTGTTGGTTTAAGACACTAAGCTTTGGGGTGATAGGTTATGTAGCAATAGGTAAATAATACATATTTTATACCTGGAAATGGGGTGCTGCCATGAAAAATACTTTAAATGTGGGAGTAGTGTTTAAACCAGACAATTGGCAAAAGGTGAACGGATTCCTAGGAACATATTAAAAAGCATAAATTCCCTTGAACAGACCGTTAGTAGCACTCTAGATTTTGAGGACACTGTGAGTGAGGACTTACAAGGAAATGATGAACATATTTTTGGGAACTGGAGGAAGGGGTTTCCTAGTTACATAGTGATGGAAAGGTTTGCAACATTATCACCTGCAGGAACATGAAAGTACCATGTATGTCAAATGTGCTGAGGAGATTTCCAAGCAAGTTGTTGAAGATACCAAATTCTTTTTGTTGCTTATAGTGAAATGCAAAAGGAGAGAGATAAATTGTGGGAAGGACTGTTAATCACAAAGAATCCAGGAATTTCTGGATTTGAAAACCCTCAGACCCTCAAGATGACATATGATGCAAAAATTAAGAAATGGCTTCCAAGCAATGTTCAAACCCAGGGCATTGTCAACAAATGATGGTCTAGAGCAGGGGTCCTCAAACTACGGCCACGGGCCACATGCAAATACAAATATTGTATTTGTTGCCGTTTTGTTTTTTTTACTTCAAAATAAGATATGTGCAGTGTGCATAGGAATTTGTTCATAGTTTTTTTTTTAAACTATAGTCCGGCCCTCCAACAGTCTGAGGGACAGTGAACTGGCCCCCTGTTTAAAAAGTTTGAGGACCCCTGGTCTAGAGATGAAGCTGCAGGTGGGATCATAAAACCTTGCTTCAGACCTCAGGAAGATCAGGTGGCATCCCACAGTACTGTTTATTCACACAAAAAGCCCTTTAAAAAGAGTAAGCGTGCACCTCACAGATCCTCTCAACTGAACAGGATCTCTGAGAAAGCTTAAGGTTTTATTTAAAAGGAATATGGAGGTATGACCTTTGTTTAATATGGTGAACCACAATGAAATTCTAAAGTGGTCCACAAAGTTTCCTGAGAGAATTATGTTAGGATTTGACTGAAAGAGTCAGAGACAGGACAAAATGAAAAGAGGCATTTGGACCCCTCCCCACTCTATTGGCAGGAAGCTGACTAAGAAAACTACTCAGATGCAAACAAAGTGCTACAATTCATAAAAAAGAAAGATAATTTTGAAAATGGGATAAAGATCCGTGGATAATTTTTCCAATATCTTGAGACCTAATCAAGGAACTTCCAATAGTTTCCAAACTAGATTTCAAATTTGCTATGGACCAGTGACTTCTTTATGGCCACAATTTTCTTTATTTTTGAACAAGAATGTCTATAGCAATTACCCTATGTCTCACCATTGTACGTTGGGTATGTTGGAGAACAGATAACTTTTCTGTTTCACAGATTTATAGATAGAGAGGAACTCTACTTGAGAAGTTATACTTCATTCATATCTGGATCTGATCCAGATAATGACATTCTGAACTTTGAGCCAATGTATTAATGGAAGGGGACTTTTGTGGGTCTTGAGAAGATGTAGATTTTTTGTGTGTTTTGTTTTGTTTTAGGTTAGAGGATCAAGAATCACTCAGGGCCAGAGGGAAGGTTGCATTAGGCAACCTATATGATGGGTACAGAACCTATATATGCTCTCTATCCTGGCCTCGATATAGTTAGAAAAAAATATAATTTCAACACTTTAGATGCAAAGATTACAATAAACAATATTCCACTCTGGTAGGACATACACTACTTGTCCTAAAGTTTTCAACTTTAAAAATCATTTATTTAATAGCTCTACCTTATATATTATTGTAGTTTTGCTGAGCCTATGACATATTCCTGCTTTGTATGACATATGACATTCATAATAAAGGGAGAGACAAAGTCATAAATGTAGAATCTGGGTCAAAAATAATCTACACTTATGCTATTCGAAGAGTGGTCTGAAGATAGCCTGGTCCGCTAGTTGTCCCAGTTCACAAGGACAGGAAGTTGAAAGCAAGCATTAGGAAACCTATACAGCAATTTGGCGTTTCCATGACATCCAAGAGGTAGTCAGTGGCTTCCTCTGCTTGAACAGGGTTTAGATTTATCTGGGAGTTACTGAGTTCATGCTTGGAGTCACATGTGACACAGTGCATACTAGCCTGGCACAGTATAGTGCAAGACAGGAGTCCATCAACCACTGGCGATTTTCAAAATGTGTCTTCCCAGCAAATAATTTGAGAAGCACTAATCATTTACTAGTGTCAGTCTATGTGTTACTCCATATACTAGCTTTACTCTCTGACTGAGTCACCCAGCAATGGCTGAACCATAGACTGGTCACTCCTGCTGTGAGCCTATACAGCTAGGATCCTGTGCATGCTGCCAGGTGCCACACCTGCCCTCTGGCAGGTTAACATCCATGGAGGCTGGTTTGTCCAGTGGCTGCCTGGACAGAAATGTGACACAACCCAGAAGTTGGGAAACCATCCCTTGGGGTAGCACTAATAACTTGTATATGAGAGAGGAGTGAAAATGATAGATGCATTCTTCTGCCTCTCTCTCCTCAGGTGGTAAGCCGAGCTTGTTATGACCTGAGGACCAGCTCAGAAGCTCAATAGTACACGCCCACATATCTTGTCTGCCCTCCTTCCCTTTTTCTGTCACACCAGCTTCCTGGAACTGCATACCCCAGTAACCTATCAGCATATAAGCTTTGGCCTCAGGCTGTTTCTGGAGAACCTGGTCAAGACAAATATTATGTAAAATTAACCCATGAAATGCTTTAGACCAGTGGGTCTCAAAGTGTGGGCCCCAGACCAGCATCATTTGTGACATTGTTAGAAATGCAAATATTTGGGTCCCACTAATAAGAACTAATAAGTTAGAAACTCGGGATGGAACCCAGCAATCTGATTAGCATGCCTTACAGGTGAGTTTCCTGCATGCAAGTTTGAGAACCACTGCTGTAAACCAGCAATTAGACCTGGGAACAGCTTCTTCTACTTTAAAGTATAACAGGATGCTAAAAGCTTAGCTCAAGGATGCCTTATTTCTTAGGTGATATTCATAATGTTAACTTAACAATATTATAATGGTATATAATCTAGTAGCTAAAATATAACATTTCTATCATAGTACCAGACCAACTGAAAACAATAATTCTGTATATTAGATTTGTGATGACTTCTATTTTTTAAACACCTGCTTTCTTTTATTTTCTTTCTGTATTACTTAGACCCACACAGAAATAAGGCGGCCCTCCAAACCAATGCTCCAGCTCACTTAGATCATCCTCCTGTTGAGTCGTTTATTTTACCTCTCATTGCATCCCTCCTTCCTGCTCTACCCTCTGAGAGAACTGTCTAAAGTAAACAAAGCACATGAGAACTAATGTTTTCTAATAGATTTTTGCAACACTCCTGAAGACCCATAGAGCCCCGAGGGCTGTTGACAACATCAAGGTTTGCACCCGCTGCTCTGCTTAGTACCCTGAGTGCAGGTGGAATCACCTGGGGAGCTTTAAAAACATATTCATGCATGGCCCCCACCTACAGAAACTGATTTATTTGGTCCAGGGTTGGGGCCTAGGCATTGTATATTTCAAAAGCCCCGAGGGGTTATTCTAATGTTTAGCTAGGGTTGAGAAACACTTTAAGGCCAACTCTAGCTCACAGTATGCTTGCTTTTTGCTCCTTGACCCCAAGAGCCCCAGGCGAACACACTGACTATTTCACATGTTCCTGCCTCTCAAAGGTAATTTAAAAGGACAGTCACCACTACCAACTCCTCACAACAATCCTGGGGTTCTAGTAAAGTGACGTTCTGAATGTTGAAGTCAAGGGACAGATCAGAGTCCATTAAACCTTACTCTCAAACTGCACTTCCAACAGATACAGGACTCTCGGGTTTGTTAAAAATGGTTAACAATCTTCTTATGAACTGCTGTTGCCTCTTGTATTCCCTGCAACATTACGTAGTCAGAGCAAACTTGTCTCCTGTAAGCTCAGCCCAAGAACTGCTGCCGGTGCTCTCCAAGGTCCAGGGCAGTTGGGAGGGGCCTGCACAGGAACCCCGGCTCCACGCAGCTCCCAGGGAGGCTGGGAAGACACAGGGATGCCGGAGCCACCACCCCAGCCTCCAGCTTTATCGTGTGGGTTGGTTTGTATGAAATTTTTGTTTGATCCTCACCTTCTGTTCCCTTAGTGAAAATCCCATTACCTCTAACAGCTGTGTGTCAAGAAAAGACATGAATTCTGTGTAACAACAGAAGAATACTGTACTTGTTTTTCCAGGTAGCCTTAGGCACTACCATTTTATCTCACCCTCGTCATTTATAATGTAAAGATGGAAACTTCCTACAGAAAGAAGAGCGGTACTTTAGGGTAGGAAACTTTTGAAAGAAGGAATTAAATCTCTACAGCACAGAAGGAAGATAGAATGATATATATCTTTTTGAAAAACAGTCTGGGGAAAAAATAGAAGAAATTTGATAATAAAATATTATCTGCATCTTATCATTTCTAGATAAATTCACAAAGTGAAGAAAAACCTGGAAGGTGATATATACTGCTTGTGTAAGTCTTGAAATTGATTTCAGAAGCATCCGCACTCACTACAAAAGAACTTGACCATTTAATTAGGATGGCTCAAATCCAGCATCTATATTTAGGATAAACTGGAAATTGCAGTGTAGAAATGAGAATCATGCAGCAACAGTCTAAATAGGGGGTGGGAGAATGTCTATGGAAAATCATACTACAGCTTTTCTCAGCTAACCATAACATTTCTTAACTTTTGTTTTTCATTGGATACAAACTGAATCATCTCTAAGGATTTTACCTGTTTAGCTGAGGAATGCATTTTTACTGAAAGTCTCTAACTATGAGCTTTTAAATCTGCACTTATATGTATTCCTCAACTTCTCTTTAAGGCCTGTATGATCTGCTTAAGTACAGATGAATTTGGCATTTAACTTATATCAAAAAACCTCATTAAAATTCTGAATGTATATAAACATCTTATCTTGTTAATGCTTTGGCTCCCTGGCTCCGTGGTTGGCAGAGTTCTCACGGCACTAGCTCATTAGCTCCTCACATGTTCCTGTTTTCTTCTCATCACTGGGGTATCAGCAAATAAAGAAGTTCAAACTCAATATGTGACAGAACCGTATGATTCATTTTTTTACTCCAAGAAATGTTCTAAATGATTTCATACAAATCATATTGGCTTAACACCCAGTGATTTATTAGACAAGGACAAGAGCTTTATAACCATAACTATGGCTTTTGGATGTTGAATAGGGTGTTTTTCTTCCTCCTCCGTCTCTTCTTTACAGTGACCTGGCTCTGGATTTAAATGTGCTTGTCAGTGATTTCCCTAAAAGCAGTTTAAACGCTCTAACTACTCCACTCAACATTGTTAGGGAAATGCATCGCTCTGGTGAGCTGACCCCGTCAGCAGGAGGCTCAGATGCACAATGGCTGCGCGGCCCGGATGCGGACAGAAACCAGTGTCACAGGAGGAGTCAGACTCCCCAGAATTACACTGACTTGCCTTGGCTGAAGGTTTGGTTTTAAATTACAAGAAAATAGATTCTCCAGGTAAAATCGTTCTTACCCAATGGTATCTAACAAATAAATTGCAGACTTCCGGTTTAGAGCTTGAGTGCACACATAGTGAATTACTTTCTCCTCATTGACAAATTTTACGACAGTACAAACTGCTCTGCAACTCTGCTGCCAGGCCTCTCCCTCAATGTGATCCTTCAAACTTAAAATGTTTTTATTGATTTTAGAGAGGAAGGGGGAGGGATAGAGAAACATTGGTCAGATGCCTCCTGTCTGCCCTCACTAGGGATTGAGCCTGAAACCCGGACATGTGCCCTGACCAGGAATCGAACCAGTGACCTCTTGGTTCATGGGTTGATGCTCAACTACTGGGCCACACCAGCTGGGCTGATCATTCCAATTTAAAAATGTCCTGAAATTCACCCAACTCTAACCCTGAAGACCTGGTGTAACTGAGGTTGCCTCTTGTGTGTTAACATTAATTGACAGCACAACTACTTGACAGGTACACCAACTAGATTAACTTACTTCGTCTTCATATATAAATTATGAACAGTTGTTCACATTCCAGAGGTGAATAGACTGAGGGCAAGTCATTTGGTTTCAGAGCCTTCAGGTAACACAGAATGGACTTCCAGGTCACCACTGTCATCCCTTGGGCTGTGCCTGTCACCCTTTTGGCCTCTGATGAGGAAGCAATTTTGGAAAGTTCCAGCTGACCCATCTAGGAGTTACCTTAATACTATGAAAAAATGAGCACTTCTTGGTTCCCTGAAACTGTCCTCATAATTGAAGGGAAACACAGATTCTGTTATTCTCTTGTGAAGGGACAAGGGGTCATGGCTGAAATAAAGGTGTTGGGCTCCATCATTTTGTATCACATTTGCTGAGATGCTATGAATGTCTTATGGCCTATAGTAACTCATGTCATATTGAAACCCTTCCGTCTCCCACCAAAAAACAAAGACCACAACAACAACCTTTTCTATACTTTTGGATTAACTAATCAGGAGGCGAGCTGGTGATTCTTATGATGAGGCAGGCAAGGCAGGCTGCTCAGACCTTATCGGCCTCCTCCCTTTAGACATTGAGAAGACTCCTGAAGGAGGGACAGTACAAGGTGAGCCGCTCATCCTGCGTGTGCCGGCTGTGGCTGGCGGGTTACAACGTGGAGACTCACTAAAGAAGAAACTATCGGGCCTAACACTGCCACCAGGTGGTCTTTCCTGAGAGTGATTTATTAAAATAAAAACCTCTGAGGTGCTCTTGCTGATGATCAGAATTTAATCAAGTCGCAGATTCATCAGCAGCCAGATACCAATGGCACTGGAGGGCTCAGTCATCGGATCCAGGTGTTGAATCTTCGGGGCAAATAATCCACTTTCTCCCACAAATTAATGGCAGGAAGAAGAAAAAAAGAATGAAAGGGATGTAGTAGGAAGGCAGGAAAGAGAAGGGAAACTGTTCTAAAAGAAACTTAAGAGATATATACCAATGATATGTGCTCGGTGTATGCGTCTCATCTGGATCCTGATTCAAATAAATCAACTGTAGAAACACACTTTTTAGCGAACCGCGGACAATTGGGTATTGTCTGGGTATCATGATATTAAGGGATTGTTGTTAGTTTTGCTGATAATGGTATTGAGGATTATGTTTAAAATAGAGTGCTTTATCTAATAGATAGATGGTATGCATTGTTGAAATAATATAGTATCAGTAATTTGTTTTAAAATATTCCAGATAAAAAGTGGGGCTGGGGATGGATGCGAGGAGACAGGAAGAATGGTGATGTCTGTGGAATCCAGGGAATGGACACGTGGGGTTATTATACTTTCTTGATACTTCAATGTTTAAAATACTTCAGTAATTTTTTCAAAAATTTGCTAATTTACAGGGGAAATTATTGATAATTATAAGTTAAATATAATGCTATATAAAACATATATATTGTTTTTTGATCCATCCTGTGGCAAATTTTCTTGTGCTTATCACCTTTCTCTGCACATAGATACTCATCTACCATATCAGTTGCCATTCCGTGTTACCTGTGTTGTACATACTATACATCAAGTTCTACAAAAGAAAGTTGGCTTTTGAAACAACTTAATTAAACAAAGCATCCAAAATTCCACTTTAAAAATCTATCAGTATTAGGAGTCCATTCGTCTTCTCTAGTTGAAGGCTTTTCTCACTGAAATGCTTTAACCTTGTAATATATCCATTTCCCTCTTCTTCCATGTCCATGGCATGAAAAGATAGAAAACAAGCACATTAAATGGCTATTTCTTTTCTTTAAAAATCTCGTTCTTTGAACACATCTTAATATATTATTTCTCCAGGACTTGGGGTTGGGAGCGGGAATCAACCAACTTTGTTAATGATATAACATAGTTCTCAACTCTGAAAATCAAATTAACACTTTGTATTCAAATTCCAAAAGAGCAGCACCCTCATAATAAAACCGCATGTATAAGTCCAGGAACTAAAAAAGTCAGAGTTCTCATGAAATCGGGCGGCAGTCAGCTTTGGTTTTCTGGTTTGAATTTCACAAGAACTCAGACCACAGCGTGGGGAAAAAATTCCAAACAGCTAAAGGTGATAAACAATTATTTCTCCACTAAAATGTAGCTACACAAAATATTTCTCTCCAAAATCATTTCCTAGTTTCTGTCACTTGTTTTATTTTTGCTTGAGCGTGCGGTGAGGGACGTACATAAACATACCAAAAATGGCCAGTGCGATCATGGCCCTGCTTGTTAATGCGTTTTGTTTCTGAATCAGGGAGACCAAAGGATTAAAAGGTGCTAAAAAAAATCATTGTCTACATCTCAGTTTCCCTCGAGCTGCCATTTCCTTCCGCCCGCGACTCAGGAGAGTGGCTCTCTGAGCTGCGGGGCAGACTCTGGGCTCTGACCCTGGCTCCAGGGAAGCAGGGGGCGCACCGCCGCCCAGAGCCCAGGCTCCGCTGCAGGGCCCGCCGCACATCCCAGCCAGCAGGGCAACTTACTGCGCCTCCCGCTCCTCGGGTTTAACACCGGCCACTGCTGGGGGGATCCAGCGCCTCTGGCCTCCGGCCGCCCAGGCGTCCCGCCGCCCCTCGCGCCCTTTGGAAGCCCCTTCACCCCGAATTAACTCCCGCTCCGGACTCGAAGCCCCGGGACATGTCCATAGGAGCCGGTTCTCTGCCCCGGGACATGTCCATAGGAGTGGGGTTCTCTGCTCCGGGACATGTCCGTAGGAGTGGGGTTCTCTGCTCCGGGACATGTCCGTAGGAGTGGGGTTCTCTGCTCCGGGACATGTCCATAGGAGTGGGTTCTCTGCTCCGGGACATGTCCTCAGGAGTGGGGTTCTCTGCTCCGGGACATGTCCATAGGAGTGGGGTTCTCTGCCCTGGGACATGTCCGTAGGAGTCGGTTCTCTGCCCCGGGACATGTCCGTAGGAGTGGGGTTCTCTGCCCCGGGACATGTCCATAGGAGTGGGGTTCTCTGCTCCGGGACATGTCCATAGGAGTGGGGTTCTCTGCCCCGGGACATGTCCATAGGAGTGGGGTTCTCTGCTCCGGGACATGTCCGTAGGAGTGGGGTTCTCTGCCCCGGGACATGTCCGTAGGAGTGGGGTTCTCTGCTCCGGGACATGTCCATAGGAGTGGGGTTCTCTGCCCCGGGACATGTCCATAGGAGTGGGGTTCTCTGCTCCGGGACATGTCCGTAGGAGTGGGGTTCTCTGCCCCGGGACATGTCCATAGGAGTGGGGTTCTCTGCTCCGGGACATGTCCGTAGGAGTGGGGTTCTCTGCCCCGGGACATGTCCATAGGAGTGGGGTTCTCTGCTCCGGGACATGTCCGTAGGAGTTGGTTCTCTGCTCTCTGGTGGGTGAGAGCGGCGGTTGATGACTGAGCACCGCTCCTGCTGACCTAAGTCCCCAGGCAGGAAACCAGGGCCCTGCCCGCTGCTGCCTTTGCAGCTGGCACACAGTGGGTCCAGAACGGGCGTGTGCGACAG
>NW_005871373.1:797326-805163 GCF_000147115.1 Myotis lucifugus | reverse complement strand
GCAAATGTTTCCATCAAGGCAACCTTTAGCCGTTTTCCATAGCCATCATTTTGTGTGGGGTTTTAAAAAAAAAAAAAAGAAAGAAGAAGGAAGGAAAGAAACACCTCATGCAAGGATAGAAATATCTGAGACGAGGTGGCCTCTGCTGACCACCAGGTCACCATCGAGGGTCCTGGTCACAAACCACTGCTCATTAATCATCCTGACAGCAGCAATTACAAAGCAGACATTCTAGAAAGGAACTTTCCATTTCCCTCTACATGTGCACCGATGAGGGAATGGTTAATTGGAAGCATTTCTGGAAAAACAAATACTATACTCCTGAATTCCCTTTACTTAGAATTATAAGCAGGTATGTACTCCCTCCATTCATTCAATAAATATTTATAAGACATGGTATAGTGGGGGTGAGACACTTAAGCAATGAGAGTTCAGGAATAAGAGTAGTAGAGAAAGCATTAAGCATTAAGCATTTAACAGTAAAACATTACAAAAAAAAATCCAAGACGTGTTCCCTGCTTGCAAGTGGCTTGCAACCTTGGGAAGACGTACTAAGTTGAAGTGAGAAAGTAAACGGCAACGTGAACCGGGTGTGTGTGAGCCGTTTGGGGAACGCTCGGAGCAGCTCGGAGGAAGGAGTGGCACTGGCACGGAGCACTCTCAGAGGGGGCAGGCCATCCGGGCTTGGAGATGCTGGGGTAACAAAGAGGAGAGGAAACCCCATCTAGAAAAGGTTTAATTTATTAGGAGAATCGGCTGCTTTTAAAGAAGGACTTTCTCATGAATGGACTGGGTGGCGAATGAAAAGAGAAGAAAGACTGTGTGATGAAGGGGCAGGCCTGAGCAGCTGAGGCGTGGGATGGCAAACCGGCTCTGTCTGGGCCTCAGCAGCAAGAGTTCTTGAGGGGAGGGTTGTCACTCATGGGACTCCGTTTCCATGACTTCAAATCGTAATGTCCACATCAGGTTTCCGATTATTTGGGAACAGCATCTGTCTGCATACATTGGGTCAGACGTCTGCCCTCAACTATGGCCAAGGGACGGTGCCAGGGGCCCTTCTGTCCATCAGGACAGCCCCTAAGGAAGGGGGCATGTTTGTGATCCAGGCAACCACGAGAGGGAGCTATTGTAAGTAAATACGCATCAGGTGGCAGGCGCTTTGCTATGTGGTGACCTCCTGGCTCTGCAGTTGAGCCCGTTCCCTGTGAAATGGAAATCAGGAAGACCACAGCAGGGAAGGGGCAAACCTAAAATATGGCTTTAACAAGAGCATTCTACCAGGGAGGTGCACTTTGCATTTAAAGGTAGTCTGACTTGAGGTCAGAATCTATGTGACGATTCCTAACAGAATCCCGAGTAATGACATAAAGCCATGTCATTCTGCACCTTCACCCCCAATATTGATGATGGGATCTGGGTGGGCCCTGGCATTGGTGTTCAGGGAAAGCCCCTCGGTAGCCACTGAGGCAGGACACCAGACTCATAATCCTGCCACTGGTGCGACATTGGAGGGTGGCAGGGATCTATTTGGATTAGAAGATGATGACAAAGGAGAATTTGAGGTGACCCCAACAATTCAAGGCTCGGGGGAAGGGGACAGCACCATCTAATGGGATAAAGAAAGCAAAGGTGACACTGAGCTACAGTGATCTGGTTTGCTTTGGAGTCCTAGCAGGACATCTGGGCAGAGCCGGTCAGTGGGCTTTGGAGCCCGTATAAGATAGGCGGGTTATCATTCTAGAGCAGCGGTTCTCAACCTGTGGGTCACGACCCCTTTGGCGGTCAAACGACCCTTTCACAGGGGTCGCCTAAGACCATCCTGCATATCAGATGTTTACATTACGATTCATAACAGTAGCAACATTACAGTTATGAAGTAGCAACGAAAATAATTTTATGGTTGGGGGTCACAACATAAGGAACTGTATTTAAAGGACCAGAAGGTTGAGAACCACTGTTCTAGAGGCTATAATTTCCACGTGGCCAATAGCGTATGAATAGACTCCGTTCAGAATGAAATGAAAGTACTAAGACGAGAATGAAGTCTAACTGGCGCTTCAGCGGTACATCTAGATTCAGGTTTAACTAACCCCTCGAGGTGCTTCCATGATGGTTCCTTATTTAACCTTCACAATGACCTTGTCATGGAACTGAGCTGCAAGGCTCTACATCATGTGAATTACCTAAGGTCACACACACGTGGGGTGCAGACTGGGACTCTCCAGCCAGCTTTGTGGACTCCATGACATCGTTACCTCCTCATTAAAAAGCAAACAAAAGTGCCTATCCAAACAGCCAGAAAATAGGGCAAAAAATGGATATTGCTATTGACACTGTGAAATGTAGATATCTAGCTTCTTAATGTTGTGTGGATAATAGTTCTGCTTCTTAAACCTTGAGAATCCAAGTGAACTAGAGTTCAAAGACAACAGTCACAGCATGGGAGTCAGCGGAGTGTTTTGTTTTTAATTCCTCCAAGTCATTGCTGCGTAGCCTGTGCGCAATTTCAGCTCAATATTTTATTTGGGGCTCAGCTCACTAAAACACAGCTTTTTCTTCTTTCCATTTTAAATAATTCCACAGTGACCCCTGCTGGGAAGGAAGGACTGCGCAGCCCGGGCCCTGCAGGAAAGCGCCGCCTGGCGGTGGAGAGCGCGAGGCGCTGGTGGCACAGGCTGCGGACCCCTCCCTCCGGTGGCTGCCCGTGTACAGGTGAGTGGCGCTCTCGCAGGACGATCAATACGCAGACTCCGGCTCCCCTGCAGCCGGTCCCAAGGCAGCACGACCTCGGCCGGTGAAGGGGACCCCGCATGTCCTTGTCGCTCCCGTTCTAGCTCCCTCTCCGCCGCGGCTTGTAGTCCCCAGCGCCCTCCTCCACGCCGCCTGCGGGACGCCGCCGGGGCTTCTCCGCGGCCGCGGACGCTCAGTGGGAAAGGAGCCTGAGCGGCCCCTGGCAGCACCGGGGACCTACCGCTTCCGCGGAAACGCCACCTCTTCTGCGTCTGCCTGTCCACGCGGCAGGACAGCGACGGATGTGGTGCAGTTTGCACTGTGGGAAGTGGGGGCCGCTTGAATATAACGGGAGCTGAAGACCTGCCAGTTACGAGTTCGTGCGGCGGCAGCTCTGGAAATGGTGCCACAGACTGGAGGACCAGCAGCCTGGCCTCGGTGCGGGGGGCGGACGCCCCGTCGCTGGGAATCCCCGCTCCTGGGAACGCTCTGCTTTCTGTGGGAGGACTGGGTCCCACGTGGTCTGTCAAACGCGTGTGCTTTTAATCCCCTTCTTTTTTTTTTTTTTTTTTTTTTTAAAATATATTTTATTGATTTTTTACAGAGAGGAAGGGAGAGAGATAGAGAGTTAGAAACATCGATGAGAGGAGAAACATCGATCAGCTGCCTCCTGCAACACCCCCTACTGGGGATGTCCCCGCAACCCCAGGTACAATGCCCTTGACCGGAATCGGAACCCCGGGACCCTTTCAATTCCGCAGGGCCGAGGGCTCTATCCCACTGAGCCAAACCGGTTTTCGGCAAATCCCCTTTTTTCAATGGTTGTTGGTATCCCTCGGCTGTCTGTTCAGCCTCTTTCTGATGTTGAAAGTGCCCCCTAGTCCAGTGATGGCGAACCTTTTGAGCTCGGCGTGTCAGCATTTTGAAAAACCCTAACTTAATTCTGGTGCCGTGTCACATATAGAAATTTTTTGATATTTGCAACCATAGTAAAATAAAGACATATTTTTGATATTTATTTTATATATTTAAATGCCATTTAGCAAAGAAAAATCAACCAAAAAAATGAGTTCGTGTGTCACCTCTGACACGCGTGTCATAGTCTCTGTGCCCAAATATCATTTACTTGACCCAGAAATATCCTTATATTTACTTTGGTTTCTGCCCATTTTAGGTGGCCGGCCCTTGGGAACACAATGGGGAAGACATTTGTTAAATCCAGCCCCGCGGCAGGAGAGTTATATCGAGATAAATGGGCGTTCATTTCTCTCTGGAATAGGCGCTGTGTGTATTGAGGCCCCACGAGCAGGAAAACGCAGCGTCTTGACCTGTAGTGACTTCACATTTAGGCACCCCTTCCCCCAAGGTGATCCGATGATACAATTGGGCCTCATGCCCCCCCCAGCACCCCAACCCGTCCGTTCCCACCACCCTTTTATTTTACTTTATTTTTTTCACCAAACACATTTTATTTTTTAAATGATTTTGTTTTATTGTCTAAAGTTTTACATGTCTCCTTTTTCCCCACCCCAGCCATTCCCTCCCGGGCAAGCCCCCACCGCCCCAGTGTCCGTGCCCATTGCGGGGGGGGGGGGGGGTAGAGAGCACGCAAAGGACTTGTATGCGTGCATATCAAAACAACCCGCCCCCCTTTAGGATGGGTCCCAAAAAAATGCCTTTGGAAAAGTCCTGGGTTTTCAAGAAAATGTTTCTTTATAGATGGAAAGGGCCCTCTAGGGGCCGCTTTTGAAGTTACAGCCTCTAGTTTCATGAAGACAGGAGGGCCTTCCCATCCTTGACTTCTCTCTCTCCCCCTCATTTTTCACACCCCCGGGCATCTTAAAGGCACCCTCTCGCCACCATCCCTCTGCCCATGGCCTGGTTGAGGTCTCAAGGTCCCAGCCGAACAGCTGTGAGAGCCTTATGGGCTCCAGTTCCATACCGCGGACCCCAGAGCTCATTCTCCGCATGATCTCACTCATTTGGGGATGTAATGAACATACACTGATGAACAAAAATAGATCCAGAGACAGAGAAGCATCAAACCTCAGAGGCAAGGCAGGGGAGGGGGGAGGGGGCAAGAGATCAACCGAAGGTCTTGTATGCCTGCATATGAGCATAACCAGTGGACACAGACAATAGGGGGGTGGGGGCATGTGCTGGGGGGTGGGAGTGGCCAGGGAGAGGTCAAGGGGGGGAGAAGGAGACATATGTATAACTTTCAACAATAAAGAATTAAAAGAAAAACTTGGAAGCAACCAAGATGTCTTCAGTAGGTGAATAGATTTTTAAAAGCCAAAACAGACAATGGAATATTACACAGTGCTAAAAAGAAATGAGCTAGCAATCCATGAAAAGATATGGGGGAAATTTAAATGCATATTACTCAATGAAAGAAGCCAGTCTGGAAAGCTAAATACTGTGTGACTACAAGTATGTATATGACATTCTGGAAAAATTAAAACTACGGAGACAGTACACAGATCCTACCACCAGGGGTTAAGCAGGAGGGAGGGATGAACAGGAGCACAGCAGATTGTTAGGGCAGTGAAACCACTCTGTATCGTTCAATAATGGTGGGTTATACGTGTCATTATACGTTTATCCAGCCCACAGATCGCACACCACCACGCGTGCACCCTAGCCCTGGCTGCTGTGGCTCAGTTGGTTGGGTGTCTTCCCACGCACCAAAAGGTCACTGATTCGGTTCCCATTCAGGGCACATGCCCGAGTTGCCCACTCAATCCCTAGTAGAAGGCATCCTGGAGGCAGCTGATCAATGTTTCTATCTCTCTCTCCCTTCTTCTCTCTCTAAAATTAATAAAAACATTTATTTAAAAAAAAGAAAAGAATGACCCCTAGTGTAGACTGTGGATGCTGGGTGATGATGATGCAACAATGTACATTTATCAGTTGCAGCAAAGTGCCGCCCCGGGGTAAGATGTTGGAGCAAAGTGCCGCTCCGGGGTAAGATGTTGGAGCAAAGTGCCGCTCCGGGGTAAGATGTTGGAGCAAAGTGCCGCTCCGGGGTAAGATGTTGCAGCAAAGTGCCGCTCCGGGGTAAGATGTTGCAGCAAAGTGCCGCTCCGGGGTAAGATGTTGGTAATAGGGGAGGCTGTGCGTCAAGGGGTGGGGGACGAGGTAAATGGGAAAGGAATTTCTGTGGCTCCTGCTTAATAACATTGCTGAGAACCTAAAAAATAAAGTCTATGAAAAATGTTAGCTGTGGTTATTTGTTATCTAAAGTCCCTCTAGCTTTAGATTCTGGTGTTACATGTAGCCAGTATGTATTTGTGGAGTGAAGTTAATGTTTCTGGAGCATTTGTGTTATCTTGGCCTCCGGTAGTGAATGTGCAGAGAAGTCATAATTCTACTACTGCGTTTAGCACGTCCATAGCACTTGCCCTGACTTTGCTTTTCCCTCAGCTGTTACATTTATTGAGACTTTTCCACCCCACCCCCCACAATTGCTTTGTGTGCAGCTGATTACTATTATTATCCTTAATTTCCAACGGAGGAGACAGGCACGATGGGTCCTCATCTGGGAGGTGTTATTTGGGCATAAATAACACCTCAGGTCAAACAGGTGAGGTACAATTTACATCTTGGCATTAAATTAGAAATAGACGCAGGAGAATGTTATTCCTGAAATAACAACCACCAAGTGGAAAAACCAGAGCGATCACAAGTGTTCCTGGACTTTCATAATAACTCAGCAATGAATTCAGACTTCGAGCCACGTGCTTATGGGTTGGACTGCTCTCCACCAGCAAGGCCCTGCGTCTCTGGGAGGTTCCTTGGGCTCAGTATCAGAGAACCTGGACCCTCCAGCTGACGCTGCACGGCCACAGCCGTATAACCTTGACACATCCTTGAACCTTTCTAAACATCACTTCATCAGTTGTTGTTTGTGTGTTTGTTTTGCTTTTAATTTGTGCGGTGGAAATAACACTCTTTCTGATTTTTCCATCTCCAGGGCTAAGGAGAGAAAAACATACGTGTAGCATATGCAGATGAAGACAACTCCTATGGCTGTAACTAGATCAGTGCTTCTTTCTTCAGGTCTACACATACACAAAACTCAGCAACGGATAAACCTCCAGCCTTCGAGGAAGGGCCAAGATGCAGTGGTGTCAGAGGTAGACTCACTGAAGGCCAGAGGCTACAGAATTACCCGAGATTTATTAGACCTCCATACGATGGTCACTATCATGGAGCACGGAAATGGAAAAGGCAAGCCCACTCAATGATTCAAAGGATTGAATACTCACTCGAAGCACATTCCTGCTGTTTAAATTATATTTCCACTAAATGCATTGTTAGCGCGAGGTTAGCTGTGACCGTTGGGTAACTCGGGCCCCATTCGCATGTGGAATAAGTTGTACGTCACTGACTCAGCAGAGCCCACTTTGATTAAAGTCGCCATCACCATTCGTGGGATAGTTTCGTGTTCTGACCCTCACGCTGTGACGCACTGAGAATGGAAAATCATTCTTTCCAAAACCCACAGGTCCCATCTGTCCAAACTTGACAGGTACTTGATGGGTCCTCTTCAAGCGTCAGCATCATGAGGGGCCAGGGGAGAGGCGGAAGCTCGCCGGCCGGAGGAGGCGAGGGGCACGCTGCCGTGGGCGCTTGCATCAGGTCGGGAGAGAGGAGGACTGTCCGAGCAAAGGCAGGCACGTGCTGTCACTCAGGGGCCTTGTACCTCCGTTCATTTCTTACACATCATGCTGTGGGCTCACGAGAGGTGAACTATAGAGAAAGCAGGTGGGGGATGTGTGGGGGCTTCCTATTTATCTTGGCAGCTGTTCTGTAAGTTTAGATTTCTTTCCAAATAAAATGTTAAAAACAAAAGCATGGTGCTTCATTCCCCATTCCCCTGCACAGCACCCAGGGTGATGTTGGGGCTGGATTTCGATGGGGCGGGGGGGAGGAGGGAAATAGCTATTGCTCCCTAAATGGAGGGCAAAGGGTTCAGATCTATACCTTGGCTTGTTAATTCTTACAAAACCTATATCAATATGGGGTTTATAACCAGAAATTCAATCAACAATTGGATAATGGTTTTGAGGGGGCCCCTACCCGGCAATCTCTTTTTATCCCT
>NW_005871373.1:787000-797226 GCF_000147115.1 Myotis lucifugus | reverse complement strand
TCTCCCCCCCCCCCCCCCCACCACACACATTGTTCTCGTGAAGTATGCCCATTAGGGGCTCAGAATAATAAACCGCTGTCATAATTAGGCTCTGCGATGGATCTCCAAGACGCGCAGACATGGGCGAGGAGAAAGGCCCAGCAGGTCACGCCAGCACAATTGGGCAGATCTGCTCTCAGGCTATAAGCACTTAAACTATTCAAACAATTGCCTTGTATAATTTATAGTAAAACGTTTACCTTATTACTGGGCGGTTCTTGAGGGTGGGAGGTGGGAAGTAAATCATGAGTAGCTTCCTAAAAACAAGTCCTCTCCTGTTTAGAATATATTTCCCATTCTGTGTGAAATAAGCCGAGCTTATTGTTATGCAAGAGTTGCCTCTCTGCATCTGATCATTTAACGTTTAGCCCTGACCCCAGCTGTCCCTCACATGCTATTATAAATGTGGTTTGCAATAGTTCCAACTTCTTTGGGCTTAGATTTGAGTGTTGGTCTTGAACACAGTTGTAGGATATGATTCAGTCTTTGACCCAGACATCCAACCCCAAGTCTACATTCCCCAAGAGCGAAGCTAGAACAAACCCTGTAAGGCCTTCAGAGAACAATCCTCAAGCCAGAGCACCTTGTCAAGCTGGGTGAGGCCCTTTCCATCAGAACTGTGAAATGTCGGTGATGTGCCAGGACATGTAAATGCAGTAAAAATGGCAGCTACAACCATAACAATAACAAAAGCCACAAGTATTTTCACTGAAAAGAACTTGGAGGAAGTGTGAGGAGAATCACTGAAACGGAAGGGTTATTTCAGAGCCCAGAAATACATCCTTGGACTATGTGTTGATTATGTACAAAATGAAAACGTGGCTAATACAGGATGTTGTCAGATCCAGTCCAGTGACATGCGCGATGGCTGCGTCCTTCAAGGCCAGATGTTCACCTGTCACTCTGCCACGCCGGGCCCGGAGAGGCAGCCGGGAAAACAGTGTCCATATTCTCCATCTCTCTTGAGGTTTTTCTACTGGGCATGCACATTTTGCCTCTGCAATACATATAAATGCAGGTCTATGTACGCTGGGGAAAGAGCATCGTAGCAAAGTTGTGCCCAGCCTTCCTTTACAAGTACTCTATTGCTTGAGCACATTGTGTCAGCAATCAGTCGTGGCAGAAACTCACATTCAGGAGCATATCTTAGAACAAAAGTTCTGCTTTTGAAATTTTTCATCACTCGTCTTTGAACATGACTGTGTGGAAAATGTATGCAGACAGGGCTCTGTTTATTAATGGCCTGTGTTCCAAAAGTTTGTCCGTTGGTCAAAACTGAAATGTACTTCCCCAAAGCTCCAGTGTTGTAAACAATAGCTTACCTCCCCGGGGTAGCTCACCACAGCCCAGCCTGAGAGCTGGCATCTGCCTCCACCAGCTCTGTACCCTGAAGGCTGACACCTGATGCTGAGCCACCAGTTCCGCCCCGCCAGGCCACAGGCCCGCGATCCGGATTCGGAGTCCCGAGTCTGCAGGTGAGGATGGTTGTTTGCATGAAATGGTTGTCAATTTTTGATTATTCACTAAGTCTGAGGATTATGATGCTGCAAATAAGAGGTAAAGGTTCAGATGTATGAACTTAGCAACAGTAACAAGACATCATGTCATTATAACAACAAATGGGAGGGGATTAGAAACCAAGTATCCTGGGAGAGACATAAACCCTTAGTCAGAACTGGGTGAACAGTAAGTTCTCAGCTGCTCAGCTTCTCTGATTCCCAGTGGTGTGCAAGCAAAGTGAGCATCCTTCTTGCTACTCTTCATGACTCTACAGATAATACGGACATTGCTCTGCTGGCCGGGGGGGAACTGTTTTGGTTGGTGTTGGGGTTGCCGAGAGTGTGGGCAGCCTCAGTCCAGGTTAGATGGGGGGCGGGGAGTGTTCCCACACAAGGCCAGGATGCAGGTTCCAGAGCTGGAGGCCAGGACCCTCCAACGGCCACAGCAAAGCCTCCGGGTCTCACAAAGCCACTGGTATTGACGGGACTCCCTTCCGCTCTCCATGCGGGTGGCTTTCTGACCCGCCGCCAGAAATCTGCATGTGCCTTCTGACTGTGGCGTCTGTCTCTCCTTCTTCCAGCTCCTTTGATCTGCCCACAGTGTAAATATTGGGAGGGCAGCCATTGGGGGAGAAGAGGGAATTGGGAAGGAAGGAGAGAAAAGAACCCGAAGGCCCAATTTCCCCCTGGGCTCTGGAGGTCAGAGTCGCGAGTAGGTGGGTAGACTGGATTGACGTCTGTGGGCCAAGTGCCTGGGGCACAAACTAGACACCTGCTTCCTGGAACGTGCAGGATCCAGCTCTGGGGCGTTATTAGTACATTTCTTATGAAGTACTTCTTGATAAAGTGTTTGAAGTACTAAAAAAATGCTTAATCCAATACTGCTCAGTGTAAATGAACAACTCTGCCTGGCGAGAAACATTAGCAAATCCCTTAAATTCTCTGCTGCAGTTGAAGGACTCACTTGCCAATTCTTGTACATTAAAAGAAAAAGACTAAATCCAGTATATTTGCTAACTTCTGCTCTGTCCCAGTGTAACTTCTGTTACACTGTGGGCAGATCAAAGGTGCTGGAAAAGCCCTGACGGGTTTGGCTCAGTGGATAGAGCGTCGGCCTGTGGACTGAAGGGTCCCAGGTTCGATTCTGGTCAAGGGCATGTACCTTGGTTGCGGGCACATCCCCAGTAGGGGGTGTGCAGGAGGCAGCTAAATCGATGTTTCTCTCTCATCGATGTTTCTAACTCTCTATCTCTCTTCCTCTCCCTTCCTCTCTGTAAAAAATCAATAAAATATATTTTTTTAAAAAAAGGGGGTGCTGGAAGAAGGAGAGAGAGACGCCACAGTCAGAAGGCACATGCAGATTTCTGGCGCCGGGTCAGAAAGCCACCCGCATGGAGAGCGGAAGGGAGTCCCGTCAATACCAGTGGCTTTGTGAGACCCGGAGGCTTTGCTGTGGCTGTTGGAGGCTCCTGGCCTCCAGCTCCGGAATATTTGTTTAATAAATGGCCAGAATATTTGTTTAATATAGATTTTACTGGCTGCTTCAGTTTCTTCTACATCCTTAATTAAAGTAATCTTGCTCTGGGCCAAAACTTCACAGCAGCTTGACCCATTCGCTTCATTCAGTCATTCATTTAGCCAGTGTTTACTGAGCCACCACTGTGGAGACCCAGTCAAAGAGGGGCTATCAGCAGCATTCCCCTGACCTTGGCCATCACTCCTGAAACTTTGACTGACAGGTCATCCTGTACCAGAACCAGTGGGGATGTCAAAATCAAGACCAGTTTTCCTGTTAGCTTTTTTTTTTTTTTCCAAAGATAACATGTGAAAACCTGGGAAGTGAACTGGCTACCTTGTTTTCCAAGCTCTCTAAATGATTCTTTTAATTTTACAGATAAAAAAATTAAGTAATGTCTTTCCTAAGAGTATGACATATATCAGCCATGAGGGAAAGTTGTGTCCTCACCACCACTTCCCTGTACCGACTAGCAATGCTAGTAGTTGACTCTACAGGGAACTCCATTACACATGACCTGAGACACAGTTAATATCTCAGTCACTTGTAAGGTAGGAATTTGATTTTTCTTCTCTGGTTAACAGCTGCACAGAGTCATATTCCAAAACATTTCACTTCTCTGATCCTAAAACTACAAGCCATGTTATCCAGTGTGTGAATTAGCCAGATCTTTTTGGCAGTTACTTGCTTGTTTTCCATGAATATTCTGTGAAATATAAATATTGTGTGATAATGAAGGTGAGGCTTAAATCTGCTATTCTGATGCTGAACACTCAACTGCACTTCCCAACCTTGTCTGGGGCTTCTTAGGTGGGGGAAATTTTTTTTTTCAAGAAACAACCTTCTAAGATCAATGACACACAAAGTACTTCATTCAAAAAGAGGAGAGGAAAGCAAAGAAAAAAGATCTGCCTGGAGGGCCTTGAAGCTAGAATTTTTTTTGTTGTTGTTGTTAATCCTCACCTGAGGATATTTTTCCATTGATTTTCAGAATGAGTGGAAGGGAGGGGGAGAGACAGACAGAGAGAGAGAGAGAGAGACATTGATTGGTTGCCTCCTGCACACATCCCAACTGGGGCCAGGGATTAAGCCCACAACCGAGGCACCTGCCCTTGGCCAGAATCGAACCCAAGACCCTGAGCCAAACCAGCCAGGCTGAAATTTTTATACTGTAATTTTACTTTCATCTTAGGTTATTTTCCAAGATCAGAAATAGGTAACAAAACAAATAATGCAGAATCCAGATTGAGGTTTCGAGTGCAGTATCTGGTATGTCTTGATTTTCCTTAAACAGGAAGCTGAGTGTTCCCATCCTCCCAGTGAATGGCCTTCTGACAGTCACTGGGACTTCCCTAGGTAGAAAGAAAACTCATGCCCTCAGATATAAGCAAGACATCTCCTTCTGAGATACTCACCTAGGTAAGCAAGTCAGGGAGCACTTCACTTCATGGCAAGATGGAGCCTTCATAGGCAGTGCACCCTGACACGCTGAGTCTGCTGTCACTTTCTATCCTACTAACATTTTTCTCAGACCTATCTTTCAACTGTGTTCACTCCCCGGAGTCTTCATATACTTATTTATAAGCAATATATTTGACCTATGCAAGGTGATTTGCCAAACTTTCTGTAACCCCAAGACTCAAGGTTGGAGCTAGGACATGGAAAATGTACAATAGAATTTTTGTTTGTTTTTGTCAAAGTTAATGTAATGCGAGTTTTCTACATTCTGGGTGTTTTCCAATATGTGACCTTCTTTAAAGTGAGGCAGGTCCCACTATCCCTCCATGCACACATTGGCATCTCCATGAATCTGCTCTAGTCATGGTCCTTCCTCGCATCACTAACTGCTCTGGACAGAACATTTTCAAAATCCACAACTAGCTCTCATTTTTCCCGGTCTTACAAATGTTTTCTCTGGCCCCCACAATCTCTGCTACCCAGATCCATGATTCTTCGCTGTCCTTCAAGGACAGTCTTCTTCTAGAAATTACACAACAAGCTTCCTCCACTTTCTTGCCTCTCATTAACTCCTCCAGCCAATCAAAGCTGACTTCTGTTCCCACCAATATGCCAAGACTTCTGTTGTCATTATCACAAATGACCTCCAAGTTTCCATAGCAAAGCTCTTCTTCCCTTCCCTGTTAGTCATCATCTCAGCAGAGTTGGTAAAGATCAAAACTCAGTCAGTGCTCAAAACATCCTCATCTCTTCCTATCACATTTCCCATCACTCCTTCTCTGTGTTTGGTCTCTCTTCAGGCTCAGACCTCTCAATGTTGGGTGTTTCTGTGCAGAGAAAGTTACTCTCTCTAGCCACCTTCATAGGAAGCTAGATATTAATAAAGGAAGGAAGGAAGGGAACTCGGACATTAAGAAGACTAACAAACTTGAAGCTGAATCCAACCCTGGGCCTGCTTCACTAGGAAGCTACAGCTTCACACACTCCCCAGGGAACCACCTGTCCATTGGCAGGTGACTGGGAGGAGGGATCCTATATAATAAAAGCCTAATATGCTAAGTATCTGGTCGTCCAGTCGGCCATTCAACCAATCAAAGTGTAATATGCTAATGATATGCTAAGGCCGCTCAACTGCTCGCTATGATGTGCACTGACCATCAGGGGGCAGATGCTCCAACCGGTAGGTTAGCTTGCTGCTGGGGTCCAGCTGATCAGGACTGAAAGAGGCAGGCTGGACATGCCCTGGAGCCCTTCCACAGTCCCTCCCCGGTTGGCCAACCTCCCACATCCCTCCTCAGTCCTGATCATGCACTGGTGGGGTTCCTCAGGCTGGCTTACGCCCTCTCACAATCCTGGCTGAGGGACACCTCCCACACCCCTCACAGCCCCCACACCCCTACCCCCAAGTGCACAAGTTTTGTGCACTGGGCCTCTAGTAGGACAATAACAGGGAAAGTCCTCTGCTGCCGCATGCCCAGTAGAAGCCAAGAGGGCTGGGGATGTGCTTCTTTTGGAAGCCTGCACAGTAGGAACTAGATGGCGCCCAGGAGGGGCGGAGCCTAGCCTGGGAAGGGGTCCGATTGGATAAGGGACACAGAACCTGAGAGATCTAGGAAATGGATTGGTTGGGGAAATGCCCATCAGGAGCCTGTGAAGGATTGGGAAGTTGATTGGTTGGTTAGAGAAAGCGCCCTCCCTTCCTTTCCCAGCCTGGGGTGGTGGAACCAGGCTTCGCTGGGAGCCCTGGCGCCCTCCCTGTCTCCTCGCAGTCCCGCCTCAGCTGGCCACTGGCACGGAAGGAGCTGACCACGGGTGAGGGGCTGCGCGGGACCGAGCCCATGACAGGTCGTTGGACGCTGGCCTCTCTGATGATGACGGGGGCGGGGGCATTCGTCACGGCGGGAACCGGGGGGAGGCGCCCAGGCAGTCCCCCCCCCGCCTCGGCCCCCTCCCCACTCCCTTTCGCCCAGCGTCTAAAGTAAACCTCGGCCCGCTCCAGGCTCCCAGAATGCTTTCTCGGGGCTCCATGAAAGCACTCCACTCCCCGCAAGCCTGCTCTTCCCATGGCCGTAGATTTGGGGAGTCCGAAATGTGCCTCCTCTCAGATTGCTCCGGGCCATAACCATTGTCTCCAGTGGTTGGACTTGGACATTCGATAGGCGTCGCAGACCTGTCAGCAGGTGAACCAGGCCCCTCCTCCCAGCCTGTCCCTCCCCTCTCAGTCCTGTCTTCTCCATCCGTCCTTCTGCTCAAGCCAGAAAGTCTGGGAGTGAGTTCTGATTTGTCCCTGTCTTCATCCCATATCCAATCCACCAGCAAGTTCCTTCAACTTTTTCCTTTGAAAGATACTATAATGGTGCGAGGGCTCCTAGTAATTGGGCCTTTCTTCTCCAGCTTCATCAGAGACCATCCCCTTCAATGTGCAGCCACGCCAGCCTCCCTTCTGCTCCTGGGACAGGTCCCTTCCTTTCTCCCTTCAGGCCTTCTCGCCCGGCCCCTCCTGAAGAGCTCTCACTGCCATCGCCACCCAGATGGCCCCTGCATATCTGTTATGTGTCAGAATAGGTTCCTGCAATTCAGAATTTTCCCCTTACCAAGGACTTACCTGACTACCCATCAATCATATTTTATCTGTCATTATGTCTCATTTATTTTACCTTAGAGTATTTGTCCCCAGTTATAAATTCAGTTCTCTTTTGTTTAGTTATTTATTGTCCATATTCCTTCCTTGACCCTTAGCTTAAAGAATGAAAATACCATTTCAGTCTTGTTTAGTAAAATATACCAATATACAGCACCATTTGTGACACAATTACTATTGTTGAATAAATGAGTCAATATTTTAGGTGAAGACACTGAGCCACCATGAGGTGGAACAGCTTATCAAGTTATGTTTACAATCCAGGCTCAGAATGCAGGTCTCAGACCAGGCTTATGCCTTTCCCACCACAGCACAGGGTCTTCCCTAAGGTGGCACAAATAAGGATTTAATCTTCTGCATGGGGATTAAAGAAATGTATCAATCAAGGCATGTTGCTTTAGAAAGGAATTCTTTTATACAAAATGTATAACTATTAAAATATGCATCAACAACTATCAGTTGGTAAGTATTAGTTGCTAGAAGATGCTCAAAGACAGGGCCATTGCCAGTGGGCATTCATAGCGTAAGACATGCCCAGTCCATTGCACTTGCATCACCATGTATGCCCTGCATACAGAGAGGCCCTGCCAGCAGTCACTGAGTCTCCTGCACCCAGCCACCCCTGGGACAGGCATGCACTAGCATCAGCATGAAATGTGGCCCTTTTCAGCCAACCTTTTCAGCCAACCTTCAGAGCCCAGGCATGGCTGAGACAGACAGATATTTGCAAATGTGTACATGCATATGTAATTGAAATGCAGGCGTTTCCTATATACATGCATATATATAATAGATGTGAAAACAATCATGTATGTTCAGATGTGTATCTTTTAACAATTACATATATACAGTTTTAGCCAAATCTTTATATAGATAGGCACACATGCCACATAGTACATACATGTAAACATGCAGAGGCATTTGGGTATATGTGTACACATACATACACACACAGAGACTAATCCAACTTTCTGTTTTACATCTCTCCAAATATTTGCATGCATCCATACAGTTCTTGAGAAAAAAGTTTTCTTGTATTTGGGGGGGGGGGATTAAGACAATCTAATCTAATAAAAGAGAAACATGCAAATTGACCGCACCTCTGCTATGCCCCAAGCCACACCCTCTGGCCAATCAGAGCGACTATATGCAAACTAAACCAACAAAGATGGCGGCCGGCAGCCACATAGCTGGAACAAGCAGGAGGCTTGGTTGCCCCAGCAATGGAGAAGCCAAGCTTCCCGCCTGGCCTGGCCGACTGTGGCCTCCGCTAAAAGCAACAAAGTTTTAATTATAGAAGATAAATAAATCCCAGATACCTGCTTCCAGCCAGCCTCCCTGGGAGCTTGGGTGGCTAGGGGCCGTGGCCAGCCTGCAAACAGCCATCAGCCCCTCACACAGGCTGGCCAGGCACCCCAATAGGGAACCCCAAACTGAAAGGGCTGTGGCCAGTCTGCAAACAGCCATCAGCACCTCACCCAGGCTGGCCAGGCACCCCAGCGGGACCCCCACCCTGATCTGGGACACCCTTCAGGGCAAACCAGCTAGCTCCCACCCATGCACCAGGCCTCTGCCCTATATAATAAAAGGGTAATATGCAAATTGACCCTAACAGCAGAACGACTGAGAATGACTGGTCACTATGACACACACTGACCACCAGGGGGCAGACGCTCAATGCAGGAGCTGCCCCCTGGTGGTTAGTGCGCTCCCACAGGGGGAGCTCTGCTCAGCCACAAGCCAGGCTGACAGCTGCCAGCACAGTGGTGGTGGTGGGAGCCTCTCCCGCCTCCTCAGCAGCGCTGAGGATGTCCAACTGCAGCTTAGGCCTGCTCCCCGCTGGCAAGTGGACATCCCCCGAGGGCCCCCGGACTGCCAGAGAGATGTCTGACCACCAGCTTAGGCCCGATCCCTCAGGGAGCGGGCCTAAGTCAGCAGGTGGTCATCCCCCTAGGGGTCCCAGACTGCGAGAGGACACAGGCCGGGCTGAGGGACCCCCCTGAGTGTACAAATTTTTGTGCACCATGCCTCTAGTCCTATATAAAAACAGGCTAATATGCAAATAGACCAAATGGTGGAACAACCACAACTGAACAACCAATCACTATGACACTCGCTGACCACCAGGGGGCATGCGCGGAACATGGCGGGAGTCAGCTGTGGCAGGATGGTGGAGCAGGTGAGCGGGGGCGCCAGATCAAGGCAGGGTGCCAGTCGCTGTCATCGGGGCGAGCCTCTGGTGGTTACTGAAAATTCTTTTCTCCGGCGCACTGTGGTCCCGCTCAGCACTCGCACCTGCTGCCGGCACTGGCCCCACTCGCACCCACAGCCGGCACTGGAGCCGCCACTTGCACCTGCTGCTGGCGCCCGGCACTGGTCACAATCATTCGGCGCTGTCAGCAGGTGTGAGCCATGGCTGACAGCCCCAATTAGGGGATATCCACCTGCTGGCTTAGGCCTGCTCCTGAGGGGATCGGGCTTAAGCTGGCAGTCAGACATCTCTCTGGCAGTCCGGGAGTCCTCGGGGGATGTCCACTTGCCAGCGGGGAGCAGACCTAAGCTGAAGTCGGACATCCTTAGCACTGCTGAGGAGGTGGAAGAGGCTCCCACTACCACCGCTGTGCTGGCAGCCGTCAGCCTGGCTTGTGGCTGAGCAGAGCTCCCCCTGTGGGAGCGCACTAACCACCAGGGGGCAGCTCCTGCATTGCGCGTCTGCCCCCTGGTGGTCAGTGTGTTTCATAGTGACCAGTCATTCCCAGTCGTTCTGCTGTTAGGGTCAATTTGCATATTACCCTTTTATTATATAGAATAGAGTCCTGGTGCATAGGTGGGGGCCAGCTGGTTTGCCCTGAAGGGTGTCCTGGATCAGGGTGGGGGTCCCGCTGGGGTGCCTGGCCAGCCTGGGTGAGGTGCTGATGGCTGTTTACAGGCTGGCCACAGACCCTTAAGGGTGGGAGTCCCCACTAGGGTGCCTGGCCAGCCTGTGTGAGGGGCTGATGGCTGTTTGCAGGCTGGTCAAGCCCCCCAGTGGGGACCCTCACCCCATGGGGGTTTGGCCAGCCTGGGTTAGGGG
>NW_005871373.1:780609-782847 GCF_000147115.1 Myotis lucifugus | reverse complement strand
AAGGAACTGTGGGCCATGAGGTTGTGGTGGGCACAGGGGCGGGTGCTTGGCCCATCCTCCATGCCCGTGCCTGGCCCCTCCTGCCATAGCTCCTTGTCCCCTGTCTGCTGGCAGCCCTACTCCCACCACCACTCCCATGTGCTGACGGCACCAGCCCCACTTGCACCCGCTGACAGTGCAGAGAGACTGGGACCAGCACCAGCAGCAGGTGCAAGTGGTGGCTGCTGTCCCAATACCTTCTCAGGAACAGGGGGAGGTGGAGAACCCCTCAGGGATGATCAGGGCCAGCAGCCGCTGCTCAAACCCACTGACAGTGCTGAGTGATTGGGACCAGCATCGGGCACCAGCAGCAGGTTCAAGCAGTGGCTCCGGCACCAGCTGTGGGTGCAAGCGGAGCCGGCGCCGGCAGTGGGTGTGAGCAGGGCTGGCGCTGGCAGCAGGTGCGAGTGCCAGGCAGGACCACAGCAGGACTGTGGCATGCAGTAGCAAAGAATTTTCAGTAACCACCAGAGGCTCGCCTCGATGACAGCGACCAGCACCCCAACTTGGCTTGGCGCCCCTGCTCACCTGCTCCACCATCTCACCACGGCCGACACCTGCTATGTTCCACGCTCTGCTGCCAACGCCAGCCATGTTCCACGCGCACCCCCTGGTGGTCAGCGCACGTCATAGCTACCTATTGTTCGGTTGTTCTGCCGTTTGGTCTATTTGCATATTAGCCTTTTATTATATAGGATATCTTTAGATAAATTACATGTATACATACATATATACAAAATAGAATTATTAGATATATCATGTGATTTTTACATATCCCTAACAACGTTCGCCCGTCCAATTGCCCCTTCCATTTTTCACAGTCATAGCTATACATTGGTGAGAAGATGGCCCTTCAAAGGCCAGAGTGGGACTCTTGGTAGTCCTTCTTCATGGCCATTTAAACGTGTTCTCTCTATGACTCCCAGCTGACAGACAGGTCCAGGCTGGTTTTAACACTCCTGAAGACAGCTGCTAGCACTGGCCTTGGCTTGCTAGTTCCGAAACTCTGCGCTCTAACTGAACATTTTTCTCTTTCCTCTTTCTCTGCATCCAACTTGAATATTCCTTTGCTTAGTTTATGCTTTTTATAATGTGTGTGAGGTTAAACATTTCTCCACTCTCCTTGGTTTTTAACATATCTAATATAATGTCTTCTTAAGTTTTTGTTGGAATTTTTCTACCTACACTTGATCACTACTGGGCAAATGTCTCAATATATTTAATTCCTTCAATCAACCAAAATTCAGTTTCTATTATCATCTCTTTTGTGTGAGCCCCCAAATAGCTGATGGAGTCCCACCAAAGTCAAACTGGGGACCTGTCTCCTTACCCATTAATTTATTTCTTTCCATAGAACCCCAATACTACTGGTCTTCCCCCACCATGCTACCCACCTGCACATGCATGTCCAGTTTCCTTTTACCATCACCCACATCTGCCCAACCCTCTGAGCTTGAGTCTCTTTGTAAGCATAGTGAGGTCACTGTCATGAACATATAAGCTGAGGTATGTGTTGAACTGAGTAAACCATCCTCGGTGGTCAAACAGCAAAAGTGGCACTCAGGGAACACAGCTGTCTCACTGTCACCCAAGGGAAATGAATTTTTAAAAATTTGCTTATCTAAAATAAAATAAATCTGCTTACCTAAAAAAATAAATTAAATTTTTGTTTATCTCAGATATATTCATTTCCATCATTTGCTTTAACTCTTTCTACCCAGATTTATAATTGTAACACACACCAACATTCACATTCACACAACTTGTGTTGATGATAGATGATAGACAGAGATAAATGATAATTACCAAATATTGACACCTCCACCACCATATACCCTCATAATTATAATATTCAAATTCAATAAAGATATTTCACAGATTAGTCATAAAAGTGACTAAATGACCAGTAAGAGTGCACTTACTGATTTCTCGTCCTACCTCAACCTCCACAAATAACACCATTCAGGTGGTTCTCTGTGTGGTTTTCCCCCAGTTCCTGCTGCCTGACCAAACTAACCCACCAACCAAACTAACCCACCAACCAAACTAACCCACGACCAAACTAACCCACCAACCAAACTAACCCACGACCAAACTAACCCACCAACCAAACTAATCCACCAACCAAACTAACCCACAATCAACTAATCACAACCAAACTAACCACATCAAACTAACCACCAACCAACTAGCCCATGA
>NW_005871373.1:774841-780509 GCF_000147115.1 Myotis lucifugus | reverse complement strand
CTAACCCACCAACCAAACTAATCCACCAACCAAACTAACCCACTCAATCAAACTAATCCACCAACCAAACTAACCCACCAATCAAACTAACCCACCAACCAAACTAGCCCATGACCAAACTAACCCACGACCAAACTAACCCACTGAACACCATATAAGGAGATCGCAGCTCTCCCCAAGTCCAAGGGCATGATTCCCTCCCTCTTACTTCACTTCTAGAATGGCCATACACAAAAAATATCTTATTTGTCAAATTGAAAGTTTATGATGTAAAATCAAACACTCTTAAGATTTTAGCACTTTGGAATCTTCAAAATTAGTCAATACATCAAATAGGAACTATACTATCCCAAATCAGACATAAGACCATTACAAGAGTATACCATATATTTCTTCTATTTTTAAGTATATTTTCTACGACAGCAAACACAGCTCACCTCCTTCCTTCCGTGATTGCTGGTGGTAGATCAGGAAATGCATTGGAGTTAATGAGATTGATGCATTTCAACCACAGATACTTCCAAAATGTGGTGTGTGTAAAAGTGTCATGCACATCAGATATTCAGCCCATTGCCTTGTGATAAATATATGGTAGCCGCATAAGTACATTAGAAAGTGAGGGTAACCATCTGAAATTTATAAATGTTCAAACCTTTAATGAAAACAGCTTATATGTGAAATCTAAATGACATGTAATACACCAGAAAAGGGCTCTATTCCAAAATTCTACAGAAAGGAATTGTACTTACAGACGATATGAACTAATAAACACATCTAGCATTGTCTGGAGAACTTACTGGCATGCCATAATGTAATATCACAGCCAATATGCATAGAACCCATAATTATTTTTATAATCATCAAGCCAAAGGCAAGGAACTAAGTGAAGCAATATCAAAGTAAAACAAAAGGCAAATGAAACTACACAGAATTGTTTATGATATAATTAAAATGGCTTGAGAAACCAGTTAAAATCCTGAAGTTTTGTTGTACTTTTGTTTCTTTGGTGTGTTTTTTTACTACATGCAAGTCCTAACTGTCCCCAAACACTACAGTGACACTCATTATTCTATAGATATCTCAGACCCTTGCCATTCCTCTGGAAACCTCTCCCACGGAGACAAGGTTAGTGGAAAACACAAGATGTGAGGTGAAGACTGGGCAGTGTCTTCATCATGGGCAGCTGATGGGAGGCGCAGCCCCTCCATCCCACAGCATCTCTGTGCAGTCACGCAGTCTGCTGAGCCCTGCCCTGCCTCCACAGCAGCGTGGAGGTAAATGCTGCCCCAGGGACAGAGTCACTGCCATGCTCCCTCCACGCCTCATGCCTTCACTAGCACACCCTCCCACTGGGAGGTCTCCAAAATGCGAGAACGAGGCTTCTCAGATGGGTTTGATTTCATTCACAATCTGTACCAGGCATCTTTGATATGCAAAATGTCTATGCTCGGCAATAATACAGGATCATCCCCTCCCACTCCACCCCTCCCACTCTTCAAAGACATTAAAGCAAATAGAAAATTTGTAAGTGTTAAAATAGTTGTTGTAAAGATGAAAAATCTGAGGAACAATAACTAAGGAATCAAATGATCAGAAGAACTACAACCCATACAATCTTGGAAAAATTACAGTTTCATAGTCTTTAATAAAGTGAATCGATTATCATCCTCATATAGAAGTATTTTGTGCATATTAAAAGCACATTTCATCAATAAATTTTCATAAACTAAACATATTAACAATATAATTTTAAATGGGAATTTTTAAATATCAAAAAGAATTATGTAGTAAGCTAAGGTTCTTGGTTTTTGTGTATTTTCAACCCTATTAAATATACAATTAACCCACTTTAAGTTCTGAAAATCCGATCTGCATTATATGTATTTTGGTGTACAGATTTGCTACTTTTAAATATAGCTCAAGGTTATGTAAGCATGCGCAGTTACATTCTAAAGTCATGTGACCAAACGACTGCTGATGAGAACACGGGGAAGTGGACGTTCTCGGTTTTGCATGGCCTTTTATTGTAATTATATAATTATTATTATAACTGATACGTTTGTGTGGCTCCTGCTACAAGAACAACTGCTATCTATTTTTAAATAATGAATAACTTGCTCAAAGGAGTCAGTGAACGTAGACATGGATATGTACATGTGTGGAGAAGAAATGGAGTAAATTCTCTGATACTTGTTTTTCATTCTTAATCAATTTCCAAAGATGTTTTTAAGTAGCAACAGAAGTGAATGCCAAGAAGAAGGCTTCGAGTCAAATCTTGATTGCCCCAGAGCATGGTATTATGCTGCTGCTGTTCTGCCTTTAATGTTTGCAACCTGCGTGAACTCTGGCAAGTGCAATGAAGGAGGCCTTGTTACCTGCTCCCTGAAGAACCAGGTTCTGGGTCGCACTTAAAAGATGAAAATATGTTGGGGTCCGGAGAGATTCCAGAACCTTCTTATTAGAGAAAATCACAAGTGAAATGGCTAATTCAAATAGCAACTAAAAAGTTACATCAACTAATTCCCTGCTAGGATCACTGGAGCAAATAACAATAAAATATGCTGTTTTCAAACTTCTCAAGAAAACGCCAGTGGCAACAGTGTGGTTAGTGGTGTAGCTGAATATGTCGCCCAACAACTAGGAATAGTAACCCAGAGAGCAAAGAAAAGAACACCCCTGCTGGGGCCAGGAAAAATGACCAGCCATACAGGACAGAAGGCGTGAAATCCAAGCAGTCTTTCATTCTCATGTTTGTGTAGCTTTCCATGTCAGCCACTGCCTGGACCCAGATGACGTACAGTATCACCACCAGGGAAAACAGGATGCCTGCAGGACAGAAGGAAAGACCATTAGCCTTGCTGAAGATGTTTTCCCAAGAGCACTCACCAATCGTTTGCCTAATGATGCCTCTAAAAGTATAATTCTAGCTAAATCACCTTCTTTGTGTCAGACTCTTTGTTATGTACTTTATATGCAGCTCTATTGTGTTTAATTGTCAAAGCACTGAGATGAGGGATATAGAGTAGGAGTCAGGACAAGGCAACAGCTGACATGGAGGTGCTGAGAACTTGCGTGTGCCAGGCACTGTATTAGGAGCTTGTGAGCATAAGAGTCAAAGATCCCTGCCTGGTGGAATTGATTCTAACATTTACCCATCTTTACTGATGCCTGGTTTTGGATAAGCACTGTAACACATTATTTCTTTCATTATGTAATAAACTGATAAAATAGGTACTATTAACCCAGTTTTCAGCATGTGCAAACATAGTAATTTTATGCTCAGGTCTTTCTGACTAATATTGTTATATTATTATAACACAGATAACTAGAGCTAAATTTAAATATGGCCATGAAAATAAAAGCCAACATTAAGTACCAGACAAGAAAGAGATGAAAACACTAATGTAAAAGAATATATATTCATCTTTAAAATTAAAATATATATGTTGATGATTGGTTACAGCATAAAGATATACTGCCTTCTAATTTATAAGTTCCGTATAAATTCTGGAAATTAATCAGATGTTCTCCCATTCAGTGGGTTGTCTTTTCATTTTGTTGATGGTTTCCTTTGCTGTGCAAAAACTTTTTAGTTTGATGTAGTCCTATTTGTTTGTTTTCTTTTGTTTCTATTGCCTGAGGCGATATATGAGAAAAAATATTGCTATGATAAATGTCCATGATTTTACTACCTATGTTTTCTTCTAGGATATTTATGGTTTTTCGTCTAACATTAAAGTCTTTAATCCATTCCGAGTTTATTCTTTTATATGGTATAAAATAGTCTAGTTTGGGGTTTTTTGCACATATTTGTCCAATTTTCCCCACACCATTTATTGAATAGACTATCTTTACCCCATTGTATGTTTTTGCCTCCTCAGTCAAATATTAATTGATATAACATCCTGGGTTTACTTCTGGTCTTTCTGTTTGGTTCTATTGATTTATATATCTGTTTCTATGCCAGTGCCATGCTGTTTTGATGACTATGGCCTTGTAGTATAGTTTGATATCAGGTAGCATGATTTCTCCTATTTTGTTCTTCTTTATCAAGATTGCTGTGGCTATTTGGGGTCTTTTGTGTTTCTATATAAATTATTTGAATATTTGCTCTAGTTCTGTGGAATAATGCCAGTGGTATCTTGATAGTAATTGTGTTGAATCTATAGATTGCTTTGGGTGGTATGGACATTTTAATGACATTAATTCTTCCTATCCATGAGGACAGTAGATGCTTCCACTTATTTGTATCTTCTTCAATTTTTTTCTTAAGTGTCCTATAATTTTCCAAGTATAGGTCTTTTACATTCTTTGTTATATTTATTCTTAGGCATTTTTTAAGCAATTGTAAATGAAATTTTTTTAGATTAACTTTTTATAATACGTTATTGGTGTATAAAAATGCAACTGATTTCTGGATATTTATTTTGTATCCAGGTACTTTACTGAATTCATTTATCAGTTCTACTAGAAGTGGAATTGCTGAGTCATAAGACAGTTCCATTTTTAATTTTTTGAGGAAACTCCATACTGCTTTCCACAGTGGCTGCACCAGTCTACATTCCCACCAACAGCGCATTCCCACCAATAGTTCCCTTTTCTCCACATCCTCGCCAATACTTGTTTGTTGATTTATTGATGGTAGCCATTCTGACAGGTTTAAGGTGATATCTTATTGTGGTTTTAATTTTCATTTACCTGATGATTAGTAATTTGAACACATCTATTGGCTAGCTGTATGTTTTCTTTGGAAAGGTGTCTATTCTGGTCCTTTGCCCATTTTTTTTTATTGGATTGGGGACACAGATTGGTGCAGCCACTATGGAAAATAGTATGCAGTTACCTGAGAAAAATAAAAAATGGAGCTACCTTATGACCCTAGCAATTCCACTTCTGGGAATATGTCCAAAGAAACTCAAAATCCTAATTCAAAAGAATATGTGCACCCCTATGTTCACTGAAGCACTATTTACAATAACCAAGATTTGGAAGCAGCCCAAGTACCCATCAGTACATGAGTGGATAAAAAAGCTGTGGTACATTTACACAGTGGAATACTACTCAGCAGTAAAAAAGAAGGAAATCTTACCTTTGCTACAGCATGGATGGACCTGGAGAGTATTATGCTAAGTGAAAATAGCCAGTCAGAGAAAGACAAGCACTAAATGATTTCACTTATATGTGGAATTTAATGAACAAAATCAAGTAACCAACAAAGTGATGACAGATTCATGGATACAGAGAACAAACTGACAGCTATCGGAGGATGGGTTTGGGGGCTGGGTGAGAAGGGTGAAGGGATTAAGCAAAGAAAAATAAAATAAAATAAAAACTCATGGACACAGACAACAGTATAGTGATTGCCAGAGGGAAGAGGGGGAGTTAGAAAAGGGTAAAAGGGGACAAAGGGTGATGGAAGGGGACTTGACTTGCGGTGGTGAACACACAATACAATACACAGATGATGTGTTGTAGAATTGTATACCTGAAACCTATGTAATTTTATTAACTAACTAGAGATCGATGGCATGGATTTGTACACTGGTGGGGTCCCTCAGCCTCACCCTTAGGGGACATAGCAGTGCGGGAAGCCGCAGGCTGCCGGGGAGGAGCCCGAGCCAGGCCAGGCACCACTCCGCTCCTGCTCATCCCAGCCCCACTGCACCTG
>NW_005871373.1:770777-774563 GCF_000147115.1 Myotis lucifugus | reverse complement strand
TGAGGGATGGGACTGAAAATAAAAGAGTCAGTGGAAGAGGAAACCACAGGTTTGAGATCAGGAGCATATTAAGCAAAGAAAGGGATTAATGAAGAAGGGAAGGAGTGATGGAGAGAGGGAGGGGAAAGAAGGGAGGCAAGAAGGAAAGGAAGGAAGGAAAGGAAAGGGAAGGGAAGGGAAGGGAAGGGAAGGGAAGGAAAAGAAAGGAAAGGAAAGGAAAGGAAAGGAAAGGAAAGGAAAGGAAAGGAAAGGAAAGGAAAGGAAAGGAAAGGAAAGGAAAGGAAAGGAAAGGAAAGGGGAGGAAGGAAGGAAGGAAGGAAGGAAGGAAGGAAAGAAGGAAGGAAGGAAGGAAGGAAGGAAGGAAAATGTTTAATTACTGATTGGAAGATAACATCACAATTTATCAACAATTTCAATGTAACTTTAATCCACCTGTTCAAAAATGCTGTTGGAATTATGAGAGTAGAGAAAACACTATAGCGTTGCACAGTTGATCTTAAGAAATATGACAGAAGAGCTTCGTGAACGCTAGAATTGGAGACTACCACTAAGCACATACTTTTCCACGTGACTGTGACTGTAGTAACAGGAGGGAGGGGACCACATTGGGCTACCAATTCAGGAGCATGAACTAAGCTGATTCACTAGTGAGTGAGTGACAGGTCCCACACACAAACCACACATCCTGAGGAATTCAAATTTGTCATGAAGGAAAAAATACTTGAGGTGACTTGCTATTTGTCCAAAAGTTCAAGCCAAACATGTCAAGGAACTATTTACTCTTTGATTTAACAAACTGACCCATCAGGTATAAAATCTCCATGTTCTAAATGCTAGTGTGTCCAAAGGGGAACCAGAACTTTGGCCAGGAGCAGAGACGGAGGCATACTGGCAGGAGAGGATCACTTTTAAGAGCCATCAATCACCCTTCTTGAGTTAGTTGTGCTCCTGCAGTATTTAGGAGGTCCTCTCTCTCTCTCTTGGGTCATCAATTTCATAACCGATCTTAACAAGTAAACAGAAAAGAAGGGCCCATGAATATGTCAAGATGTCTCAGTATCAGAGCTTAACCTTTCTCATAATCCTGATGGGAGCCACAGAGCAGGGAGGACTCAGCATGCTTCACTAATAAGAAGCACCCTTCACACTGTGGTCTGTAATATAAATGCAAATGCTGGAGCGCAGAATAGATCAATCTAACCACTGAACAACATCACATCACGAAAACAGGAGTCAGAGCCTGAGAGCAAGCTCTGGCAAAGCCACCTCAGATCCTGGCAACAACATGGCCAGGCCATGCGTTGTTTGGCAACTCTGTGCGTTTCAATGCATTTTTTTCAGCAAATGTGGAGACGGTGTTCTCTGCTGATGTAAAGGTTGACTCAGTGATTTATATACTATTTGAAAACCTTTGTTATTAGTTGTTGACATGGTTTTTATCTTCATTGCATCAGGTGAATCTCCTGTGCTTGCAGATATTTTTATAAAAATAAAATTGCCTCTGTGAAAAATTAGTAGCCTGATATACATTGTTTCAAAAGTTGCAAAATCCACTTCCTAATTTAGAGTGTTTAAAAAATGTATTGCTGGAAATCGTGTAGATGGTTCTTAATAAGGAAGAATTACTGATATTTCAATACTGCTGTTATTGCAAGAGCAATTACATCCTGGAGGAAATGAATAATAGGTGTTTCTTTCACTATAACATTTAACTTGTTCACTGACTGAAGACATAAACCATTTAGTTCATTTCACATCAGTTTTTATTATAGCTTATGCCTGGGGAAAAACAGCGTTCCCATGCCCATTGAAGTGTCAGAGTATTCCACCTGCTATGTATGTGCGCATGCACACAGACACAGAGAGAAGTAAAATGGTGTAGCTGATAGAGCAGCAAGAACTTATGACAGGGTTCTGCACAAGGAATGTGGCCAAGAGAGCAGTCAGGGGACTGTTAGTACAGGCAAACCGATCAAATGAATAAATACATTGAGTTCATTGGAGCCAGGTTTTTCACTGCCTAAAAAAGGAGTTACAAATTTAAAATGGGGAAAGCTAGAATGAACTCTATGGTGCTTATTTGGGATTGAATATATCTGTGAATTTATGAAGATAGACAGAGGGGTAAATATAAAGTAAAAGTGTGTGTGTACTAAAACATACCTGTGTGTATATATCTAGATACATTTCCTGACTCTTCCCTGAGAGGATCTGGGATCAACAACACCCCAGTAGCACAGTGCACACTAGGTGTCCAGATCTTGGCTTCTAAATACCAGGAACCAGGATATGAATTCCAGTTGGAACAGAAAGTACAAGGGGAATCTGGAATATCTTGCTTTACCAAAAATAAAGATGTGCTCAAAGAATGATGGGGATGTTTCAGGAGCCAGATTGATGGAGCTTCCCATAGCCAATTCTGAGACAATTTGTTATCAAACAAATAATGACAGTGGCACATTATATATCATTGAATAAAATAAGATCCATGAATCCACAGTGATATAAATAAAAGAGTGAGTAAATGAGTGGGGAGAGGGAAAAGCTTTTCCTTATGAAATTGAAGGAAGAGTTAAATTTGAAATCCCCACTTGGCATTTATTTAAGTAATAATTCAGACAAGAAACAAAATGGATGCTAAAACTAGTGGATGAAAATTAGACAAGTAATAAATACTTACACAGGCTCTGAGTTTCTTCACACAAAACACTTAATAATTGTAAAGAGAAAAATAGTAACTTTATGCTAAAGAAACCTAGCAAATACCACCTTCATCAAGTGATCAAAATTAACATCACCAGTGATGTGACAAATTGATGTCATCGCTTCATGAGATGCAATGGAAAGAACACAGCATCCCTACTATGATACTACAGCCAAAACAATGAGCCTAAATCCAGTCATGAGGATATAGCAGACAAACTGATTCAAGAACATTCTAGAAAAGCATGGGCCTGTACTCTTCTAAAGAGTCAAGGTCATGAAGGTCAAAGAAGGACTTCTGGTGTGATGGAGAATCAAATGACATAGCACCTAAATGCAAAGCATGTTCCAGGACTGGATCCTTTGGTTATAAAAGACATTATTAAAACAGCTCGTAAAACTCCAATGGATCTAAGCAAAGGGACTTACAACGTCTATGTAAATCAGAAAACATTTCCAAATAAGAATATGAATAACTCAAGAATAAGAGTGTTGTGGCAGCCTGTGGCCTATGTTGGAAGAGAGTATGTGTGTTCAAACACCTAGAAAGATACATCTGGCACCACCCTCACCTGCTCCACCATCCCACCACTGCCGATGTCTGCCATGTTCCATGCATGTCCCCTGGTGGTCAGTACATGTCATAGTGACTGGTTGTTTGGTTGTTCTGGTTGTTCCTCCGTTCAGTCTATTTGCATATTAGCCTTTTATTATATAGGACTAGAGGCCCCATGCACGAAATTCGTGCACAGGTGGGAGTGTCCCTCAGCCTGACCTGCACCCTCTCCAATCGAGGACCCCTTGGGAGATGTCTGACTGCAGTCGGACACCCCTCTCACAATCTGGGACTGCTGGCTCCTAACCACTCATCTGCCTGCCTGCCTGATCGCCCCCTAACTGCTCCTCTTGCCAGCCTGATTGATGCCTAACTGCTCTCCTGCTGGCCCAATCACCCCCAACTGCCCTCCCCTGCTGTCCTGATGGCTCCTAATTGCCCACCCCTGCCAGCCTGGTCACCCCAACTGCCCTCCCCTGCCAGTCTAGTCACCCCCAACTGCCCTCCCCTGCTGGCCTGATCTCGCC
>NW_005871373.1:766376-770604 GCF_000147115.1 Myotis lucifugus | reverse complement strand
GATCGGGGCTGCTCGTCAATGGGGCCCCCTCAGCCAGGCGGTTGGGGGCGTTATCCTCCCTACTAGGCTATTTTGGTCTCCCCCAAAAGGGTGCCGGGTTAAGAAAAAGACCCCTTAAGTGACCTCCCCCCACACCACCCAGCCCTAGCTTTCCCCTCATGGCATCATATTCAGTAGTTTGAATCGTCCCTCACTAACCCCTCTGCTGGCCTTGTCACCCCATGCAGCATGATGTTCGGTCGTCCATCCAGTTGTTTCGGTCATGACTGCCACTGGCTTTTTATATATTAGGATACGTTTAAAGTAGTCTAAAAAAAATCATTTCTTTCATTAAAAATTTAGCTCTAAGGCCCTAGCTGGTTTGGCTCAGTGGATAGAGCATCAGCCTGCAGACCAAAGGGTCCCGGGTTCTATTCCAGTCAAGGGCACATACCTGGGTTGCAGTCTCCTCTCCAGCCCTGGCCCTGGTCAGGGCTCATGCAGGAGGCAACCAATTGCTGTGTTTCTCTCATATCAATGTTTCTTTCTGTCTTTCCCTCTCTCTTTTCCACTCTCTCTAAAAATCAATGGAAAAATATCCTTGGGTGAGGATTAACAACAACAACAAAAAAAAATAGCTCTAGGAACATAAGCTAGAACCTCTTAAAAATAATTAAAATTGTGTTTTTGTAGTAGTTCTTTTTTCTTTAAATTAATATGCTATTGTTTTTTCTTATAATTATGCTCAGTTTTACATATCGTATTTCAGAAATCATAAAACTAATGCATAATGGCCAAACATAAGCATTCTCGGCTTATCTCCATTCTTCATTTTCTCAAAATCACTGTTCTATTAATTTTTCTTCAATTTTCTAAGATAGTTTACATAGTTATATATAGTTTATATAGTTATAATTTCATAACTGTATATTTTCATTACATCTATCTGATTCTCAAATATTCATTGCTGCCCATACTTCATCATATTACTTTCCAAATATATTAAATGCCTCTTCCCTTTCATTTTCTGGACTCATATTTTTATTTAATCACAAAAACTCTATAATACCTATCAGATTTCTCAATATTCATTATTTTCTTAGATTGGCATTATAATTTTAGGCATTAAATATCCTATACAATCAATTCTCTGTACTCTATTGAGAAACAATTATTGATAGAGAATGATCGCAAGGGTTTATCCATCTCTACAAGTGCTTAGGGATTTGATCTGAAATGCAAAGCTCATTTAATGCCAAGAAAGTTTTTAGTCTCAACAACTGAGTTTCAGGAAAGAGAAGTGGTTGGAGATCACAGGCCTGCGTTCCAGCTGCCCTGGCTCTAGGTTTACTGTCTGGAAAGTTAACACTTAATTGGCTGAATAACCTTAAACAAGCTTTTTACTTCTTTCTCGGTTTTTTATTGGAAAAGTAGAGATAACACAAGTTCCTGCCATAGCAAGCAGCCATGAAGAATTATTGGAGGTAAAGCCCTCACAGGCACCTGGAACCCGTGGTCAGCACTGGCCAGGGTTATATCCATTGTTGTTATTAAGCGAATGGCTAGCAAATAGTGTCCTCTAAAAAGCTTCGGAACTTCTCATTTCTGACTGGCCTGTTTCAGGACTGGCCAACAGGTAACTTGCCACTCTGTCTTCCAGTTGTGAGGGAAGTGAGGGGAAAATTGCTTCAATAGCTTCTGCCACCGTCTTACTGGAATTGCCCACCAGGGGGCAGCAGTCCCCTCACGGGCCCATTAGGGAACACTTAGGGGAAATAGCACCAGGTGACTCCAGACTTGTGCTTATTTGTATTAAGGACATTCTGCTTCAAATGTCCAGTCAAGCAAGCCTCCTGCCCTCCTCAGCAGCCCTGTGTGGGCAGCCGCCACTCCTCCCAGGACTCAGCACTTGTCAACCTGATCACGCAGATGGATCTGTTCCTATGCGTTTCTCTTTGTACATGAGAAAGTGTAAAGAAAAAAAGTTCTCAGAAAAGCATAACAAAATTTCATAAAGAAACCAACATGCTTTAGCCACACACTAATTGTTTGTTTGTTTGTTTGTTTGTTTGAGCAAAGTGACTATTTGGGGGAAGGGTGTGGAATGAAAAAGAATATTTACAAAGAAATGAACTCCCTTACAGTACTGAGTAAATAGATGTGAATGATACACATACTTTGGAAAAGGAAAAGGGAGCAAGTGGACACTCATTAGGACAAACCTAATCCCAAACCGGAGGTCCTATTTATAACCAGAAAGAATCTCTCCTTACACATCTGAGACTCCCTCTCAGGGTGAGATGAATTATGTCCCATAATAACATGGCATGAAAGGAAAAGATTCATTCGCCAGGCCTGTTGCTCTGGCTCTCAGGAAAACAGCGCAGACACATTTTTAAAAGGGGGTAGTGAACACTTATTCAAGTTGGAAACTCAACTTTTTCCAGAAAAGTTTCCCCAAAGCTGTTCCTAAGCTGGCCTTTCACTGGCCAGACTCCCAGGGCAGGAGCTGGGCCCTGACCCAGGGCGCCTCCCAGGGCCACAGACCTGCCCCAGGGGCCGAGGCCTCACGCTCTCCTCTCTGGGAAACCAGCTCCTCTTCCTCACGGCACGCCCTCCATGCCGAAGCCTTCATCGGGGCTAAGATGCTGAGACTCCTAGACCTGCGCTTGGAGGTCCCTTGTCCCTTCCGCAGCCTTGCCCGGGACCTCCTCCCCCCTTAGTGCCAGACCGCCCCATGGGAACCCGGGCAGGACAAGTCTGCGTCCACCAGTCTGTTACACACATTTCAACTGAGAGCGTTGTGAGGAAAAATAAACTTGCAAGGATGCATCTGATTAAGAAAGTAATAAGGCTTTAAAATATTTCTGTGAAGCCCTAACCGGTTTGGCTCAGTGGATAGAGTGTTGCCCATGGACTGAAAGGTCCCAGGTTTGATTCTGGTCAAGGGCATGTACCTTGGTTGCAGACTCCATCCCTAGTAGGGGTTGTGCAGGAGGCAGCTGATCAATGTTTCTAACTCTCAATTCCTCTCCCTTCCTCTCCGTAAAAATCAATAAAATATGTTTTAAAATAAAATAAAAAATAAAATATTTCTGTGAATAAAAACCCTTCACAGCTCTTTCCTCTTTAATATGAACCAAGGGTGACTTATTCTGCACTTACATTATGTAAAATGTCAGGTGAAGGACATTAAAATTCCCCATGAAAATCTGAAAAGGCTGCCCACATTATAATAGAATATTATATGTAACATATAACATGTAGTATATATTATAATAGAATATATAATATAATATAATAATATATTGTATCCAAAACTTTCCAGAACAAATCCCTAAGTGTGGCAGCTGGGGGCACGGAGTGCTGGCATAGCAGGCCAGTTCCCATCCCAAGAGGGGCCGGCTCTGGGCATGTGGGTGCGGGCTGCATGGGGGGGTGGGTGGGTGGGTGCCAGGCCTGTGACCGAGCAGCACAACCCCCGCCCTGCCACTCAACAGGCCACGCAATGGGAGATTCTTCTGTGAGAAGTGCATCTGCTGACATATAAGCATCCAGAGCGCTTATCCATCACCTTTTCTTCCCACCTCGCACCTCCAAGGAGCCAGAGCTGCGAATACAATGTTCAGCCCTAGGCGTCGGTGAATATTCTGTTCCTACTAGTGAACCAGTGCATGATATTTGTGCACATTAAAAGGGAATTAATTAGAGGAAACATTTGAATGTTGCTATTTGCCCTTTCTCTAATAGAAGTGTCAGAGATCAAAGAAAATTAGTAAAATGTATATGAAAACCTTCCTCCTGTCAGTCTGGGGTGTGCGTCGGGAACCAGAATCAAGTCCCTGCCCACCCACGTGCACCTCGAAATCGTGCAAGATCCAGACCTGGCTGGCCCCATGCCCATCAAGCCCCTCCAGGTGGGGGGTGCGGCCTCAGGTCGCCTGGCCCAGTGCTGGGGCAGGGGGTACAGCCTGAGGTCCCCTATCAAGCCCCAAATGGTGGTGGATGTGGCCTCAGGTTCCCCGGCCTGGTGCTGGGGCGTGGCCTCAGGTCCTTCAGCCTGGCACTGGGACAGGGGGCACAGCCTGAGGTCCCCTGTCAAGCCCTGCTGGCAGGGGTACAGCCTGAGGGTCCCCTGACCTGGCACCAAGGTGGGGAGCTTGGCCTGAGGTCCCCTGGCCTGGCACCAGGGATGGGGGGGCATGGCCTGAGGTCCCCTGTCAGGCCTCAGGCTGGGGGGGGGGGGGGG
>NW_005871373.1:703094-764954 GCF_000147115.1 Myotis lucifugus | reverse complement strand
CCTCACTCCTGCCGCTCCTGCCACCCGGACGTGACCCAGGAACAGCTGTCTGGGGAGGGACAGCAGGCGGGGCAGCGGCCAGGCCCGCCTTCGCTCCACCACCTTCAAGGGTTTGATGACGCTGCGGACCCCTAGAATAGGGGCTGCTGTACCCCTGACTCACAAGATGCCTGTGCAGCCTCACCCACCTGAAGGTCCAGCAGGGATTTAGGGGGAACCGGCTCCTCCTTCAGTAGAACTTGATCCCAGCGTGTATTGGAGAAGTGATTTCCGGCGTGGATGTCAGGTGTACCCCAATACGATGCTGGTCAATAACATTTCTAGTGCCCTGGCTGACATCCATGCCAGCATCCAGACCATCCCTTCTTGTTCACTTAGAAGTCTTATGATGAACACCAGTTCCTACATAGATGTCTCTTTGCCTGGGCACTAGAAATAGCAGCTCTATAGTCACATTCTCCTCAAACTAATGCTTTGCAATGCAGTGTGTGGCCTGTCCCGTGGCAGGGTTGGGGATCTACCCTTTCTGCGCTTTCTGCGCTTTCCTGTGGCCTCCAGGATCACAGGGTCAGGAGAAGACAAGGTCACCCCTTGGTATGTAAGAGTTCTCCAGAAGGCCACATGGAAGCCAACTTCAGGGTAAAGGGGACAAGTCCAGATGGGAGGAGACTTGACTTGGTGGTGAACACACAATATAATATATAGATGATGTATTAGGGAATTTAAAAAAAATTAAAATGCAAAAAAATCACCAATTGTTTAAGCATTGTGGTTGGGGGAGATCAGAGGTGGGTGAGAGTGATGGAAATAGAGGCTTGGCTTCAAGAATGCCCTGACAGTTCCATGCACGCAGTCAGACGGAACTCCCTGGGAATACAGGCCTGGCCCGCCTGCCTGAGTGGGTATCTGCCCAGTGCAGGGAGTGGCAGCCCACGCCCTCGGAGCCTTGCTCTGAACCTGTTTCCAGAGCAAGAGGAATATACCATGGACCCACCCCTCGCAGCTGCTGTAGCACCATGTCCAGCCACACGTGGAATGCCCCCCACAACCTTCTTGCTGATGCCAAAGAGCCGTCCTGCGTGTGCACGCCCAGCAGTGCCATCTGGACGCTGGTTCTGCCCTGTCCTGAGGCCATCTGTCCAAATAAAGAGCGTGTCCAATCCTGTCCGTGGCATTGACAAGGCAGCCACGGCAACCCGTTCCAGGCCGCACCTGTTCCTCACCGCCTGCCCGAGGACAGCGGGTGACACCAGGCAGCCTGGGAGACTCGGCTAGGCTGGAATGACAAAGCAAGGCCTAAAACTAAAGATATTTTGGAATACTAGGTACATGGAATGGGACCTCTTCATTTCTAAAATTTAAAAATCTGACCAAGGGAAGCATTATAAATTCACTTTAACTCAGTAAATGGCTATACGCATGGTTAGGTATTAAATGTGGTACAGAAAAAAATTTGGCTGAGCAACAATCCTAGTGATTATTTCATATTTTCTTCATCTTTGTATAACATAGCATGTAAATTTCTATCTTCAACTTTGAGAAAAAATAAGTTAACTTTCATGCTATCTGGGAATGGTAATAACAGAGAATTGAAATATTTTAAAAATTCTTCTGTCAATAATTACGCAAGTTTAAGAATGATTTACTGGCCCACAGCTGTTTCAAAGTTTGTGTTTTGTGATGGAAATTGCAACTATAAAGTAAACTTTAGTTACTCCCCAGTACACCATTTTTCTGTCTGAACTGGTAAGATAAACAGTAATATTGTACCTCATCCAAGAGAAGGCCTCCCGCTGTTCTTGGGAAACCAGCAGTCCTACATAAACAATAAGGAATTGGGCCAGGAAGGAAATGAAATTCTTAAAGGAAGTGCCCTCATAATTGTAGTTCGGTGGCTTGCAGAATGGGCTCCCAGAACACCTCTGGACTCCGGGGTCTTTGCATGAGGATCTCAGCCCCATACCCACATACAACGAAAGATTCACTGAAAATGAAAATACACTGTCACAGGCACATGAATACATATCAAATGCCTCTGCAGGGTTTTTGGCCAACTGTAATTCTTTTTTAAAAATTGTATTAAAGTCTAGTTGGTACACAATATTATATTAGTTTCAGGTGTACAATATAGTGATTCCACAGTTATATACCTTATGAAGTGATCACCCTGAAAAGTCTAGTTGGATATACTACTTTTTCACACAGTTATCAAATGGCTAAATTGTTTTCAAAAACACTAAACATAAACACACACACACACACACACACACACACACACTTCCCTAAGACCATACTCAAGACCAGAACATTTCTGTGTTTAAATCATTTGTGCTACCCTAGTTGGTTTGGCTTAGTGGATAGAGTGTCAGCCTGTAGACTGAAGGGTTTGGTTCCTATCAAGGGTACATGCCCAGATTGTGGGTTCTATCCCCAGTAGGGGGTGTGCAGGAGGCAGCTGATCAATGATTCTCTCTCATCATTGATGTTTCCATCTCTCTTTCCCTCTCCCTTCCTCTCTGAAATCAATAAAAATATATTTTAAAAAATTAATAAGTAAATAAATTGTGCTGCCCATGTGTTAGTACTAACCTATTTCTATTACACATTACCTTTATTGAGAAAGATTCAAAAAGAAAATCAACGAATGAGAAGAAAGAAATATTTACATATTTTAGCAGGGAGCTGTTATTTCTGGGAAGACCAGGGAACATGTGTACCTTAACTAGACCTTTGAGTGAAATGAGGGTAGAATGTGGTTGGGAGAGAAAAAACAGGTAGTAAAGAAGATCCCAAGTCATAAGGAGCTCGGCCTTAAGGAATTATGAATTAAAGCAGGGAAACGACATGCCAGATACAAAGACCACATATTGTGACTCCACTTATATAAAGTGTCCAGAAAAGGCCACCTATAGAGACAGAAAGTCGATTAGTGCTCCCTGGGGGTTGGGGGGGGGGGGAGAGGAGAGGATGAGGTTTCTTGGTGGGCTAATAAAAATATCCCAGAATCAGATTCTGATGATATTTGAACTACTCTGTAAATGTATCGAAATACTTTAAAATGGCAAATTTTATAATATGTGAATTGTATCTTAATTATATCTTAGTTTAAATGGGCAAATCTGGGCTCTTGATACAGGCCCTTGAAGACCAGTGAAGAATAGAGTTGAAATGAAATAAGTTAAACAGGCGCTTGACCTCACAGAGTTTGTTTTTGAGCTCCCGGAGCAGAGGATCCATATCTGACCATTCCGTTTATCCCCTCCGCAGAATTAAGCACGATATTATGTAAAATGCGTGCTTAAAGAAGCTATTAGATTACATCATGGCCAGCCTCCTGCACTGTCTGCCATGGTGATAAATAAAGACAAGCTCTCCTCCCACTCCTTCCCTTCGCCGTCACTGCGTTCTCTTGTAGAAACACCCTGTCCTCTGTCTAATGTGACAGCATAGCGTGGTCACGAAAAGCTCCGTCTAAGTCACACTGACATTGGTCTAATTTTCTAGAATTGTCATCTTCACAAACAACATTGAGCTCATGTTTTCAAGTTAGTGTTCTGGCTTTTACTTCCTAATTAAATGAAAGGGGCTTAAAATTCACAAGACTTGACTATTCAGTTATTTTTTATTTGTACTATGATCATTTCGGCAGGAATTGGAAAGACTAGTTGGAAAGCTGACTAAAATACCTGTAGGTTTTGCAGTGAGGAGGGTTTGTTTAGATAATGCACAGATCACACTGAGAAAACCGAATGCGGACATTGTAGGCGATGCTTCTCTCCCGCAGGCAATCGGGCATGAGAGCATCATGATGCGGCTGCCCTTGTCAGAGCACACAGAGGACTTCACCTGTGTCCTAAGGTTACAAAGACAGGAAATTAATAGGGTGAATATGTTCAAAGGCTCTCAGAGCACAGATTCCCCTCAACTGTCTCTTTCATATGGTGTGGACACAATGAGCCAAGACTGCCATGCTGATTAGCTGTGTCCGCACATGGAAAATGCCAAGTCCCTAGAAAAGTGTCTGAGGCACAGGTAGAACTTAGACAGATTACACATGAATATAATTGTATTCCTACTGCTGGAGGCCTGATACCTGAAACTATAAATGGCCAATATATAATACAGAGAAAACCCAGGGCTAGAAAGCACACCCATAGCACTTACATACCTGCAGCAATATATGAGCTCCCGCCGGCCTTATAGAGAATGTGGCTGGCGAAAGGGGCTGCACAGATGATCAGGAAACTTGCGGTCACGACAGCGACTACCCCCAGGAGCATGAAGACAGCCCAGAAACCACGGTAAACTGAAGATCCCAGGAGAAAAGGAGAAAAGAAAAACACACTTAGACTGTGAACGCACAGATTGTGGCGGGCAAGTTTCTTGCCTCTTCATTTTTCTAATTGCAGCCATAGCACTGCCAGGTGGGACCAGGCTGTGGATCCTGGCTTTTCTTTAAGTGGAAACCTCACCAGGTGACTTTGGACTCAGTGAAGTCAGCCTTAACTCAACTCATGCTCAGGGTGTGCACCACACACATGCTTAGTAGACTTTGGGAGCTCAGTTTCCTGACCAGGTGTTCTGCTTTAGAAGTGGGAACACCCTAAGTTCTAAAAAGTTCTCTTGAGTGAGTACCCATTGGGTCACCTATAGGTGCTTCAGACCAAGTGTACAAAAGACATGAAAGGAATTTGCGTGTATAAACACCACCAGTTACATCTTGCTAAGATAATTTTTATAATAAAAATAACAAGCAAAGTCAAAAAGAAAACTTTTGTAAACAGATTGAGATTTTAAATTAGATATATCTAAGATTTATTACTTTCTATCAATCTTTGTTCTTAAAAAGGTTCAAAATGAGAAGTTATAGTGATCTTTTATTTAAGGACCAGCAAGGTTGAATTAATGGATACAGCTGGTAGAAAATAGATTGTGGTTTTGGTGATATGTTCATAGTAATCAAATAAAGAGGAATCCTAATGATCAATTTTGAATGGAATAATTACCAATCTGTTAAACAAATGTATCATTTCCCAAAGGCTAAAACACAAAAATAAATTCCTTTTGGTGTAAACAAGGGAAAGCTCTGTGAATCATATTAAAATTATAATTTGTATGCAAACATAAAAACATTATAATGAAGCAAAGAATGTTTTTTCTCAACAAGCCCACCTGGCAAAGAAAAACATATGTCAATCAACTGGAATCTTAGAGAAAAATGCATGGAAAGATGGGAATTTGAAGAGTCATGCAGCTAAATGGGAAAAGAAGGCTGAGGTTTTTGTGTGAATAACTCAGTCTTGAAGGCAGGAATAACAAGTGGAATTTACCTCAAAACCAATGCTGGTGATTTTTGTTCACTTTATGTGCCTCATCATATCACATGGCAGGTTCCGTGGAAAGTGTGAAGGGTAAAAACATTAATGAGAGGAGCCCATTCTGCCCCTCCCCTGATCACACTAAAACCGGACAATCATGGCAAAGACCTAGCTGAGGACTCCAGAAAGCAAACGATAGCAAGTGGTATAAGGAAGGAATTCGAATCTGTAGCTGAGGTCAACTCAGCTGCAAAGACTCGCCCGAATTTTTCCTTTTTTTCTCCTTCTGAACTTGGCCTGGAGGTGAGATAAGTTGGGAACTTTGTAAAAGGTGCAAACAGGAAAAAAATACCCTAGTTAAGTCATCATTCTGCTTATAAGAAGCAGAATGAAGGGCCCCTACAGGCCAAAGTATAGGGAAAATGCCCATGTCCACTTATCTCCTTGTGTTCTCTCAGTCCTGCCTCAAGATTAAATCTGCACTGCTTCCTCAGTGGAGTCATGGACATTTATGATCCCAAATGATGATTCAATCCTCCAGATAGTTTACTTTCACATCTATTGTGCAAAAAGTGGGGGGATCATGGTATGTGTTTTCTCTTTTCCCTCCTGCTTTGCACTGTGGTGTAACTACATGAAACTGTGCCACAGTAAAGGAGGCCAAAACTCTGAAAGAGCCCAGACTTTCTTGTCAAAAAAACTGGGTAAGGGAGTCCTAGAAGCCAGAAGATGTGGGGACAATCCCACAGACATAAGAGAACTGAGATGAGAATCTCTAAGTCTGTGTTTGAAGCTACTCAAGTAATGAGCTCACACCTCAAGTTACCCATATGTGGAAAATGCCCAAAGAAGTATAACGAAGCTTTAAGAACTGAATTACAGTTCTTGGGTGACAAAGTCACCCAAGCACCAGAGCTAGCCCTGAGGGGTGCATGCCCTCTTGACCTATATAGCATAAAAATAACTGAAAATTGAATTGACATTGAAACTAGCATCATAGAAGAAATGAACAGACCATGCAGGTCGATTGCCTATTCAAACAACAAATCAATATTTGCCAGAGAATTTTAACAGTATGCCTAGTCTGACAGTGTAATTTTCAAAAGTCCAAACACAGTCCAAAATTACATGATATACTAACAACCATGAAAATTTGACCAATCCTCAAAGGAAGAAGCAATCAGCAGATGCCAACCCAAAGCTTCAGGTGTGTGAATTAGTGGACAGACTTTAAAATAGCTATTGGAACCACTTTCTATAAGCTAAAGTGAACACTCTCGAAATGAACAAAAAGGTAGAAATTCTTAGCAGATAAATAGAGTCTATGAAAAAGAACTAAGTTGAATTTTAGAATTGAAAAATAAAATATCTGTAATTAAATATCCATTATGCAAGCTCCAGGGCTGAATGGAGATGAGAGAGGAAAGAGCAGGTGAACTTGAAGAATGAGCAATATAAATTATCCAACCTGAACAACAGAAAGAAAAGAGATTGAAAACAAAAATGACTAGATAGAGTTTCAGAGAATTGTGGGACCATATCAAATGATCTCATATTTGTGTCATGGAGTCCCTAAAGCAGAGGCAAAAGATGTCAGTGCAAAAAGAATATTTAAAAAAAGAATCCCTAAAACTTTCCAAATTTGGTGAAAAATAAATTTACAGGTTCAAGAAACTCAACAAATTCCAAAGAGGATAAATTAAAAAAACCAGTGATCCCACTTCTAGGAATATATCCCAAGAAATCAGAAACACCAATCACTAAGAATATATGCATCCCTATGTTCATAGCAGCACAATTTACCATAGCTAAGATTTGGAAAGAGCCTAAGTGCCCATCAGCAGATGAGTGGATTAGAAAACTATGGTACATCTACACAATGGAATACTACGCTGCTGTAAAAAAGAAGGAATTCTTACCATTTGCAACAGCATGGATGGAACTGGAGAGCATTATGCTAAGTAAAATAAGCCAGTCAATGAAAGAAAAATGCCACATGATCTCAGTCATTTATGGATAATAAATACCATTATAAAATGATGAACAAAAATAGATACAGAGGCAGAGCAGCATCGAACAGACTGTCAAACTACAGCGGGAAGGCCAGGGAGGGTTGCGGGGTGGTAAGAGATCAACCGAAGGACTTGTATGCATGTATATAAGCATAACCAATGGACACAAGACACTGGGGGGGGGGGGTAGGAGAGGCTAGGGGAAGGTCAAGGGGGGAAAAAGGAAACATATGTACTACTCTTTGTAATATTTTAAGCAATAAAACAAAATAAAATAAAATAAATTCAGCCCAGAAACATCAGAAAATTACTGAAAACCATGGACAAAGAAAAAGTCTTGAAAGCAGCAAGACTGGGGGTGAGATGGGGATGCCAATATTAAATGTATGGACCAACAGTCCCAAGGACTGAAAGTGTCCCTGAGAAAGGGTGGCAGCCAGGAGACATCTTTAAGATGCCAGAAGAAAAGACCTATCAACCTAAAAGTCTGCTTCTAGTAAAAACGCCTTTGAGTGATGAAAGAGAAAGAAAGTCATTTCTCAAGTAGGAAAATGGGATTTATCACAGCAGACCTGCTCTCCAAAGATGTGTGAAAGGAATTTCTTTAGGCTGAAGGGAAATGGCACCAGAGTTTACTTGAAACTTCCAGAATGAAGTAAGCGATAACAGAAAAGGTGAGTATCTGCATAAATATTTTCCTCATCTTAATTTATTTAAAATATATTGACCTTTGAAATATAAAAATACACTGTCAGCATAACACAGGAAAGAAATATAGGTTTGGAATCAGAGTAATATTGTGTTTGCCATTTATACATGTATGTAACCTTGAACTAGCCAGGTCCAAAAGAACCATGAAGCCAGGGTCACAAGCAAGCAGGAGAGAGGGATTATGAATCAGGCTACAGAGAAGACAGAAAAAGCAGAGAGACTGTAAGAAGGAGAGAAAACACCTGGAGAAGGAGACAGACAGAGCCAGACAGAAAGAGGGATAAATGTTCCCCAGAGCTGCTGTCGCCGCTGACAATGCTAGCTCCTGTCTTTTCATTTGCTCTAACAAAATAGCCTGGCTTTTCCTTCTGTTCCCTGGAAAAGGCAGGAACAACGGATTTGTGTTTAAGGGAAAGGGGATCTGGCTGTCTGAAGACACAGAAATAGCTTCCAAGTGAGAGTCCTTATTGCGGTCACCAACAGCATGCTTTTCTTTCCTGCCTGTGCTTCAGCATTCAAAGTTGCTCAACTTCAAGACTATTTCGAAATGTCTTGGAACATCCTGTTTCTTAGCTAATGATATCACCTAGTTTGCATATGTGGCACACTTTGATTCCAGAATTAAATGCTCAATTACAATGAAGAATCATCATGTGGAATTGAGTAGAGTCCTTTCACTGGGTGAAGTAAAACTGAGGCCTTCAGAGAATTTTCCACATGAAGAGGATTATATGATATTGGAGCCTCTCCCCTTACTAATTTTTACTTTGATGGAGATCAGTTTTCTAATATAGAAAACAATATTATTCACCTAAGTTTATAGTAAGGATTGAGGAAATATATAAAAAGTAGCATGCAGTAAGACTTCAAATATGTTTGCTGTTATTATTACATGTCTGGTATTATTACGTATCTGTTATTATTACATATCTGCAGTTGGCACTTAAAAAATCTATCTACTAATCTCATGGAGCTGGAATGGGAACAAGCTTTCAGTACTAATATATAGAACTGTAAATTTCAGTGGGAAGGATGTTTTTGTTTGGTTAGGATGTTTTTGTGGTTTATATTTTTAAGATTCCTAGGTCTTAAATGTGTCTCAGAGAACACTTAGTCTGTTTCCTTGTTCGTTATATGAGCCATTAAAACAGAAAAGCTTTCTCTTTGAAAGTTTGGACTGTGCCAAGTGAAAACATATCTAAAATCCATCTGTGCTATTAAACACAAGTCAATGCTTACCTTGAGCAATATTGAATTTCTATTAGTTCCTATTAGAACAGGAAGCAAGATTTATAATGTAAATGGGTTTACATGTACTCTATATCATCACAGTTTGGATTAATCAAAAGAAAGTCTCATTTGAATCTGTGGAAGGCAAGAATTAATGGCTATTTCCAAAGAAATGAAGTTCTGTTGATTCTAGATAAAGTGGTGGTGACTTGACTTAACAAAGTGTTCCTTGGTCAAGTGTGTAAACACAGAGAAAAAAGGCACCTACCAGGAAGAGCTGCTGGTGGATAACTGGGCTCAAATTTTAAAAAACAGAGCCCAGCAGCCATTTCTGCACAGAGGCCTCTCAGGCAAGGTGCACCTCATGGAAAAGCCTGTGCTGAACTGCCTGGGCTGACCAGCAGACCTTGAGCGAGGGATGAATGATTACTCTAACACACTCACTGTGAAAGAGAGGGCTAAGGGACTGCCTGGCTAAAGGAACCAGACAGCCTCTAGTGCAGGGGTCCTCAAACTTTTTAAACAGGGGGCCAGTTCACTGTCCCTCAGACCGTTGGAGGGCCGGTCTATAGTTTAAAAAAAAAACTATGAACAAATTCCTATGCACACAGCACATATCTTATTTTGAAGTAAAAAAACAAAACGGGAACAAATACAATATTTGTATTTGCATGTGGCCTGCAGGCCATAGTTTGAGGACCCCTGCTCTAGTGCCTGACTAGTTAGGCTTTTATTGTAACAGCACTTTGAGATAAAGTTTATCTTTTAGATACAATCGGTAGGGTAAGTAATATTGTGAGGACACATGTGTTTTCAGTGTCTTTTAAGCAAGGACACCCAAAGATTAAGCATAAGGATTCCAGTAAACACTGAGGGGTCTGCATGTGCACAGACTTGTTTGGAAAGATCAAGGAATAATTAAGGGCCCGCCTTTGGCACATCCCTTTTCTCGGAATGTCCTCCTTACAAACTTTCCAACTAAGTCTCCTGTGCTCCCCAACACTGAACAGCCTGACTGTCCTGTGTTTCTGTCATCTGAGCCAGCACTAATAAAGGTTTCCTACAATCCTATTTCAACCAATAGGATTGAGTCTTTCCCCACCAATCAGAGTTGCACAACCCTGGCCAATCAGAGTGGTTCTATTCTGACCCAGTGCCTTTTGGACCAATCAAACTTGAGGATTTGGAGTCCTCATTTGCATGAGGACAGACCAATCAAGGACCAGGGACAGGGACTTTAGTCCACATAAACTGCCTTTCCTCTGGCTTTAGGAGTACACTTTCCCTTTTCACTTAAGACTAAAGAGTGTGGTTCCGTGGCTGAGCTGAAACACTAAAGATGCCTCAGCAGAGCAGAGCTGTCTAGAGGGAGAGGGCCTGGCCCCAGGACTGCCTCACAGCTGTGCTGTATCAAAATTGAGCTGTTCTGCACTGAATAAGGCTTCCTTCTTTACAGCACCCCAGATTGGAGGTTCCTGTTGGTGTTGAATTGGCACCAATGACCATAGATTGACAAGTGTAATGAGGAGGATGACTAGTAATTAGTCAAACAACAGATGCTATAGAAATGGTTCTCCCAGTGTCCTCAGTTTATTTTCCTGAGTAAATTTTTAACCTTACAGTATTACTTTTACCAATTTGCTTAGTAATTTCATTCTAATAGATCTAGAATCATCAGCTCAGGGTATGCTGAAATTTCCTAACAATATATTCCATGTAAATATTTCATTTCATATTATTACAATATTTTCACTTCTATGAAGTATTTTCTATTTTTCACTTGAGGACTATCCTGCTGGTTTTCTTCAGTAGAAAAAGACATGAAGTCATTGAGATGGTCTAGTTTGTTAAGTACGAGTGTATATAGAATGCAAAGCTATGTTCCTGACGTCTCCGTTTTTTGTTTGTTTTTTTAATCCTCATCCAAAGATGTTTATTGACTTTTTTAAAGAGAGAAGGAGAGTGAGAGAGAGAGTGAAAAGTGGATGGGAGAAAGAAACATTGATTGGTCGCCTCCTTACACACACTGACCAGGGATCTAACCCGCAACAACCTAGGTACGTGCCCCAACTGGAATGTAGCCCACAACCTTTCGGTGTGCAGGACAATGCTCAATCAACTGAGCCACCCAGCCAGGGCCTGATGTCATAGTTTTATTTATAAAAAGTACATTACATATAGAGTATTAACTTCATTGAAAATTCAAATATCCGATTCAAATATATATCAAAGGAACTCATATCTGGGGTATATCTAAAAGGTTAACTTCCAAAGAGGCATAAATAGGACATGTAGGGAGACATCCATTAAAAATCCTTCAGGCAGGAAACATAAAAACCATCCAAGCCCAGCTCTTGTGGCTCAGCGGTTGAGCATCGACCTATGAACCAGATCATGGTTTGATTCCCTGTCAGGGCACATGCCCGGGTTGTGAGCTCAATCCCCAGTATGGGGGTGTGCAGGAGGCAGTTGGTCAATGATTCTCTCTCATCAGTGATGTTTCTATCTCTCTCTCTCTCCCTCTCCCTTCCTCTCTGAAAACAATAAAATATGGATATTTAAAAATCATCCAAACCTTCAGGACAGTGGACGCCATGAAATAGAGTGGACTAGTAATTATGCACATTAATATGTGCGCCTGAGTGTGTGTGCTTTTGTGCCTGTGTGCAGACCAAGATGGAAAGCTAATGCCAGAATTGGCATGTTCTTAGTTTCATGTAAAGGGTTAGAAAAATAAAGCCCTACCATATTTATTTTTCCAGAGGAATGTAATAAACAAGCAGACACTAAGACCTCATTAATGTAGACAGTGGCAAAAGCAGCGGGAGTTTTAGCTGTGGATTGTTTGAGAGTAAGTTCCATTCCCAACCATTCGCATGCAGACAATAGCTCCAACTAGTGTGTCTCCAGGGATAGGGCAGGCCGCCAGCTTGCTTGAGCCTTGGGCGCACTGCTGATGCCTGAAGCCACCTAACTTAGCAGATACACCTCCAGTCTCTCTGGGTGCCAGGAACAACACTGCCACGTCAGATACACACAGCCTGGCCCTCAGAAGTCAGTCCAGTGAGGGAAAGCAGCCGTTTAACCCTGGATGTCAGGTGCCCTGGCAGAGGAACGCAGAGGAGCCTTAGCCCAAGGCTGCAGCACAGAGGCCAGGCCTGGGGCTGGGAGGGCGGAGCTGGGCTTACCCCGCCTCGCCTCACCTCCCCGTGCACTGAGCTGGAGGAGATGGCATCCCAGCACAGGACCCGGGAAGCGAAAGTGGTCCCTGCAGCTGTTCCCAGGTCGGTGAGGGGAATGGGGAACCTAGACAGGTAGTCAAGGCCTTCTGTCCACACTGCATCACTCAGGCCTCCAGGTTGCGGAAGGTCAGCCCTCAGAAACGAGTGTGAGCACCACAGCCTCGTCCGCATGGGAACAGCATCCGTGGAGGATGGACTGGTGGACGAGCGCCCGCAGGGACCTGTTAGGCAGCTGTGGCAGCAGCCCCTGGAGCTGCAGCAGCACCGCCTGGAGAGAAACAGCTCTAGGGGCACTGCTGTCCCAGGTGCTGAGAACCCAGCAAGAGTGAACCGTTTGTTCTGTTAGGATATTAACAAATCCCTGATTTCATGAAATCATAATTTACCCAACAGACCTTTCATACACAGTCAAGTAAAAATGTCAACCCAAATGATCACAATTCCAAATTCAGAGTTTTTTGATAAATTATTCTGTGTGGGTATAAAATGTAAATATATTTGCAGTTTAAAGATACACTGATGTCACTCATTTAGCAAAGCCCGCGTCGTGTCCTGCCTCAGACAGCTCGCCAGCTGGTTCATGAAGCTAATGACCTGCGCTCACTGCTCAGGCACCGCGGAGCGAACCCCCTCCCCGCACCCGCCGACCTGGCCGCGGGGGCGCACCAGCCCGCCCTGCGCCGCCCCACAGCTGGCCTTGGCAGCGCTGCCGGGTCTCAAAGTGCGGCGATGCCCACCCAAAGCAGAGGGAAGACTGTGGGCGTGGGCGTGCCCGTGTCCCAGCTCCGTGACTGGGGACCTGCCAAGCCACGTGCCCTGCACAGTCCCCGGTTTCCCGGAGGAAAGAGCGAGGAGGGAGGGGCAGCACGGAGGCTAGTCACCTCCCCGCAGAGAACACTGGCAGCGAGGGAGCAATGAGCGAGGAGGTGCCGGCAGGCTCGGCCTTCACCTTCCCGCTGGCTGTGACCTTGGGCGGTCCCTGAAGCGGCGAGGGGTTTCTTCGCAGGGTGAGAGCTTCCCAGGTGTGGGAGGAAAGCCAGCGTCAGACCTCCTTTGCCCGCCTGACGGCGTTGGAGCGAGGAGGGAGGCCTGCCAGGTGCCTCGGGAGCCTGGGCAAAGGGGGGGGGAGAGCAGGGGCTGCCCCCCAGGAGTGGGGGGTGGGGATGCGCCGGACAGCGGCAGCGCTGCATCCTCAAGGTCGCAGTCTAGAGGCGGGAGGTCTCCGAGTGAGGCGCAGCGGGTCAGAATCTGCCCTCCCAGCACATGCCACTCTGGCATAAGAATTCCTTTAATCTGTTCTAGAAAAAATTAGAGCAACTAAGAATCGACCCGTGCAGAAGGAAACCTTCTAGGAGTTTTCCTTCGCTGACCACAAGCAGGAACTTCGGAGAAATGAGACCTGCCACACATCCCCTCTTCCTGGGGGGCTTGGCATGAGGAAGACAGACAGCACCAAGAAGGGTCTGCACATAGCCCTTATACAATAGCCTTTATACAATAGCCCTTACATGATAGCCCTTATATGATAGCCCTTATAATAGCCCTTGTACAATAGCCCTTATACCAGGGGTCCTCAAACTTTTTAAACAGGGGGCCAGTTCACTGTCCCTCAGACCGTTGGAGGGCCGGACTATAGTTTAAAAAAAAACTATGAACAAATTCCTATGCACACTACACATATCTTATTTTGAAGTAAAAGAACAAAACAGGAACAAATACAATATTTGTATTTGCATGTGGCCCGCGGGCCGTGGTTTGAGGACCCCTACCTTATACGATAGCCCTTGCATGATAGCCCTTATACAATAGCCCTTGCGTGATAGCTCTTATATGAAAGCCCTTATACAATAGCCTTATACAATATTCCTTATACAAGAGCCCTACTCATGCATTCACTTCCACATACTCCCTAGTCACCTTCTCATAGTTTACTGCCCCAGACCAAACTCCTTTCCCTTTGTCTTGTCACATCTCCGCATTTACTATTTTTTTGTTAAAAAGGTATAAAAAATCTCGGACCTAAGTGCTTCCTCCCTGTGTATTTGTAACAACTGCAGGGCCCCAGTCACTGAACCTGAGAGGGCAGAGGGAAACGCCCTCCCTTCCTCACAGCGCTGTTGTGTACAGAGCCACTCGGATCCTGGCACAGGGCAAGGTGAGTAACCAGGGCTTACCTTCCAGCTCCCAGGTCCTCCCGAGGCCTGAGGCCTGGACTCGGGGCTCCCACCCCTGCCTCAGCAGAGCCACTTGGTGGGCTTTAACACCATTCCCACACCAGGGTACTAAACCAGACATCCCAGTGAGAATCTCTGAGGGGGGCGCCAGCAACCGTGTTGTTGAAGCCTCCAGGAGATGGGCTGTGCGGCAGCGGAGACGCACAGCAGCCCAGCCTCCCCGAGCTCCTGGTTTCATTGAGAAGTGCGGTGCCTATGCCGCGGCCCAGCCTTTACAGGGCATCTCCCTCTGTCCTCACGGAAATCCCGGGTGTGTACGTTACAAATGAGGCTCCGAGAAGTTAGATGAAATTCAAACATTAAAAAGAGCCAGGAAATGGCAAGGCAAAACTTGAACTCGGGGCTCTCTGCGCTCAGCCTCAGACACCTGGAGTGTCTGTGTTTGCTGTGCTTTCAAATAAATTGTTGCTGCTCCATCTAAGTGTTCTAGGTTCACACCCTCCCCCCTGGCTGCTCCTGCCTCATCCTCCAGAAATGCTAACGGACCCATCCCAGAATCGCTGCTGGGAAATGCTGTCACCGTGCTTCTGGCCGTGTGCGATGTTCTTTCCCCGGCTGCAATAAACAGCCTCTCCTTGTCCTTCAATGTCCAATGGCACCTCCCTTAAGGGACATAGTGCAGCTACCCCGTCATCTCCGCCAAGAGGCAGCAGAGTGTGGGATCAGTAGGAATATAGACTCAAGAGCTAGAACACCCTCACCAGGTGTGTGACCTTATGTAAGTTATCCCTGCCTCACTTGAACCTTCCACAAAATGTGATCATACCTATCGTATAGTGCTGCTAAGGGGCTCAAAAGTTAACACAGGTCAGCACTGAGCAGAACATCAGGTCTCTGACTCAGTCAGTGTTCCTGACACACGCCAGCCACCGGACTAGCACTGTGTACTGTCTTCCTTCCTTTCATCTCCACCTCACTTCTTGACTATGAATTCCTTAAGGCAAACACTCAGTCTTATTCATCTGTCTAACCCTAGGGGAAGCTCTATGCTCACTAAAATGTGAATGAGTGAATAATCAGTAATGTATCACTCAGTTCCCACTGAAATCTCAAGGTATACAGCCAAAGCCGGTGGAATAGTTAATAGCTATGGAACAGAATGAAGCTAACTCATTCAAAACAGAAATGCATCACGATCTTGACCTCATGCAACTATTGTAACAGTTGGAGAGCCTTTATCATTTAATCTCTACTAGGGAAAACCAGGTGCTTGGAAGAACTGAGGAATCGGTGATGAGATGCTGTCACCAAGGTACCAAGTCAGAGAGCTGAGGCCTGACCATGCTCCTGAATAACCAGCACAGGGGAGCAAGCCGAGAAGATCAGGAATTTCAGTTAAGTGTTCCTACCAGCTCTGAAAATGCCAGGAGAGAGACACATTTCCCCATCCACCGGCTCCCTCTAAAAAAATCTTATCTGTCCCTGGGGAGCCCTGTTATCCTTTATATCAACCAATGGAAAGGACATTTGGAGGACGCTTTATCCAATGCTTCTTTAACATTAGATTTAAACCTGCTCACCCACAGCTTTTTTAGACACAATTGAAAATAAACATTGCAAAGTCTTGCTCACTGAGCTGTAAGTATTCTGTTGTGAGTCTTCATTTTTATACCAGGATTTGTCTCTGTAAGTTTCTAACACCCTAGAAATCACATTTCTTCAGGGGATTTTATGCTGTTTTATAGCAACCTGCATCCAGGTTGCATTCCTTCTTGAGGGACAAGACCAAAAGTAGGTTCTACCACTTCTGCATCAGAAGAGCTAGTTTAGAAATTCCATGGCCTAGAATGGTTTGGTATTTCCCCCTCTGCTTGTCATAAAACACCCAACAAAAGAATGATTGACAACTAAATTGAATTCCACTCTTTCATCCACCTATATTCAAATTTGTGATTGATTGAAAAAAATCTACCTTATGTCAGGCACTGTGCTAGGTATGCACTTATTGTTGATATGACATAGACAAGTACAATGTGCACCATCAACAGTCTACTAGGAGAGGAATAATACACAATCAGATGACTATAGCTACGCCAAGTGCAAGGAGAAAACTATGTATATTACCCAAGAACAGAGAAAGGGTACTTGACCCAATCTTGGCATGCTACTAATGGCTTCTTGGAGGAGGTGATTCTTAAAAGGGAGAACAGAAATGTAGGAAATGAGGCAGAGAGGAGAAAGCACAGCAGGGAAGCCATGGAGGGCAGCGGCATGTGTGGGCGGTGGACAGGCGGAAAGCGTTAGTGTTAGAGGAAGTGGCCAGAGGGGGAAGGTCATGGCGGTCCTCGTAGGTCGTTTCCATTGGAACAATCCCCCCCATGCTGTATGAAACTTTTCTATAAATCATGAATCACAATAACTGAAATTCATATTGGCTTTTTATCCATGTGGAGCTTCAATCTATCAATATTCAAACCATTGGCAACATGTTTGCAGTCCGGGTTATTTTTTGGGGGGGAGGGGGATATTTCAGTGAGAAAGAAATACAAATAGAAAACAGAAAAACACATATTCCATTTTTGCTTATAGAAGTTTATATTTCCTAATATATTTTTAAAGGGGTAAAATACTATGAGATAAAGCCACCAAAATAATCTGACAGTTCTTCACAGTAACTGCCCTGCCTTGTGGGGACAATGAAATGGGCAAAGAAACCTTATCAAAGAATTGGAATGAAAAAGAAAGGAACCAAACACGTTTCTAGGAAGAAAATAAAGGTATTACGATGAGAGTAACCATCAGCTGCTGGGGCGAGAGGGCCGTACCAGCAAGTAATGGCCTGTCCCTGGCAGCGACTGCCTTAAAGAATGCTCGCCCAGCTCCTGCGTAATGTGGGTGTGAGCCCCGCACGCAAGGAGTGCTAGCTCAGCCCATGTAAGATGAGTGTCTCATGGGGACAGACAAGATCGCTGGGACACAGCTGGCATCTCTGGCAGGGCAAACATGCCTCGTTTATTCCAGAACAAACGTTCTCACTTCGCTTATTCACAACAGATTGAGAGTCATGATTTCCCACTTTTCAGGAAACGTGATCCTTGGTGCTCAAAGTCAGTATTCACCAAGTACAGTACCTAAAGCCTTCCCGGGCCCTTCCATGAACTTGGCCTCTTCCAGGAATCAGCCTCCTGGCAGCCTTGAAGTCACACTGACCTGTCAGCGATTTGCTGTGTGTTCTTGGGAAGTGAGTCATGTAAATAGCATGTAAATAGCCTTCCTAAGTCTCTGCCTGTTTCTTGACACAAGTCCCAGAAGGTACTGCTAACTCTCCTGGTGAGAGTCCCAGCAAGTGGTGAGCGATATTTCCCTCTGACCATGAACGGAACTTCCAGGTCTCTTCTCGCAAGGAGCAGCTTTCTAACACTGCCCATTTTAATGAAAGTCACTGAAAAGATCAAACAGCATTCCCATAGCTACCCTGTACATGGTCGAGTGGCTTATTTGTTTTTGTTGTCGTTTTAATCCTCACCTGAGAATATGTTTTATTGGTTTTTAGAGAGAGAGGAAGGGGGAGAGAGGGAGAGAGAGAAACATCGATGTGAGAGAGAACATCAATCAGTTACCACCCATACATGCTCCAATTGGGCTCAAACCTGCAACCTAAGTACATGCCCTGTCCAGAATTGAACCTGCAACATTTTGGTGTACAGGATGATGCTCCAACCAACTGAGACACCCGGCTGGAGCATGATTTGGTTTTATTTATTTATTTGCAGTGCGAGGACACCTCTTTAGCTACTCAACATAAGGTGTTACAGCAAATACCGGCCCCAGTGCATGATGACAGCGGTTGCTCTGGAAACAAGTTAACATTTTGACTTCCATAAAATGTTTTGCTCCCCTTAACAACACTGAACCAACACTTTGTTGATGTGAATAATAGACTTGGCTACTCCAAGACTGGAAGCAATGAATTTGAGTGCTAGGAAGAACACTATTGAAATCTATCATATTTTTAAAATAACTATATTTAAAAGTCACTTTAATTTTAGTTCCATACCCCCAAACTAGTTTGTAAAGAGTAATAAATAGTAAAAGAAAAACTGATATTGACTCATCATACCAAAACTAAATAGTAAAATAAAAGGACTTACCAATTCTCCTCTAATTAACAAGTAGATTTTGTTTGAAAGTATATATTGCTTGTTAGGTACATGAAACAATTTCCCCTATAGTGTAATCAAGAAGGTGATTGAAAATTTAGACAGCTCATTGCAAAGCTCTACCTTTGCGTTGAGAAACCTAGACAATCTCAGATTCATCAGCTTTCAACTGGTGGCAATAAACTCTAGCTCACAGTGCTGTCACCAAGATCCAAGGGGGCAATATGTGCACAGCAGGTGGGCCTGCACAATGACTGCTCACAATAGGAGCTGGCATATGCGCCCATCAATCCACTCAATTTGTAATAAAAATGAAGTAAGCCACTTTGTTGTGACATGAGTGATTTGTAAGATCAAAAATAAATGTCTCCTTTTAGACAGTTGCCAATAGGTTAGTAGGTTTTGATCCAAAAGCTTACATTCCATATTCACAGGGTGTCTTCCACTTAACATGTCCCAAAACCACCTCTTTAAAGTCAGCCTTCCCCGTCTCTAATTATAGCAACTCCATCCGCCCGTTGGTAAGGATAAAAAAGGGTCATCACTGCCTGTTCTTTCCCTCACTCCCTACACCCAGCCCATTAGCAAGTCTGGCCAACTGCTCTTCAGAATGTGACCAGGTCCTGTGAGCTTCTGCCTCCAGGAAGATGAAGCAGCCACACTTGCCCTGTTGTTTCTTTTATTCACAACCGAAAGCCCTGGAGATTATCCATGAAATAAAGAGAAGATCCGAATGATGAAGAGAAGGGGCAGACCAATTAGGGACCTTGGAACCCAAGGAATGATACGGTGGTGAGTTACCTGGGATTTCTTTTGGCCTCATTTATCTCATACTGAAGTTAGAGGAGTCAGACATTGACACCAAAAACCTGGTTTATTTAGACCAACCCCCATGAAAAGGGCAGCATATCAACACAGAAAACATTTATGTGATAACTGCTCACTGCAGTCAAACACCACAGGAGAAAACTTCAACAAAGTCTGAGTGGAGGGTCTAGTTCCACCCTCAGCAGACCATAGGGAACATGCCAGCACCCCCTGCAGGGGTGGTGTCAGAGAAGGAAGGGGGTGGGACTTTCATCACTACCAGGTATCAGTGGAAATGAAAAGCCAGCAACTAAGAAATGCCAACAATCACAGACCGCCCCCCCCCCATAAAAGCCCCAATAAAACTATTTAACCAAAAGATTAAGGGGTCACCAAACAAGGCAGAAAACTTTTAGAAAATAACTACTCTATACTGGTAAAACATTACAGAATAAAGCAGTGGCCCTCAATTGCACTCAGATCAGCAAAGACCTAGAGCAGAGGCTAGACTTCAACCCTTAATAGGCTATAACAAGGTGCTCCCTACACCACCACCAAACATGCACACAAGGATATGGCAGAAAAGGCTGAATAAGGAATCAGGACTTTCATCTATGCAGGGGTAATGAAGCCACCATTCACAGAAACAGTAGAAACCACGTGCAGAGCTGGACTTCCATGCCTACAAAATGGAAATGAGGCAACCCTGCCCTATTGGGGGTTTCTGAGGAAGCCTCATAGAGAGTAAAAACGTTCACCACCACCCAGTAGTAATGGGGCCACCCCTGGATACTCACCATGTCAGTGGAAGCCATAGTAGAAGCTGTAATGATCCAAGCCTCAGCCTACTGGCCAGGATGGTATCAATGGAATCATAGTAGGAAGCCAAAATTCTCATCATTACCCAGCAGTACCAAGAAGGGCTCCACACCCTGGCTGGTTTGACTCAGCTGTTAGAACATCAAACCACAGCCTGAAGGGTTATGGGTTTGATTCCCAGTCAAGGGCATATACCTCTGTTGCAGGTCCAATCCCTGGCCTTGGTCAGGACATGTGCTGGAGGCAACCAATCAATAAGTCTCTCACACGATGTGTCTCTCCTCCTCCCTCCCTTCCTTCCACTCTCTCTAAAAATCAATGGAAAAAAATAGCTTCAGGAGAGGATTAAAAAAGAAGAAGAAGTGTGCCGTGCCAGCATGGCCAAGGGTGAACCTGAGGAGAGGCGGTGAAGGATTGAAGAAAAGACAGACAAGAGAATACAGCTGGGGCTCGGTGGATCTCCCGTGTCTGGATGAGGACACGAAAGACCCAGCTTGCAAGCTGATGCTTTCTTTTATAGTCTGATTAAAACGAGGGTAGCCATGGCCGGTTTGGCTCAGTGGATGGAGCGTCAGTCTGCGGACTGAAGATCCCGGGTTTGATTCCGGTCAGGGGCATGTACCTTGGTTGTGGGCACACCCCCAGGGGGGGGTGTGCAGGAGGCAGCTGATCGATGTTTCACTCTCATCGATGTTTCTAACTCTCTATCTCTCTCCCTTCCTCCCTGTAAAAAAATCAATAAAATATATTTAAAAAACAAAACAAGGGTAGATGAACATGTATACAAATGTTCTTGTTTTGGCAACACTTGCTGCACCTCCCACAGCCCATTAGGAACTTAGGAAGGAATTGGGGAGGGCTACAAGGTCAGGCTTCATTATGCTAGGAGAGCTCTGCCCTCCTGGCTGGGCCTTGTTTGTGGCCCTGCCACAGGTCAGTCCGAGGCTTGACCCTGGAGCCGCTCCCTACAAGGAAGAAGAAGGGTTTCTCCTCATGTCAACACAGATCAAGTGGGGAACCTGGAATTCCACTCCCACCTGATTTTTAATGTCCACTCTTCCTAGGATCAGTATCAAAAAGCCAACCAAAACAGAAGTCCCAGAGTCTTATAGCATAATACCCCCCCCCCACGTCCAAGTTTTAATTGAAAAATAAAAGACTATTCATACAAAGAGTGAAAAAATGTCAACTTCAATGAAAAAGATTATGCAACACATGCCAACAAATAGAGTAGAAGTGTTAGTATTATTTAACAAAAATTGTAAATAATCTATGACAAAATGTCTCAAAGAGAAAGATGAACATACTTGAACTAAATTGAAGAAAAAGTCTTGGCACATAAACAGAAAATATAAAGAAGACCCCAAAGGAAATTTTAGAAATGAAAAAATATAATAACCAAAAATAAAAACTCAGTTGGTGTTTTGAATAGTGGGATGGAGTGAAGAATGGAGATATACTAAAAAATACTACATAAATCAAAATTAAATGAAATTCCAAAATAACAAACAAACAAGTAACTTATTATAAGAGAGGAGAAAGAACATGGAAAATTAAAAGCAGAATAAAGAGAAAACAAAAAATAAAATGGCAGGGTAATGTCCTAACATATCAACTATGAAATCAAATGTAAATGGTGATGATACACTAATTAAAGAAAATTTTTTGCTTTAATGTATATGTACCTAACAAGAGGGTATCAAACTACGTGAGGCTAAAACTGATAGAACTGCAAGTGATAGCATTATAATTAGTTAATCTATAATAATAAAAGCATAATATGCTAATTAGACCGGACATCCTTCCAGAGGACCTTCCAGACGAAGCTGGGGCTGCGAGGGAAGCCTGGGTCCCGGGTGCCTGCAGGCAACCAGAGGGAAGGCTGGGTTCCGGGTGCCAGAGGGAAGCTGGTGCCAGCAGCAGAGGAAGGAATGCCTACTCTTGCATGAATTTCATGCATCAGGCCTCTAGTCTATACTAATAAAAGGGTAATATGCTAATTCAACCGGGAGACCTTCCGGGAGACCTTCAGGACATCCTCCCAGACAAAGCCATGGTGGTGAGGCTGAGGGAGAGGCGGTTAGAGGAGGTCAGGCTAAGAGGGGAGGGCAGTTGGGGGTGATAAGGCCAGCGGGGGGGGGACAGTTGGGGGCAAGCAAGCCAGAGGGGGGGGCAGTTGGGGGCAAGCAGGCCAGCAGTCGGACATCCCTCGAGGGGTCCCAGATTGGAGAGGGTGCAGGCCGGGCTGAGGGACACCACCACCCCCATGCACAAATTTCATGCACCAGGCCACTAGTTATAAATAATAGAAAAGGAGTAAAAGGAAAAGCCAGACATTATAGGCATGTCATTTGGGGAAATCACTGGCTTATTCCTTGCAAAACAACGAGGAAAGGGATCCAACAAAGGGAAGAGAGATGCATGCCCAGTAAAGTTGGGGTGACACAGGGAAGGTGCTTGCCTATCAGTCACACCTGGGAACAAAGATCATTATCCAGAATGGGTGTGGCCATTGTAAAAGCATGAAAATTTGGGACTATATAAGCTCCTAAAAAGAGAAAGTTGTTCTCTTGTAGCTCTTGTTGCTTTTGTTACTCTTGTGCTCTTGGTTCATTCTTGACTTCCTCGCATTTGCCTGTTTCCTCCATAGCCATGTGGCCCTGTGGCCCCCACATGCAATGGACTGCAGTACTACAGAGGGGGACACAAACGATGCTAGCCTGATGTTGGATTGTACTCTGCTCCTCCATGGAAAGGAAACTGGTCACAGGCTCTGATTTTAGCTCTACTGAAGCCACAGCTACACTATGACTGGACAAAGGGAAATGGGAATTTGAAAATTCAGGGGTTTGACTTGACAGAAGTAAAGCTTTCTATAATATTGCATCCTTCTGTACAAGTTTCAAAAAATTATTTTTCTTGGGATATCACAAAAAATCTAACCCCACTAGCAACTGGAGGAGAGGAGGAACTCTTCCCTCCATTAACAAAGGAGAAAAACTGAATTTGTTACTGATGGAAGTGGGAAGTCCTGCTCCCCACCTGTTGTTCATGGCAGTAGAATTCTTGTGATATCCCAAGAGAAGAATCTTCTGAGACTTGCACAGTAGTATGAAATATTGTAGAAAGCTTTATTTTTGTGGAATTAAAGTGCTGCATTTCCGAGGCCCCCTCTCCCTCAGTCCCGCATAGAAGTATAGCTGGGGCTTCAGTGGAGCTAAAATCAGAGTCGGTGTCCAGAACTTTCATTCTGCATTGGAGCAGTGTCCAATCAAGCATCAGGCCACCTTGGTTTGCGTTCGCCACTGCAGACCACCAGCCCATTCCCTGTGGTGTCTGCAGGGACACAGGGCTATGGAGGAAACATGGGAGGATGCAAGGAAGCAGGAAAGAGAGAGCCCCGTGAGCCTAGAGCCAAGAGCAACAAGAGAGAGAATTCCTTTGTTGGGGGATTATGTATCCCCCAATTTTTATGGACTTGCAGTGGCCCCACCCATTCTGCCAGCCAACTCTTTCCCCTGATTTGACTGACAGGCAAATACCTTCGCTTTGTCACCCCAACTTCGCTGGGCATGCATCTATCTCCCCTTTTTTGGACCCCTTCCCCCAGTGATCTGCAGGGAATGGGCCAGTGTTCCTTGGGGAGTGCAAAATTGCAGCTTCCTGGTGAAGCTGCCCAAATGACACACCTATGTCTGATTTCCCCCCTTGCTCCTTACCTATTATAATAACTAGCTCATTATAATGGTATCAAGTTCACTATCATAGCTGGAGACTTTAACACCTCTTTATCAGAAATGGAGAGATCCAGAAGGCATAAAATCAGTAAGGAAATAGCTGGACTCAGTAACACCATCAATGAATTATAGATAACTGACATTTATGCACTACTTCACTCAACAAAAGCAGAATATACATTTTTCTCAAGCTTGCATGGAACATTCACTAATGTAGACCACATTCTGGGCCATAAAGCACAGTTTAACAAGTTTAAAAAATTAGATATCAAACAATGTCTGCTCTTAGACCACAGTAGAATTAAATTAGAAATCAATAACAGAAAGATAACTAGAAAACCCAAAAATATGTGGAGTTAAAAACACACTTCTACATAGCACATAAGTCAGAGAGAAAATCTCAAGATGCCTTTAAAAATATTTTCAACTAAATGAAAATGAAAACACAACTCATCAAAATGTGTGGAATGCAAGAAAAGCAGTGATTAGAGGAAATTTATAGCACTGGATGTATACATTAGAAAAGAAGAGAGATCTAACACCAATAACTTCATTTTCTACCTCAAGAAATTAGAAAAGGTAGAGCACAATAAATGCAAAATGAACATAGCAAATAAATTATATTAATTAGAGCAAAAAACATTGAAATTGAAAACAGAAAATCGATAGAGAAAATCAACAAATTGGAAAGAATTTTTTAAATGATCAAAAAAAATTATTATTCTCTAACCAGGATAAAAAAGAAAGGACACAGATTACTAATATTAGAAATGAAAGAGGTGATATCACTACATGTGGTTAAAAGGGTATTTCAGGAATACTATGGAATAATCTATGCCCACATATTTGATAATGTAGATAAAATGGACTAATTCCTTGAAAGACAAAATCCGCCAAAACTCAACCAAGAAGAAATGGACAATGTAAATTTAGGCTGAGATATATTAAATAAACTGAATCTATTGTTAATAACCTCCCCCCCCCCAAAAAAAAGTACCAGATCTAGATGGATTCACTGGTGAATTACATTAAACATTTAAGGAAGAAATTATACCAATTCTCTATAATATTTCAGAGGCTAGAAGAAGAGAAAATAATTACACACCATGATCAATAGAGATTTGTCCTAGGCATACAACATACAAAAGGCTGTTTCAACATACAAAAATGTAAACATGACATCAACAGGCTAAATAAGAAAAATCACAAGATTCTTATCAATACATGTAGAAAAGGCTTCTGAAAAAGTCCAACAACCATTCATAATTAAAAACTCAGGAAACTAGAAATAGATGGGAAATTCCTCAAATTGCTAATGCATATATACAAACACTCTACAGCTAATATCATACTAAATAGTAAGAAACTTGAAGTTTTTCCACTAAGATCAGGAACAAAGCAAGGATGTTCCCTATCATCATTACATTTCAACATCACACTGGAAGTCCTTGATAATAAAATTAGACAAAAAAGGGAATAAAAGCAATATAGATTCTGAGAAAATAAAACTTTTTATTCATTTGATGACGTGATTTTCTATGTAGAAAATCTTTTAAAATCAATGCAAAAAACTCAGGGAACAGATAATAGCAAGGTTAAAGGATACATGGTTAATATACAAAAGTCAATTGATTTTCTATACACCAGTAATGAACAAATGAAATTTGAAAACACAATACCATTTATATTAGCACAAAACTAAAAACTCCTAGAAACAATATAGGAGAAAACCTGGATGCCCATGGGTATGGTGATGACTTTTAAATATAACACTAAAGAAACAGTCCATGAAAGAAATAATAGATAAGCTGGGCTTTGTTAAAATTTAAAATTCTTCTCTACAAAAGACAATGTCAAAGAGAATAAGAAGATAAGCTACAGGCTAGGACAAATATTTGCAAAAGATACATCTGATAAAGGGCTATGATCCAAAATATGCCAAGAACCCTTAAAAATCCTACCTAATCGCCGAACCGGTTTGGCTCAGTGGATAGAGCATCGGCCTGCGAACCGAAGGGTCCCAGGTTCAATTCTGGTCAAGGGCATGTACCTTGGTTGTGGGCACATCCCCAGTAGGGGGCGTGCAGGAGGCAGCTGATCAATCTCTCTCATTGATGTTTCTAACTCTCTATCCCTCTCCCTTCTTCTCTGTAAAAAATCAATAAAATATATTTTTTTAAAAAATTCTACCTAATAAAGAGGGAATATGCTAATTGACCCTCACACCATCACAAAGATGGCAGCGCCCACAGCCAATAAGGAGGGAATATGGTAATTGCCTGTCATGCCCTCAAAGATGGCAGTGCCCACAGCCACAAGATGGTGGTGCCCAGTCCCCTCAACCCTGTCGGGTGGTAGGCGTGCAGCAAGGCCGGGCCTGCCTTGCCACATGCCTGCCTCTGAGTCCCCCAGTCCTCTCAGTCCCCCCCCTCAGGGCCAGCCTGAGGTGCAGGCTGTTGGCTGCCCAGCCGCCCAGGGCTGGCCCGAGGCTCAGGTAACAAGGGCCAGCCAAGGCTTGCGCTGCCTGCAGTGGCAGCAGCAGAGGTGTGATGGGGGCGTTGCCTTCCCCTAATCGCCGGGTTGCCTTCCACCCCTGAGGGCTCCCAGACTGTGAGAGGGGGCAGGCTGGGCTGAGGGACGCCCCCCTCCAGTGCATGAATTTTCATGCACCAGGCCTCTAGTAAAAAAAATAAATAAAAAACAGCCCAATTAAAAAATGGGCCAAAGATCTTATTTAACAGACACCTCACCAGAGAAGATATAAAGATGGAAAATAAGCATATGAAAAGATGCTCCACATCATATGCCATCAGGGATGATCCTACAATCACTTTCCTTGGTATTCACCCAAAGAAGTTGCAGACTTGTGAGCTTCAGGCCACACAAAAACCTGCACACATATGTTTATGCAGCTTTATCCATAATCAACAAAACTTAAAACAACCAAGTTGTCCATCATTAGATTAATGGATAAATAAGCTGTGTACAACCAGTCAATGAAACATTATTCAGTGCTAAAAAGAAATGAGCTAACAAGCCCTGAGAAGACAGGAAGATTACTTAAATGCATCTTAAAAGACAAAATACTGTCAATATGCCATCCTGGAAAAGGCAAAACTATGGAAACAGTAAAAAGTACAGTGGTTGAGGCGGAGGGGAGGTATCAATAGGCAGAGCCCAAAGGATTGTTAAGGTGGTAAAACCACTAGGATGCTGTAATAATGGATTCATATCGTTATACATTTGTCTACACCCACAAGGCCAAGAGGGAGCCCTAAGGTAAAATATAAACGTTGGGTGATTATAATGTATCAGTGTAGGTTCATCAAGTATAACAGATGTACCAGTCCGGTTTGGGATTGGTCATAGGGAGACCTGCATGTGTGAGGGCAGGGAATATATGAGAAATCTCTGTGCCTTCCTCTCAATTTTTCTGTGAACCTAAAAGTACTTTTATTTTTTTTAAACTTTATTGTTAAAAGTATTACATATGCCCCCCCCCCACACACTGACCTCCTCTAGCCAACCCCTGCCCCCCCACCCCACTGTCTGTGTCCATTGGTTATGCTTATATACATGCATACAAGTCTTCTGGATGATCTCTTACCTGCCACCACCTTCCCCTGCCTTCTCTCTGAGGTTTGACGGTCTGTTCGTTGCTTCTATATTTCTTGAACTATTTTTGTTCATCAGTTTATGTTGTTCATTATATTCTATAAATGAGTGAGATCATGTGATATTTATCTTTCTCCAACTGGCTTATTTCACTTAGCATAATGCTCTCCAGGTCTATCCATGCTATTGCAAATGCTAAGAATTCTTTCTTTTTTACAGCAGCATAGTATTCCATATGTACCACAGTTTTTAATCCACTCATCTACTGATGGGCACTTAGGCTGTTTCCAAATCTTAGCAATTGTAAATTTTGCTGCTATGAACATAGGGGTGCATATATTCTTAGTGATTGGTGTTTCTGATTTCTTGGGATGGTCAAATGGGAGTTCCATTTTTTAATTTTTTGAGGAAATTCAATACTGTTTTCCACAGTGGCTGCACCAGTCTGCATTCCTATTAGCAGTTTAATAGGGTTCCCTTTTTTCCACATCCTCACCAGCACTTGTTGTTTGTTGATTTGTTGATGGTAGCCATACTGACAGGTGTGATTTGATACCTCATTTTCATTTTGATTTGCATCTCTCAGATGATCAGTGACTTTGAGCATTTTTTATATGTCTCTTGGCCTTCCGTATGTCCATTTTGGAAAAGTGTCTATTAGGTCATTTGCCCATTTTTCAATTGGATTGTTTGTCTTCCTGTTGATAAGTTGTATGAGTTCCCTATATATATATTTTGGAGATTAACCCCTTATCAGATGTATCATTGGCAAATATGTTCTCCCATGCAGTGGGCTCTCTTGTCATTTTGCTGATGGTCTCTTTTGCTGTGCAGAAGCCCTTTATTTTTATGTAGTCCCATTTGATTATTTTCTCCTTAGTTTCCTTTGCCCTAGGAGATGTATCCATAAACATATTGCTATGAGAGATGTCTAAGATTTTGCTGCCTATGGTTTCTTCTAATATTTTTGTTGTTTCACAACTTACATTTAAGTCTTTTATCCATTTTGCATTTATATGTCCAGCAAACAAAAGTCCTGGTCCGTGCAGCTTCACAGAGGAATTTTATGAAACATTTAAAGAACACCTATCCTCCTCAAACTATTCCAAAAAATTCAAGAGGAAGGAACACTTCCAAGCTCTTTTAATGAGGCCAGCACTAACCTAATTCCAAAACCCAATAAAGATACTACAAAGAAAGAGAATTACAGGCCAATATCCCTGATAAACATAAATGCTAAAATCCTCAACAAAATATTAGCAAATCTGATCCAGCATTACATTATAAAGATCATACTCTATGAAAAGTGAGATTTATTCTGGGGATGCAAGGCTGGTACAATATTCACAAACCCATAAATATGATATAGCAATTAACAGATTGCAAGACAAAAATTACATGATCATATCAATTGATGCAGAAAAAGCATTTGACAAAATTTAACACCCTTTTATGATCAAAACTCTCAGCAAAGTGGGAATAGAGGAATCATACCTCAACATAATAAAAGCAATATATGACAAACCTACAGCCACCATCATACTCAAGGGGCAAAAACTAAAACCATTTCCCCAAAAAACAGGAACAAGACAGGGATACCCACTTTCATCATTCTGGTTAAAGATAGTATTGGAAGTCCTAGCCATAGTGATCAGACAAGAAGAAATAAAAGGCATCCAAATTGGAAAGGAGGAAGTAAAACTGTCATTATTCACAAATGACATAATATTGTACATAGAAAACCCTAAAGACTCCACCAAAAAACTATTATGTTCAATAAATGAATTTGGCAACCTAGCAGTATACAAAATTAACACCCAGAAATCTATGGTACTCTTATACATCAATAATGAACTCTCAGAAAGAGAAACTAAAAAAAAATCCCATTTACCATCACAACAAAAAAATTAAGATACTTAGGAATAAACTTAACCAAGGAAATAAAGGACCTGTACTCAGAAAATTACAGGACATTGAAAAAAGAGATGAGAAAGATATAAACAAGTGGAAGAATATACCATGTCCATGGATTGGTAGAATCAACATCATTAAAATGTCCACACTACCCAAAGCAATCTATAGATTCAATCCAATCTCCATTAAAGTACCAATGGCATAGTTCACAGATCTAGAACAAACACTCTAAAAATATAAATGGAACCAAAAAGACCCTGAATAGCTTCAACAATCTTGAGAAAGAAAATCAAAGTTGGAGGAATCACAATACTAGATTTCAAGTTATACTTCAAAGCCACTGTACTCAACACAGCCTGGTACTGGCACAAAAGCAGACATATAGACAATGGAACAGAACAGAGACCCCAGAAATCGACCCAAGCCATTATGCTCAACTAATATTTGACAAAGGAGGCAAGAGCATACAGTGGAGTAAAGGCAATTTCTTCAATAAATGATGTTGGGAAAATTGGACAGGCTTATGCAAAAACATGAAACTAGACCACCAACTTACACCATACACAAAAATAAAACCTAAAACTGCTTTTTAAAAATTATCTTAAAATTTAAAAAGAGAAGCTTAGCAGATTTAATTTAAAATTCATCCAATTATATACTATCTATATAACACTTCAAAGCAAAAAAAACAAAAAGAGAAATAGATAAATCCACAATTATTTTGGAGACTTCAATAGATGTAGAAAGAATTCCACCTCTAACAACTAATAGAACAGTAGGCAGGAAACCAGCGGGACACAGAAGCACTGAGCAGCGCCATATGCAATGACACTGACACTCCTGGAGCATCCCAGCTCCACCAGCTCCATGGAACATGCAGCCCAGCAGAACACATCCCGACCACGAAGCAAACCTCATTAAATTTAAAATAGCAAATCACATAGAGGATGGTCTGTGATCACAATGGAATCAAACTAAAAAGTAATAACAGAAAGATTAAAGAAAAATCCCTAAGCTCTTGGAAACTAAACAATACACTTCTAAATAATCTATGAGTCATAGAAGAAATCTCAAGAAAAATTTACAAACACATTAAATTAAAATAAAAATGAAACATATCATAAGTGTGGGAAACTGCTAAAGCAGCGCTGAGAGTGAAATCTATACCAGTAAATGCTTAGAACAGAAAAGAGAGAAAATCAATAATCTAATCTTTTATCTCAAGAAACTATAAAAAGAAGACAAAGCTAAAGCAAGCAGAAAGAAGTAAATATTAAATATAAGTGCAGAAATTTATGAAATCAGAAAAGAAAACTAATAAAAAACAAGTGGGATCTTTGAAAAGTTCCACAAAGTGAACAGCTTCTAACAATATTGACACAGAAAATGCAATAAACAAATGACCAATATCAGGAATGAAACAAGGGATATCATCACAGATAGTACATATATAAAAGGATAATAAGAGGATATTGTGAACAATCCTATAGATATAAATTGACAACTTAGATAACATGGGTCAATTCTAGAAAACTCCTATCACAACTCACTTAATATGCTGCCTCTGGACCTACCGCTTCACATAGCAGCAGCACCTGAGTCCTCCCTTAGACCTACACAACTCACTTAATATTAAATGCATAGTTTTAAAAGCCCTGTAACTATTGAGGACATTGAATTTATAATTTTAAAGTCCCTGAAAGTTAAATCTCCTGGCCCAGATGGTTTCACTGGTATATTCCAACAGACATTTACATTTAAAGAAGAATTAGCACCTTCCTGAAAATAGAAGAAAAGAGGAAACTTCCTGTCAGAGCACTACCAGAGCACAGGTGCTCTGAGTCCTATATTCTTCTGAATTCTGCTCGACTACACCAACTGTTAGGACAGATTCCTTCTCAAACCCTGCCCATTGCACTAACTGTGGGAGCTGAGCCCCTCTGCCAGGGGTTGGACTTCTTTGGACACTGGGTGGTAGATGGAGAAGCCATGAGAAGCTGTGGGTGTATAAAAGAAATCCTTTATTGCAGAAGCCAGTGGCCATATAGCCATCAGACAAAACAATCCTTGACAGCAAAGTCCCATACGGGTAGCCACACACAGGGTAATAAAAGAATACATCTTTCCCATCAAGCAGTAGCCGTCTCTGTACCCACAGCCATTATCTGAGCAGCTGCATGCTGCCTCTGGACCTACCGCTTCACATAGCAGCAGCACCTGAGTCCTCCCTTAGAGCTACAGCCCCAGTAGCTTCTCCAGCCTCTCTTACCTCTCCCTGAATTTTCCCCACATAATAGCTTCACATGGTAGCTGGTCAGTAACATATTATACCACTTACACAAAAGAGGCCAGTTGCCAACAGTGACATCAATCATTTGGGTTATAGAAGGGCACAGTGTACAGTGCGATCATTGTGTCCTTGCACCTGTGTATTGCATCTTAGACTTGAACATTGATTAAGAGTCCCATGTTCAGAGTGGCCTTGGCCATCCAGAGTACCACCAACAAGGCCTTTCACACTCCATTGCTTTGACTATCCGGCGACTCTGGCATGGTTTCCACACTTCCCAATTCACTTTATAAAACCAGTATCACTCTGATACCAGACCCAAAGATAGTACAAAAAAGAAAAAATACAGACCAATATCCCTCATAAATACAGATGCAAAAATTCTTAACAAAAATAAACAAATAGAATTCAGCAATGTATAAAAAGAATTATACATCATGACCATGTGAGATTTATTCCAGGGATAAATCGCAGCTTTAATATTTGAAAATCAATAAATGTCGTATACAATATTAATATGCTAAAGAAAAATCATCTTATGATCATATATCAATTGATGCAGAAAAACATTTAACAAAAGTCAACATATATTCATAACAAAACCTCACAGGAAACTAGAGGGAAACCTCTTCAACTTAATTTAAAAATCTGTAAAAATCCTACAACAAACAACCTACTTAATGAAAAAAAGGACTGAGTGATTTTGAAGACCAGAAACAAGGCAAGGATGTTTGTTCTCACAGCTGCTACTCAAAATGGCACTGGAAGTTACACCTAGTGCATTATAACAAGAAAATAAAATAAAAGGCATGTTAAAAAAAGCAAGGAAGAAATAAAACTAGCCCCATATGCCAATGGCATGACTATCTATGCAGAAAATCCCAAGTAATCTACAAAAATAAAATAAACACAAACTTCCTAGAACTACCAAGTGAATTCAGCAAGGTCTCAGAATACAAGATAAAAATCAATTATATTTCTAGCTCCAATAAACACATGCAAACCACAATTAAAAATACAATACCAGCCCTAGAGGGTTTGGCTCAGTATATAGAGCATCAGCCTGTGGACTGGAGGGTCCCAGGTTCGATTCCAATCAAGGGCAAGTACCTTGGTTGCAGGTTCTCTGGCCCTGGTTGGGGTGCATGCAGGAGACAACCAACTGATGTGTCTCTCTCACATCAGTATTTTTCTCTGTCTCTCCCTCTCCTTTCCACTCTCTCTAAAAATCAATGGTAAAATATTTTCAGGTGAGGATTAACTAAAAAAAAGGAAAAAGACATAAAAATAAAGACTTTATAACAAAACAAAACAAAAAAACAACAATACCAATTATAATTGGTCAAAAATGAGATACCTGGATGTAAATCTAACAAAGCACATTAAGCCTTGTGTGTTAAAAACTACAAAATGCTAATGAAAGAAAATAACTAAGATCTAAATAAACTGAAAGCTATATTACATTCACGGATTGGAAGACTCAACATAATAAAAATATTAATTCCCCCCCAAATTGATATACAAATAATTCTATAATCCAAGAAAAATTTCAAGATATAAACAAGACTACTCTAAAATTTATATGGAAAAGAAAGGATCTAGAATAATTAGAATAATTTTAAAAGAGAGAAACCTTGTGGGATAAATCATTCAACCCAATTTCAGGACATACAGCTAAAGTGATCCAGATGGTGTGGGCTTGGCAGTGGGACAGACACATAGGTCAAAGGAACAGAATACATAATCCATAAATAGTCCCACACAATTATGACCAACAATATTTTGACATAGGTGCACAGCAATTCAATGGAGAAAAGATTGTTTCTTCAACAAATAAGGCTAGAGCAATGGGATGAACATTTGAAAAATAATATGTCATACCTTATACAAAAAGCAACTCAAAATGGTTCATAGATTTAAATCTAAAATATCAAGCTATAAGACTTTTGGAAGAAAACAGGAGAAAATCTGCAGGCCCTGAGGCTTGGTCCTGCAGATAAGAGACCAAAGGTCTGATTCATAAAATTCCATAAATTGGACTTGAACAAAATTTACAACTTTTATTATATGAAAGACCTTAGGGTGATGAAAATACAAGTTGCAGAGTGGGAGAAAATATTTGGAAACCATATATCTAGTAATGACTCAGCTAGAATATATAAAGAACTCTCCAACTCACAGCAGTGAAATTTACTTATAAAATATGTGGATAATTATTGAAACCGGATGATGACAATACATGGGTTGACTATACTCATTTCTGCATTCCTATAAATGTTGAAAATGCCTATAACAAAACAGTTTCGAACAAAGTAGGACATAAATGGAATCTAGGACTGATATGGTAAGGTATATAATAGCCAGGACAGAGGAGTTTTTGTTTTTGTTTTGTTATCTCGTGTTACAGGTGTTGTCCATTTGATTATTTCCTTACTAGTTGTTAAATAATAATAATAATAAAAAACAACACACATTCCAGAATCAGACAAATGTCCCCATTCTGATATCCTTACCTTAGTCACCTAAGGTAAAGCTGACCTCCTGGGCTCCCTGATCCCACCCTTGCCTCTCTATAGCCTGCGAAGATTCGTGTACCATATACATCGGGTCTCTCCTCACAGCCCCCCTCTCAATCCCTCTCCAGGTAAGAGCGGTCCCTACACTGGCCCACCTCTGCTGGCACCTGTCTCTATAACCATCTCCTCTGCTCCATCCTCGCTCACTCTTCTGCTGCACAGACTTCTCTCTGCTCTTTGCACACCTCAGGTGTCCCGGCCTCCAGGCCTGGCCTCTGGTCTCCCTCTTGGGAACACTCCTCTCCTGGACACCAGATGGCTCGCTCCCTCGCCTCCACGTCTCCACTCAGACGTTTCTTCCTCACAGGCATGCGTCCCTCTGAGCACATTAAGGGGCTCTCTCGCCCCTCTCATGCCACCCCAGGCCCTGAGTCTCCACCTCGGTCCATGTTTCTTGTTTCAGCAGAGCACTAGTCATTTCCCACGTACTAACTAATTTTATGTTGCTCTGTCTCTCTCCTCTCACTCAATGTCAGCTCCACAGCACAGAGTCGTCCTTCCCTTTTGCTCCTTGCTGGTCCCCAAAACCTAGAAAAGTGTCTGGCACATAGTATGTGTTCAGTAAATGTTTATTGAATAAATTTTAATCAATATTACCAGATAAACAGTGGTAAATCTTGGCCAGTACAGAGGGTAATGTTAACTATCTTGTACTAGGGTGGTGATGATCATGATCATGATAATGAACATGATTTTTGAAGTCCTTCATTTTTGCCAAATACTTGATATCACTCACACACACACACACACACACACACACACACACACACACACACTTCACAGAGCAGGAAGCATTCACCAGGGAGAAGCCATGATGAATCCGAGTGCCCTGAGCACAGCTTACTTTCAGTGCTCTAAATCGGTGCACTGTCCTAAAAATAGCTGACACTTACTGGACACCAACTGCACGGCCACCGCTCTGCTAAGCCTTTGCATTATTATCTCTTTTCATTTTAACAACTGGGTGAGATTGAGACTATACTCATCTTCCTTCCACAAATGAGTGCAGCGAACTTCCCGGAGCTCAGGAAGCCAGGCCAGGCCATGGCTCCAGGTCGCAGTACAGACGCCGGACTAGACGGGCTCACAGCCCCCCCGAAGCCTCCCAGGGCTCCGGGGCCTGTGCTCAGCACTCCCACCGCGCCCGTCTAGTCCCAGAGGAGAAACCGGGGAACTGGGACGGCTCAGCCCACCTATTTTCAACCCTTTTCATCTCATGGCACATAAACTAATGCCTAAAACTGCAGCACACCAAAAAATGTGGTTTTTGCCCATCTGAACAAAAAGAGGGTGTAATTTTTCACTCATTCACACACGACAGCTATTGATGCATTGGCTGTTGTTATTTTTCTAAATTTGACAATCTAAAGGAAAAGAGGTCAGTGCCTCGACTACATAGTCAGGAATTGCATGTTTTAAAAATCTTTGTGGCACACAGGTTGAAAATCGCTCGCTTAGCTGGATGGCAGCACCCATTTAACCCAGGGCCAGCCAGCCACAAATGGACAGCGTCTTCTCCATGAGGTTGCCTTAGTCACCCTACTTAAAACTGGCACCTTCTCCACACACACTCCATTCTTTCCTATTTCTCTGCAAGGATTTGACTGACATTTTATTTTCTGTCTCCCCACTATAATGAAAATTCGATGAGGGCAAGAATTTAGGGCTGACACTGAAGCGCCCAGTAAGAGTGGTATTCAATATTTTTTTCATTTCATTTAATTAATACTCTCCTCTAAAAAAGATCCAGAGCTTGGAGCAGGGGCAATAATATTTAAAGAAAAGAGAGGCTTAGGCCTCTCCTTTATGGTTTGGATATTCTGCATGAAAAAAAGGCAGAAGGAAACTAACCCATTATCTAGGTGTTTTGTTGTCCAGAACTAGAGCTGAGCACAGAGTGGAGGCAGTGGAAGTATACCAGTAATTCTGAGGAAGAGCTTGGGCCCTGGGTCAGAAGTGCTAGGAGTAAAAGTCTAGAATGCCCGAGTAGTTCTCATCAGAGGTAATTTGTGCCCACTCGCCCCAGGACATTTGGCAATGTTTGGAGACATTTTGATTGTCATGATTAAGGGGTGCTACTGGCATCTAGTGAGTAGAGAGGCCAGGGATGCTGCTAACCAACCTACGGGGCCCAGGACAGTCCCACGCACATAATGACATGGCCCCAAATATCACTACTGCCGAGGCTGAGGAACCTGGTCTGGAGCACCAAGAGGTGCCCTATCACTAGGGGAGATGTTTCTGCTGAGCTGGCCATCGCCTTCACAGACAGACAGAGGCTGGGCCCGTCTTCCATGAAGGAAGGCAGTCCGCACCGTCCTAAGTGAGCACGCAGCCTTGTTTACAGAAGGCGAGCGTCTCCTTTATTGGGAGGTTGTTACATAAACTGCCAACCAATCCTTAGATGCCCGTGAATAAATTGTAGAAAACACAAAATAACTGCCTCTGAATAACTGATGTTTAACCACAGCTTTGATGTTGGGACTGACTGAAAAGCCAGCTGTGCCCTCGTGAACTGCAGCCCTGGGAAGCGGGCGAACGCTCCAGCCTGGAGGCGAGAAGCCTGCGCTGGGACCAGGCTTCTGACTGGTGTGTCCGTGGCCGTGGCCATGTGACCCGAATGTCTGACGAGCAGGAGGAGATTAAGTGGGTGGTATGGCATTTCTAAATGTCTAGGTACTTGACATTTCTGACCCCCCAGAAAAAGACTGAAATGTATTTTCCATTACAGATTGCAAGGTATGTCTTACTCTACTAAAGCTGAGTGGAGTAAAGTACACCCAGCTACCCCAGTGTAATTAGATATGTCTCCTCAATTATTTACATATTTATATTAATTTTAGGCTCAAATTTTAATTCATTTCTGTGCAGTTCAAAACTGTGTAGTTTTATGTTTCATTTTTCTATTTGATCTTATTGTGCCTTGCACAGTAGAGCAAGATGTGTATGTGTGCGTATGTGATGATTCTATAAGGACTTTCACTCTGTACTGCTGTGCTCTTTCGGTAGCTATTCCAAGTTCAAATGTTGACTAATTGCTAAGGTCTCACATTTCTCACTGCCCAGTCCCTGAGCGCCCCAGTGTGAGGTTTCACATTCCCAGCATTCTGTGGCTCTGCCCCTTAAGGTCACTGCTTTCTGACCTCTGCTCTTGGGAGAAGAGAAGGAAGAGGACGCCGGGGGCAGGGCTTGGCTCTCGGGAGGGTCCTCAGCAACAGAGTGTGCAGGAAAATGGAATGGCTTCCTGGGGAGGAAGGGCGTTACTAAGAAAGACGGCAGGCCCTCCGTCCAGTCCAAGGAACTGGCAGTGAGCAGGAGTGGGACACAGAGCGGAGGGTCTGGAAGTCTCAGGCCACCAGCAGGGCATGTGGGTTGTGATGCCCATGAGTGGAAGGTCGTGGGCCTCCATGGCTGAGCCTTTGGTGGGAGGAGCCATCAGGGGCCACCGAACTTTTGCCTGATCATTCTGTTCTGATCTCCATTCACGTGCATTTGGCACTGAGGACAGCATCTCCTTCCCAAGACTGCCCCCTCCAGCAGCCCCTCTGACAGCGCACCAGCCTGCTTCTCAAGCTTCATTCTCTTCCTCTTCGGGGGCCACCTTCTTTCTTTCCTTCTCCCACTAAGAACTGTTGACATTTCACTGCGTTCTTTCCTATTATTTTTCTTAAAGATTATATCTGATGTCAGAAACCACTCCTGAAATTCCTCACCAGTATCTGCTGTGCTAATTAATGTCTCTCAGGAAATGTGCACATCAAGCTACTTGCTAAATTATTTCAAGCTCGTGTTCCACCATCAACCCAAATTGAATATATCGAAATCCAAAAGTATCTTCATCTTCCACTCAAAGCATCCTCGGCCTCTTGTCTCATGCTCTGTCCTCCTTACAAATCGCTTAGTTGAAGTCACCCACAGTTCTGTGCCCCTTGGCAAACCAGCTGCTAGTGTAGCACAGTACCGACAACAACAAACCCACTCCGTCTCCTGATTCAGCATTCACACTTCCGGAAATATACCATCCAAACAATTAATACAGATTATGAAAAATGTTGCATGCATGTAATTATTTTTAATATGGAGGTAGCATCTAACATTTAAAATATAAGAAACTGTTAGGTAAAAACATGGAGAAATGTGTGCTATCTTAAAAATAGAAAAGTGAGATATATGTTTGTATTCCCAATGATTAAAACTATATACAATATGCCTATAAAAAGAAATACACTAAAATAATATTTATTGCTTGGAAAGTGAGGATATTACCTTTAATTGTATATTGTTTAAACTGAATTACACCTTCTTCAAAAGGAAATTTCTTTACCATCCAAAATTCCTCCAGGTTTCTATTGGTTAGCTATTAAGTTTTGTACATTTACTCTTTACGTATCATTTAGGTGCATTCGTTTATGTTGGCCTTTGCTGTCCCGCCCTCGTTGGAGCTCTGATAGAGTCCCCTGAGGAGGATGCGCTCACTCCTCCCAGACCTGCGCTCTTTCCTGCCCTACTCTAGCGGCTAGCAAGCCAAGTCCACGCCCCAGCTTAACAGACCATGGGACAGCGCCCTGATGAAGAAGCATTGGGGGGATAAGGACACATATGGAATGCCTTAATTAATAAAGGGAAAAACCACAAAGGGATTGGAAAAAAGAAAGCGTTGGCAGAACTCTGCTGGAGGGCTCTAGGGTCACTGCTGCTCTTCTGAGTGGAAGAACATGACGATGGCGGTCCACCTGCCGAGGACGGTGGGAGAAAAGGCTGAAAGGGCCTGGGTCCCTGACAGTATCGTTATGGCAGCTGCTCTGAACTTGTTGTGGGAGAAAAGCAGTCCTTATATTGTAGCTTTTGTCTGTTTTCTCTTGCTTACAGCTTACTGTGTTGCTGACAAATATCTTGCCTAGCTGCCTTCCTGATTCTAGTCTCACATTATTCACTTCACCCTACACTTATTGCTTAAGAGTGAAGGAAAAGAAGACCAGGGAGAATAGTAAATAAATAAACACTGACAATAGAAGCAAAGGGCAAGCTGACATATGAAAACAACTTGGGAGACATTAAAATTAAAACCATATGAATAAAAAATTTGAAGAATCACTGAGGTCCATTTAGTAAAGTTTTTTAAAATCCCCGCATATTTCAATAGTTACTTAGGGCAGTGGTTGGCAAACTCATTAGTCAACAGAGCCAAATATCAACAGTACAACGATTGAAATTTCTTTTGAGAGCCAAATTTTTTAAACTTAATCTATATAGGTAGGTACATTGTTATTAACTTAATTAGGGTACTCCTAAGCTGGCCTTTGCTAAAAACGTCCTCAATCTGATTGAGGTACATTCACTGAGGTCAACCCCTTCCAACTCTCCCATCCACACTCATCTTGTATACTTGTTTCGTCTATCTCCTTTCTTTCATCCTCTCTATATGTCCAAACCATCTCAACATACCTTTCTCAATCCTCGACACTACATCTTCTTTCACTCCCCAATGTTCCCTAAAATTAACTTAATAAACTTTACTTACAGTTTTAAGTCAACTTCGCACTGTACATGCGCTCCCGCACGTGGTATTTTGTGGAAAAGCCACACTCAAGAGGCCAAAGAGCCACATGTGGCTCGCGAGCCGCAGTTTGCCGACCACTGACTTAGGGTATTACTACTAGTTCCACAGTACAGTATAGTAATGAAGACTCCCAAGAAATAGTCACTCTACAAAAATATGCAGCCTTCACTGGATAGAATGGTGAGCCAAACATAAGACTTTGCTATAGGAGCTTAGAGGAGCTTAGAGTTAAATTGAGAAGAAAATAAATGAACAAAATAATTACACAATAAATAATTAAAACTTGTGCTATGAATGATCAAAATAAAAGATAAGTTTTATAAAGGAGAACTGGTCTAGTACAAGTATTAGTGGGTAGAGGCTGCTGGCAAGGAAGGCTTCCTTAGAAAACTAAGGACAAACCTGCGTTGTTAGAGAAATGAAGGGTCAACGAGAGCAATGGTACTTGGGGGAAGGGCTGGCACACGAAGGCCTTGGGCAGGAGGATGAACACTGCTTCTGAGGAGCTCAAGGTTACGGTGGCCAGCCTGCGTGTGTGTTCCAACTCAGCACGAAAAGATGAAACTAGGTCCAATATATTCTGCTCAAGAGAAAAGCCAAGAATGAAATTAGTTTTTAAAATGTTCCACTTCAAAAAATAAAATCAAAATAGTTAACTGCTGAAAATACTATCTGTAATTTTTGCATTGTCATTTTTTTCAAGTATTTAAGCGTCTACTAAGCACCAGGCACTATATTAATTTCTGGGAATATAAATGTGAGATTACAGTCTGTGCCTTTGGGATTGCAATAGGTAAGGAGGAAACTGAGGTTAACAACAAAATTAAGTTAAGTGTAACGAGGACTGTTGTGGAGGTGTGGTCAAAGGTTGGGGTGGGGCAGGGCAGGGGGAGGGGGACATCCAAAAGAAATGATTAGTTCATTCAGGGGTTGAGTTATCTAAAAAATGCATCTATGTTCATCACACCATTATCAAATGAAACTAGATAAATGAACTGTGACTGAGTTTAAGCATGAGACAAATCAGAAAATCTAAATTTGGACAGATATCAAAGGCAATGGAATTGTCTAACGGACTTCCAAGTACACAATCCTACCTCAAACACAATACTTAGAATTAGATCACTCCCTGTAGGCTTGGGCAGCCATTCAAATAAATAGATTTGAGCATAAATGAATTTTAGTTAATATATTTGATATTAAAAAATAAAGGAAACACTGAATTAGACTTGATTATACACAGGTCAGGATCAGAGAGGAAGGTAGGGAAAACCAACATGAGTTTAATGTATTCTTTCATTGAGATGAAACTAAAAGACTTACACTTAAAATGTTAAGCATTAAAATTAGCCTTTTTATTCACTATGGCTTCTAAGATTACCAGTATACAAAGTCCAGACACGTGAACCTTTGATCAGCTCTGGCAATGATCAGCTGTCAAGATAGTCACGTGGTTTCTCTGAATCAGTCTTAGTCTCCATATTCGGAAATAGAAGAACTTCATCAGTAGCTCCAATGATTCTAAAGCAGTCCTTCCAGAAAAATCATACACCCCTATATTGTGTTCAGTGATTTCAGTTTGGCTAACTATAACTGTAAAAACTCAGGAGAATACAAGGCCATTTCACCAATAATTTGCCAGATAGGATAGATCAGATTTTACAAATGATAAACGGTCATGTATAATGCCTGATGTTATAAAGCACACGAAGGTCCAGTGAAGACCCGGGGACTGGGAACCCCTTCTTGCAGGCAGGTAGAAACCTCATGAAATCCATGCCCTTATCTTGGATAAAGAAATTAATAAAAAATCACCCAAATATGATGTCAGATATTGAATGATATAATGAAGATAAATGATATGTGATTATACTGTCTCAGTTGTAGGACATACCTCTTCCCATCTCAGTCATTTTTTACTGAAAGTATTTGATAAAATTGCTTAAAGTGAATGAGCCAAAGAGGAGTTTGATATTTTTTTAAAAAATTGGAATATGGTTTTGTTACTAGATCCAAAAAATGACACAGTAATTATATGCAGTGCTACATAATAATTCTAATTGTAATTGCAGTATAATTACTTTGACATGCATTTACTATCCATCTCCATCATAATTATTATGCATGGATTATGTCACCTGTTTTTCAAGTTCTCCACTATCTTCTGAAGGGGCAGACTTTTCAATTATGTAGATTCACTTTAAAACATAATGCCTACAATACTACCTCATCTCAGGAGCTCAACATATAAATATCAACAATAACAATACTAATTATTTGTGCAAATAGATAATGTTCTGGAAAACCAACCCAATACTATTTCTTAGTTTATTTAATAAAAGTAAGAATGTCGGGAAAGGAATGCCTTTTTTGTAACTTTTTGTAACTTAAAATGGTTTACTCTACTCCTTTCTACGTCATCTCTTCTCTTAGCAGTGAGAAGGTCCACATAACACAGGATGCAGGAGGTTCCAACAAATGTGAATGAGATTCCTCATGCAGTTTTTGTTTGTTTGTTTTTTAGAGAGACCAGAAGGAAGAGGGAGAGAAAGAGAAAAGTCAACGTGAGAGTGAAACATCATTCAGCTACCTCCTGCACGACCCCTACCCGGGATCAGGCCATAACCTGGGCATGTGCCCTGACCAGGAATTGAACTGGCAATCTTTTGGTTCACAGGACAAGGCCCAACCCTCTGAGCCACACTGGCCAGGCACCTCATGCAGTTTTTAATGGGAAAGAGTATCCACGCCACACACATTTGCTAGACCAACAGTCACAATCCTTTCAACTATATTGTGGCCAGCAACCGTGGTGGACAAGCACAGCTGTGGACCAGTTCGCCTCTTTTCTTATGTAGACCCCACTCCACTCCATAAAATGTCATGTTAATATTGTGATAACACCAAATGCTACAACCTTTGACAAACTGTAAAAAAATTACAATGTATGGAAATACATAATTTTATAGAAAGATAAAAAATAGATGAATAATGGAAGTTCTGTGATGGTTAATTTTATGTGTCATCTTGGTTAGACTATGATGCCCAGTTGTTTGGTCAAACACTCGTTTAGATGTTGCTGTAAAGGTGCTAGCTAGATATGATTACCATTTATAATCAGTAGACTACAAGTAAAGCAGATTATCCTCCATAATGAGGGTGGGCCTCATCCAATCAGTTGAAGGCTTTAAGAACAAGGACTGAGGTTTTCTGAAGAAGAAATTCTCTTCAATGCTGAAACAGAAATTTTACCAGAGTTTCCAGCCTTCAGACTGAAGACAGCAATACTGACTCATCTGACTCTCCAAGCCTACGGCTTGCCCTACAGATTTCAGATTTGCCACCATCTACAATGGCATAAGCCAAGTCCTTAAAGTCCCTTCCTCAATATCTCTTTCTTATATTGATTCTCTGGAGAATCTTTTCTTTTTTTAAATCCTCACCTGAGGATATTTTTCCATTGATTTTTAGAGAGAGTGGAAGAGAGAGGAAGAGAAATATTGATGTGAGAGAAACACATCAATTGGTTGCCTCCTGCATGAGCCCTGACCAGGGCCCAGGCCAGGGAGGAGCCTGCAACCGAGGTACCTGCCCTTGACCAAAATCAAACTTGGTACCCTTCGGTCCGCAGGCTGATGCTCTATCCACTGAGCAAAACCGGCTAGGACTCTCTGCAGTGGTTCTCAAACTTCTGGCCCTTTAAATACAGTTCCTCATGTTGTGACCCAACCATAAAATTATTTTCGTTGCTACTTCATAATTGTAATGTTGCTACTGTTATGAATCGTAATATAAATATCTAATATGCAGGATGGTCTTAGGTGACCCCTGTGAAAGGGTCGTTGGACCGCCAAAGGGGTCGCGACCCACAGGTTGAGACCCGCTGCTCTAGAGAATCTTGACTAATATTTGTTTATTCAGAATATTAAATATATTATGTATTCTCTTTGAAAAACAAATATTTTTGGCTCTTTTTATGACATTATCAAGTTCTGTACCAACTCTTAGTTTTTGTTTTTGGTTTGTTTGTTTTTTAACTTGAGAGACATTTATTTATTTTCCAACATCATGAGTCATGGATATTAGCAATTAAATCTTTTATCTCCTCGGGAAAACACAGTATTCTTGAGTGACAGTTACATATGGAGAACTTCAATCCTTAGTCACAGTGTTAAGAGCTCCTGGTTTTGGTTCCACAAGCTCTCTCTGAAATGACCTACCAACCCTTCATTTTTGTAAAGATTGGGATGAGCACTCTTTATTTAAAACTTGAAACCAGCTGAGAATAAAGTTGACATATTGAGCTTATGTACTTTCTATAAAACTAGATTTACATACTACATATTATGTACTTTCCATAGAGTCTATGTTCATCTACTTTTGATATAACAAATAGTATGAAAACACACACACACACAAGGCTAGATGATCATAACTCCCAGTTAATGACACCTGGCTATTCCAGGTGTCACACGTAACCAAGTGCATTCACCTTGCAGGAATACAGTAACAAAATCAGATTCTTGTGTGTAGCAATTGCAAAAAAAAAAATGCTCTAAAAGCAGAGTGCACACTACAGTTTTTTCTTTTTTTCTGTTGTAGAGTTCAGTCAAACCCTTACAAAACAGTTCTTCCTAACAAACATTACTATTTCCATACCAGAAAACATACTTTTAGAAAGTTATCTTTATAAGTGGCAAGTAAATTATAGTAGCTTAACTTTTAGACCAACGTTATATTCTATTAGGGTTATAAACAGTGTTAAAAATGCTATCCTATTCTTCTGTATGCAAAGGTGTTAAATTATGTGTAACAGCCCACAACAACACTGTGGTGGCATCCGCCAGGCAGCATGTCTTCACCAAGACACTCTGTGGATAGAGGTACTTACCGACGGCAGAGTCATAGGCGGTGGCATTGTGCTCGCCTCTCATGAAAGGGTATGGCGACAGGTAAGCATGTGTGCAGGTCTTGGATGCCGGCTGATTGCCTAGGAAGGAGAGCAGAACAATGGTATGGTATTGAGCACCTGAGTGAGCACCGTTCCTAAAGAAGATACATAGGGAGTCTGGGGTTATATCAGCTAAATAAAACTGTAGGGAGATCAACAAAGTCAGAGAACTGCTGAGTGAACGGGGAGACTTCCTAAAAATCTCATATAAAGAAGAACAAGGAACCTGGAGCCTGGACGCACCCCAAGCATCTGACCCACGACATAATTCAATGCAGACAAGGCCTTTCTTGTATCACCTTAAAGTCAAAGGCACTACCGCTCACTTATTTTCAGGGCCATATCTTCAGTTCCTAACATAATGCCTAGCACATAGTTGTTTAAAAAAATACTTGTTATGAAAGTCTAAAAAGCTTAGATTTAACCTTGATCAGTTCCAATCAATATAAAATTTATTCTATAACTTGTTTCTAGGGAAAAGATGGAAATAATAGATCACGTGACTTAATAATTCAAATACATTTCTAGCATTTGAAGAAACCACAAGAAAGAACTTTTATGCTTGAAAACTTGAAGACTTCATTGTGTACATTTTAAGGGGGGAGGGGGTGGAATACTCTTCCTTTCTCTAAGTCCTTGGCAAAATCTTCTTCTTGCACAGTCTTATGCGCTCCATTTGACTGCAGTCTAAATAATTTTTGACACACTGCATGCTTATTTTCCTCCCTGACATGACTATAAGATAGTCTATCAAATCTTTCTCTCAAAATGCCATTTACCCATGCTGTTCCTTTTACATATGCTGACTTGCTATCAGCTTGCTTAAGTCTTCCACATATTTTTATTATCTATTCCATCATCTTGTGTAAATATCATACTTGGGTTTATCACAGTAATATTTCATAAGGAGACTAATAATTTCAACCCACAATAAGCTTTAGGGTAATAGACAGTTCTTTTCTTTGTTTGATGCAATAAGATAAAGGCTAACTGTTTTCAGTAAATTTATTTTTGAAGATTAATACAATATAAGGAATAAAGTTGAAAGAATGCATCACGTTTTTAAGAGGCTGCTCAACTTCAAAAAAAACCTTAACGTTTTTATGAGAGAATTCAAACATCAAAAATAAGGCATTTCTTGCTATTGCCCACAAAACTGGTTGAAGCCCAAATTGAGCAAACTTTCATCTGCCAGAGGTGGTAATTAAGTTTCATTATTTAAAAAGAGGTTTTTTTAACTTTTAAAAGAATACATTTCTACTTCTGGATATTTTTAAAAAGAAAGACTTTTATCTGCAATATAACAAAGGACACTCAAAAATACTATAAATGATACCTCTTTGTTAGTTAGGGTTGGTGTATTATAAATATGAACAAGGGAACAGCAGATAAAGATCTAAACTATTTATATGTTGGAATAAAATAATGATTGCTATAGCCATTTCTTCCTACTGAACCTTTTGAAGATACCTATTGAAATTCTACAACTAAGAATCCAATCCTATTTTGTTAATGACATGTATGTACTAAATAAGAAGCTGCTCGTTTTCATTTTAAAGACAAAGGAGAAGGTAAAACAAAAGCGCACTTACCGTACCAGAACTTCCAGAGATCCGGCTGGTTTTCTTCCGCAATCCCATTGAACCAGCATCTCCAGAAGAACCCCTCGTGGTGGAAAGTCACGTTCTCTATCTGCACAGAACACAAACGGGACACAAGGAACACAATCTGAATTCTCACGTCCAGGGAACTTTGTAAACAATAAATTTCATTTCAATAATGATGGTCAGTAGCTTTCTTTTCTACACATCTCTTCTATGAAGAAATAGACACTTCCCTACTATTCTCCGATTTCAAGAGAAATCAAAAGGCTATCCTCACCAAATACACGAATAGTTGGAAAAAGAAACGCACATTCTGTTCACCTGAACACTTCCCCACTTCGGTCACAAGAAGCCAATAGTCCGATCCAAATGCCACCAAAAAGAGTAAAACCCCTAAAGCACCAAAGAGAGCCCCAAAGAAGATGGCGATGTTTAGTCTCATTTTCAACTCACTGGTTTCCCTTTAAACAAAACAAGAAATTTAAAAATGGCAAACACCTAGCTGCTCAACAAAAAAAAGAATAAAGATTTCTGAGAAGGCAGAATCGTCTTGAGAAGCCTCTCCTAGCTCATGTTTTGGTGGCTTCTCACTCACAACCAGCCGGTGGATTGTATTCCCTTTGCTCACCCTGGAGGGACTCCAGCCCAGCAGCTGAGAATGGCCAGCTATTTTGGGAAGCTGATTGAGGAGCTCTCTCTCTCCCATGGGAATCAAAAAATAGCTGACCTTCCCCTGACTGTAGAGAGGGGTGTCATGAGCTGGAATGGTCATTATTGGTGCTGGGTAATCCATAGGAGTGGAAGGAAGATGGAATGGCACAGTCCTTGACAGTATTGGCCCAGTCCTAAGTGTCTGACAAGCTCCTCTTAGTGTTGAGTGGCCATTACAACCCCAACGACACTTAAGACTCTCTTTGAAGAGCTATAACAGCTATAAAGAAACACAAAGACTTCTCTTGAATACAACTGAAGTTGTAATTAATTTCTTAATTCATTTTGGATATTTTGGGGATAGAAAATAATTTGTGGGTCAAATGGTCTAACATAAAACTGAATACAGTTCAGGTTTATAACCTAGACATTTAGATGTGTACTTAAAAGATCCAAGAATATGGTAACATAAACCGTTTAAAGTATTAAAATGTACTCATAGATAGAGAGTGGACAAACAGCTCTGGGGGAATGGGTGTTAAGGGGTGGATGGAGGGATTGAACAAAAGAGAAAGAGAAAGAACTCATGGACACAGACAACAGTGTGGTGATTGGAGAAAGGAGTGGGGTGGGTAGAGGTGAAAGAGGGGGATAAATGCTGATGGAAAATAAAATAAGATGTACTTCTATGCAGCACATAGTATTGACATAAAAACAGCATTTTCCACAGCAGCTCCCAGATCTCATACAAGTCATTTCAAATAATCATCCCCAAAGTGGACTGATGAAAAAGAATTCTCAAAAATATGTTTTCTGGATTAGAACAAAAGGATCTGGTCCTCTCTTTCTTTAGCCTTCTTCATTATAAGTATTCAATTTCCTCAAAAGATGAGTCATACAAGCCACCTAATAGCAATGAACTACACTTTCTTCATGCCTTGTCTCTATGGTTTGTTTGTTTTCTTTTCATGTCTGAATATGCTATTTGTATAACATTTTTAAACTTGTACTGTCCCTATGGCTAGTGGTTTTATATTTTTTATATTCTCAATAGTAACGAGGCACTGCATCTTCTAAGAGGCATCTGAATTATACTGGCTTCCTTCACCACTCCTGTTTGGCATCTTTGGGTATATATTTGGTAAGATGACTCCTCAGTAAGGATGTGGGGCCTTGGCCAGCTCCAGCTATATGCGACTGGAGGTGCTCAGAGATCACGAATGGAATTCTAAGTCACAGAACCAGTGACTGTGAAGGTTAAATGGAATTTGAGAGTTCATCTCAGCTGATCCCTCATCTAATACCCAAATCTCCTCTAAAAGACTCCCCACGTCATCAAGCCATGCCATTTCCAGCATGTCGGATTTAGGACATCAGTAGTTTCCACACAGCTCTGCCTTAAATCTGCCAAAAGCTGTTTCCCTAAAGTTAATTGCCCCTATTCTGTCCTCTGATTGCCCATGACAGGACTTCCTGATATTTTGAGGAAGTAATCATCTCATGCCTCCTACAAGTGCAACGCCCATGCCTCCCCTAAATATAGGTCTTTTTTTCTTCTAAAGCAAACATCCTGCTCCTTTAAGCATCCCTTAGATCGACACAACTCCAAATTTCCTTGCTGCTCTGCTTCTTTGCTACAACTTTCAAAATCGAAGTGAACAGAGTGAAATATCCTGAGTACAGTCTATGGCCTTCATACCACCACTTTCCTTATTTGGATGCTGTGGAACAGCCTCCCAAAGGTGTCCAAACGCTGATCCTAAACACAGTCACATAATCCGTGACCATGATTCCTTCTATGTAATGTCCTGGGCCATCCAGGTAGGCCCCGTCTAAATGCATGAATCCTTAAAAGAAGACAATCTGCCTGGCCGGTGTGGCCCAGTGGTTGAGCATCAGCCTGTGAACCAGGAGGTCACGGTTCCACTCCCCGTCAGGGCACATGCCTGGGTTGTGGGCTGAATCCCCAGCAGGGGGCATGCAGGAGACAGCCAATCAATGATTCTCATCAGTGATGTTTCTATCCCTCTCCCTTCCTCTCTCTGAAATCAATTTTTTTTAAAGAAGACAATCTTTCCAGACAGAATGGTTGGAGAAAGAAATGTAATCAGAAAGGGTCAGAGAGTTGCTATTTTAAAGAGGGGGAAGGAGGCCACAGCCAAGGAATGTGGGGCTTCTAGAAGCTGGAAGAGGAGAGAAGACAGCTTTTCCCCGAGAGCCTCAGGAAGGAATGCCAACATCTCAATTTGGGGGATTTCTGACATTTGGACGTACAGGGTCTTAAGTTTGTGTTATAAGCCACTATCTTTGTGTTAATTTGATATACCAGCAATAGGAAATGAATATAAATGCTATTCTATAATTAATGCAATATCAGATCAAGTTAAGGTGTTTTTTTTGGGGGGGGGGAATAAATTTGCAAAAAGTGCTTTTGAGAACTTGTGAGGGCCCAGGCCTTTATCAGATTTTAAGGTTACACTACACAGTCCTTGACCTTGAGGAGTTCCTGAGCTCGGTGACAGAAATGGTTCCTTAGAGTTCAGTACATAGGGGTTGTAATGCTGGCCTTCTGGCCCCAGACACATTCTCCTCTCACCTCACACCTCTCCCAGGATTAGTGTGACGTGTTGGTGGTTGTGCAGTGTGGTGGTAGGTGACATCTTTGCTGTTGGGAGAGAAAGGAGAATCTTTTTAGGAAGATTTTTATTTATTTTATTTCTATCTCAATGGTTTGTCATAAAAATGTATGAGATTTCATATTAATACATACACATCACACTAATCCTGGGAGACGTGTGAGGTGAGCAGGAGAATGTATCTGGTGCCAGAAGGCCATCATTACAACCTCTATAAAACTTTGTTATTGTTACAATTCATCTCAATTTTTGTCTTTGTCACACACACACACACTATATATATATAATCTTCTGGACTAGACTCATCAATGACTAAGATTTTCTCACCATATCCTAAAATGTATAAGCATCATTATTAAAAATGTATATTAAACCAGTTATTAATGTGATCTATCTAATTATTTCCAACCATTCAAGCATGTGCCCCTATTTGAGAAAAAATACAATGCAATACTTTTACATCATAAAACTGAAATCTTTTAGCTCAGTCATCCCCAGTGCTTCTTATAGTACTTGACACACAACAGGAACTAAAATAAATTAAAAATCGATGTGTATTAGGACTCTTGGCTGAGATGCAAATGCATGACCTCCTGAGCGACCCAACCAGAGATGGCCTCCATCTGGCCTGCCTGCTCTTCGTGAAATTTGGAGAGATGGAACTTATCAGGGTGTGTGCTTCCTCCGCAGATGCCCACAAACCATCTTTTTAAAAATCTATTCTATACTCTTATGAAAAAATGAAATAAAACTTATAATCCAAGGATCAAAAAGTATCTTCTTCAGAAAATGAGATCCTTTGCCAGTCATTTGAAACTCTTCTAACGTTCCATGATTCTCAAATATTTCTACCAGCCATTCAGCGTCTCTCCCCTGTGCTCTCTCAGCAGCCTAGAAACCTGTCTGCGCAGCAGAAAAATTGTTAAACAGCTATGTTCTCATGATCTCTACAAATCTGGGCACAGGTTCCCTTCTCACTTTCTTCCTCCTTCTAGTGGAAGGCCAGGAGATGAGGAGACAGCCACACCTGGGCACCAACCTCAATGCACAAGAATCCTATAATGAAGCAACTCCACTGCTACTGCGCGTACCTATCCCGTATGTGAATATTGGGCCCACTTTCATGTTGATATGACTGTCACACTGACTGCAAGGCCACAAGCACAAGCATGGTGTCTCCGGGTCCCGCCTGCGGGAGCGCTGGACTGTCAAAAATGTAAACCAAGATGAATAATAGTAACTAATACTCCTGTGCACCCACCATGTGGCAGACACCAGAGTAAGCACATTAAATACTTTAAATACAACTAAGTCTTCAATAGGCAGAGTATGAAAGGACCAGTTTTTCAGTGGGTGTCCATTCTCTTGGTCAGAAATTTTAACATATAAAAGTCTTGATCATAGGAGTTAAAGATTTCCTTGGTCACATGAAGAAGTCCAGAGGTTTTATTCTTTTTATGGCCAAGTAATATTCCACTGCATTTATGTATCATTGTGTTATCTGATCATCTATCGATGGACACTTAGGCTGCTTCCATATCTTGGCTATTGTAAATAATGCCACAATGAACATAGGGGTGCATATATCTTTTTAAATTAATATTTTAGATTTCTTCAGATACATATCCAGAAGTGGGATTGCTGGGTCATATGGTAGTTTTAATTTTTAAGAAACCTCTACACTGTGTTCCATAGTGACTTCACCAATTTGCAATCCCACCAACTGTGCATGAGGGTTTCTTTTTCTCCACATCCTTGCCAACACTTTTGTTTATTGATTTATTGATGATAGCCATTATGAGATTTTACCATTTGCAACAACAAGAATGAACCTAAAGTTATTATGCTACGTGAAAGAAGACAAAGACAGACACTCTATCATTTCATATGTGAAATCTAAAAACAAAACAAACAAAACAGAAACAAACCCATAAATGTACAGAATAATCTGATGGTGCCAGGTGGGTACCAGACTTAGCAGGGGAATCAGAGAGTAAGTTATTGTTAACTGTCATTGAAAAGGGTTTTAAATTTAAAAAAAAAAAAAAAGGCCAGAGGTAAGCAGAGAGAGATCTGCGTGGACCCTCACTGCCAAAGGTAATCCCCAATACTTTATGGGTTATGTTCTACGTTTATGTCCTCAATGTTAGTCATGGCTCCACCACAGCTTTCAACCTTGAGTTCCCTGTACCCCCAAAGCTAAATGAAGAGGCAAGGAGCTGAGCGGGGACGTGGGAGTGACCCTCCAGGACACTGTGAACCGGGGCCAAGAATAGGAACTGCAGGCGCCAGCTCCCTTGCCACATCCCCCCCTCCTCCCATGAACAGTCTTTCAGAATGAGGATTTCGCGGAATTAAGAAGAGTGTTTTCTTTCCAGATGAGTAATCTTGGGCAAATTGCTCAACCCCATGAGTCTGCTTTTATAGGGAAAATGGGAGCAATGCTCCAGAGGGCGATTGGGGCTATCAGGTAAGAGGAAAAGTGCCAAATAGGTTGATGCATCATACATTGGGCTTCTTTCCCTCCTGCCGTTAGTTGAAGATCATTCTTGATGAAAAAGTTTTAAAAGGAATAAAATAAAATAAAAGTCCCTATGCTAACATTCCAGATCTGACTCGGGTTTAGTTTATTTCACAGAATAACTTCTCACCAAGTGCCACGTTCACGTAATCACCCTCCCTCTCCAAACCTGTGCCTAATTCTGCTCCCCTGTGATTAGAAGCCATTCTCTCCCACCTCTCTGACAAACTCCTCATTAACCCTTTCAACAAATACTTACCAAGCCCTACTGTGCGCTGCACGTTCCAGGGCTGAGTTTCAACAAGACTGTATTATGCAACCTGTAGCGCTTTTCCGTGTTTGTTTAATTCTGTGCTTGATCTCTAGGCAGTTTCTGAATCCCTGCTGCATGGGGAAAAAATAAGTCAAGAAATGCTTGGTTCATTAGCCAATTAATTTAATAATGACCGAACAAGTGAATCTTCCCATTCTTCTTCAAGATGTTACTGGGATGCTAGTCCCTTCATTACAGCGCCCCCTGTGCAGATGAGTAGGAAAGTTCTGAATGCTAGAGAAGTGTTCCCATAGGACACTGCTGTCACTTTTCACCTCAGAGACACTGTCAGTTCATCAATGTTCATCACTTGCCCATTCTGAGACAGCGCACTGTGTCCCAGAGCAGAGACAGGGCATGAGATGTGCTCTAACCTTAACCAGCTTATATTCTCAGGGCACTGTGAGTGCTTCTCTCTACTTTGGTACCTAGAAAGTTGGAGGCCAATGGATAAAAGGCAACGGCCCCTCCTCAACCCCGACTTCCTTAGTTTCCTTCCCGGGTGCCCCTGACTTTCTCTCATACACACCTTTTAACCTGTTAATTTAGTATGCATTTATGTAAGCTCCTTCAAATACTTTTGAGAACAACATGAAAATTAAACAATGAAGCAAAACAGACATTTTGTGACATCAGGTATTAGAAGGTGCGTGTCCAGCTAAAATGCTGGTCTCATTTTGTTATGTCATCGGAAAGATCCTTGAGTTGTTCAGTCATCCCTCCCTTTCCCCTCATCCTGCTGTCCCTCCTCTCGCTCCCTCATCTGAGACCCTCCTGGCTTCCTGCAAGCTTCCCTTTTGGAGTCACTTGTCACTTAGAGAAATGGTGGCCAAAATGTTTCTACTTAACTGTTTAATTAAAACAAAGTTTAAAAGTGAATCTTTTAAAATCTGTACATGAAGATCGTTAGCATTTCAGAATACCGGAGTAAATTCCCCCTTGTTCTTGTTACATGTTAGGTAAAACATGACCACCAAAGGCTGAATGACTGTAAGTAATGAAAGGCTTTGCTTGTTTTGATCTAATGTCCTTTTATTTAGTTAACTGTGTGTGTATCTGCTTTCCCCCCTAAGGTCATAATTTCTATCCTGATATTGCAATAGTCTTAATTATCTCAAAATATCTAATGAAACTATTTAAATATTCTCAAAACAAAATTCAGTTCACTTTAGCTTAAAAAAATACAAGAGCATCAAACAATGCTGAACAAATTTGTAAGCAAATGTAGAAATCAAACTCCCAATACTTTTACAGAATAGGAATCATTTTCCAGAAAACTAGAATGGGTTTTTGGAGATTTTAGGGTAGATTCTTTTTCATCATGAAGTAATGTATTATAGATCCACAATACGTATATCTGCCACTTCAACATCTAAAATCTCTGAAAACCAAAAGCTTTAGACAAAGCAGCCCCGACTGGCATAGCATGTGGATAAACTATAGTGTGAGCTTTCATTTGTTTGATTGCTGAATATGAACATGTTTGACTACAGGGCCCCCCAAGTTCAACTGGGAGTGTTAGGCAATGCACAGTATGTACATATAGTTACTTTTCCGAAATCCCAAAATTCTGAGTTCCAAACACATCTGTCCTAAAGGCTACACGTAAGGGAGCATGGTCCTGTAGTCCTACATACAAGATGGTAGACTGAGTGGTGGCCCTAAAATCAATGGTTTCCCCATGATCATCATTAAAACGGATTTTTACTCCCAGAGAACCATCACCATATGTTTCTACCATCACCATGTGTCTCTACCACTCTAATGAACTTGTTAATCTCTGTTTGGCATTACAGTTCTTGGTTCTTGTGTATCATCCTCCGTGCTACCTCCCTCATCAATATGACAATAGGACCACAATGTACAACGTTAAAAGATTATTCACAAGCCTCCTCATCTTACACATAGTACAGGAACAACAAACATACTCTATACAAGCAATAACTCTAAGTGATTCTGTTTTTGTTTATGGCTACACAACACCTAGCACAATGCCTTAGGTAGGTGCTTAGTAAAAACTTAGCGGATCAAATATTCTCACTGCCTTGAATTGAATCAGGTTGAACACTGCCATCTGCTGGCCACAGGTAAAATTTGCATCCCATGGACTACTATGATCAGTTGTTGGGATTTTGATATAAAGCAACACTGTAGTAGAGGATTTGTTATTTTCACAGAATTAGATGCTTTACAGCTTTAATTAAGATGGTTCCAACAAAGTATCCAGGCCCTGAGGACTAACTTACACTGAACACACTGTTACAAGATCCAGAGACTCACTCACCTCATTAATTAGGCAGTTTACAGTCCATTCAATTGAGAGCTACGCACATGAGTAACTCACACAGAAGCAGTTATATTTCAAAAATGTCCTTCACTTTGAAAAAGGTTTGCTGCCCAACTCTGGGTTCAGTTCCATAAGGAACTCTTATTAGCGCATTTACGTGCATTGACTCCTGAAAGGGCAAAAACTTGGAACATATTTCTTTAAAAACTGCCCTAATTTGCGATCAACCTACAATAAAACATTTCAAAAACAAAACTGGAGACCACATTGGAAATTCTTTGATTCATAGAACCAGAAATGGAAAAAAATGTAACTTGTAGGAATGTAGTTATTATGTAAATAGACATTTTAAACAATTACAATTTTGATTTAATTCACTCATTCCTTTGTTTGTTGTAATTCTTTCTGAGGGGATATATATCATTCCATCTGCCAGAAGCCACATAAATGGAAAGGTTTCCTTCTCCTGCCCCTTGGTGGTGAAAGTGTTTTTCATTAATCTGAGTGCAAGAACTTAAACCTTAATTTAAAGAAAGACATTTTTATTTCACTTCAGCTCTGGGGTATGCTACCTTCTCCTTAAATACCTTTGCCACTAGGCCCTTTTTGTTGATAAAGATGAAGATGGACTTTTAATTTCCATTCCCAACTACTTTCCCAAGGAGAGAGGCTCAAGGGAGCCAGGTCAGGTCCTGTGCCCCCAAAGGAAAGACAATTAATCAAGAGAAAGAGATTGGGGGGGGGCGGGGAGGTGAGGAGACACATTCCTGGACCTCACTGCCTCAGGTCTCCGTGAGGAGAAAATAGCTGGTGTTTGTGTGAAAATGCAAACAGAAGCAGTAGGTGGGGAGGGAGAGGCCCTTGTCTGCAGGACTGGGAAGGTGCCACCACAGCTCCTGCACCGATGGCTCCAGCCTTCTCTTCTTGTTCTGCTCTGCCGGGTCCTTTAGCTCTGTCTAAGGTAGTTGCACATGTGGTATGGTGTAAGTGCTTAAAAATTTGGACATCTGAGGATACTCTAATAACACCCAGCACATAGAGCTCTTGCTTTGTCCAAGGCAGTATTCTAGGTGCTTTGGGTTTACTAACTCATTCAGCCTCCACGATAACCCACTACAGTAAGTGCTACACTTTCCCCACTTTATCAGTGAGGAAACAGGCAATGCTGAAGCTCTCTGTGGCAAGGTTTCTTATTATGGACTGCTTTGCATACCGCAAAATTCCTATCTTCAATCCCTAACCCCCAACGTGACTGTATTTGGAAATAGGGCCCATTGGAAGGGGATTCAGGATAAGTGAAGACTTGAGGCTGGGCCTCATGTGTCACCCCAGAACATGGAACTAAGGCCAGGGGTCAGACGCTCTAGGCCAGTGGTTCTCAACCTTCTGGCCCTTTAAATACAGTTCCTCATGTTGTGACCCAACCATAAAATTATTTTCGTTGCTACTTCATAACTGTAATGTTGCTACTGCTATGAATCGTAATGTAAATATCTGATATGCAGGATGGTCTTAGGCGACCCCTGTGAAAGGGTTGTTTGACCGCCAAAGGGGTCATGACCCACAGGTTGAGAACTGCTGCTCTAGGCAGATTTCAGTTCTACTTCAGTTCTCAAAGAATTATTACAATGTGAAAAAACAAGGTTTCCATCTTTATCTTAGAGGTGTAGAAAGCTGCAAAGAGCATTCTGCCCAAATTTTCTACAAACAAAATGCTAGACAAACTTCAAATTAATGACTTTTCTTGAACCCATGAGAGAATTGAGTTCTCAGATAAACACCAACCTACTGGAATTGCTGGGGAAAACAAGGGCCTGTAGGGAGAAACCAGACCCAAGTGTTTGCTAACCCATAGAGGGAAAAGCTGAATGGCCTACAAGCTCCTACGGATATTCAGCTAAAAATTCCTAATGATTTCTTATAGGCCACGTGTGTCTAGTGTGAAGACCATTAAAGGCGTCCCATTAAAGGGTTTTGCACCAACTTGCTTTTCTTCAACAAAACCTAGCAAGTGCTTACCGAGAAGACAGGAGAACCTTGAGAATCACCTTCCATGTCGTTACTGACTGGGGGAGCAGAAAAGTAGCTACTGCCAAATTCTGCCTACCTATCTGCCCTATGGAACAAAAGCCGTAATCTGTATAGTGAAGAATAACAAAATTGTCTCAGTGTGGAAAGCCTTTGTAGCTGAGTAAGACAAGAGGTTAGAAGAGAGGAGTGGGGAGAGAGAGAGAAAGGATGGGGGAAGGAAAGAAGGAAGGGACTTTCCCCTGAGAGAGAAGCAGGGATATGGTTTAGAGCATCCAGAATTTTAAAGTAGTAAAACTGCTCTCTATGATACCATATGGTGGACACATGTCGTTATCATTTGTCCAAGCTCACAGAATATACAACACCAAGAGTGGTCCCTAATATAGACCGCAGATGGGGTGATAATGTGTGAATGTAGGTTCATCCATTATAACAAATGTACCACTCTGTTGGGGATGCTGATAATGGGGCACATGTAGAGTCAGGGGGGATATGAAAACTCTCTGTACTTTATGCTCAATTTTCTGTGAACCTCAAGCTCTTAAGAAAATAAAGGATATTAACCAAGCAAATAAACAAAAAAAAAATGCTTTCTACCTAAGAGAGGAACTGGAATATCTGAAAAAGGGTTGGGAGCACTTGCGAAGGCCACACCCCAAGACTCGGGTTCCCAGTGCCTGTGTGAGATGGTGCCTGTCTAAGACTGTGCCTGGCTGAGACACAGATCAGAGAATGCTCTCCTCCCAGCCAACCATCACCCGCTCACAAGTGTCAGGTAGAAATAACAATCGACTATACCTAGAACTGCAGGAGGAAGACTGTCTCTGACTCACAGTGCAAAGAGGTGACCCAAAGCCAAGAGGGAGCAGATACAATTAAAAAATGATCTGATAGACCAGCCCACACCTTAAAAACAAGGTGGAAAGGGCAGTGTTTCTTAACCTCATTACTACAGACATTATGTAAAGGATGATTCTCTGTTGTGAAGGATAGGGTGCTGTCCTATGAATTGTACAGTGTTTAGCAGTATCTCTAATCTCTACTCACCAGATGCTAGTAGCACACCTCTAGTTGTGACAATCAAAAACGTGTTAGGCCAGCATGGAGGGACCTGGGGACCTGCTAAGTGAAATAAGCCAGTCAGAGAAAGGTAAGTACCACATGATCTCACTCATATGTGGAATCTAATGAGCAAGATAAACTTTTGTACAAAATGGATCCAAAGACAAAGAAGCATGGAACAGACTGTCAGATCCCAAATGGAAGGCAGGAGTAGATGGATTGGTGGGAAGAGATCAACCAAAGAACTTGTATGTATACATGCATAACCCATGGACACAGACAATAAGGTGGTGGAGGCCTGGGGCAAGGGGCAGGGGAAGGATATAAGGGATCAAGGGGAGAAAAAAGGGACATATATAATACTTTCAACAATAAGGATGTTTTTAAAATGTCTTAGGAAAGAGGAGGGTTCAAGATGACAGCTAAACTTGCCCCTCCCACACACACCCCAAATATACATCCACATACAGAACAATTCCTCCTTAGACACATGGAGGGATGATTGAACAACTCTTGCAAAATAGACAAAAGAGAGACTGCATAGAGAAGGTTGAGCAACGATGGGAGCTCTCTGGGATTTGTGGGCACTCTTCAGAATGAGGCATATGGAGGTACCAGTGAGCACCACTGTTTTACATTCCCCCTCTACCTACATAATGCGAGCCAGCCATTTCCAGGTGCTCTGGCTGATGTGCAAGGCCACTGCAGTGCATTCCCAGCTGCCTGCTTAGAGCCATCTCTGACCTGGACAGCAGGGCACCTTTGTGCACATGCACACTAGGCTGCATGGCCCAGAGCCCACTTTGGCCCCAGTCAGCTGGACTAATAGGGCACCACCACACACTCATATGCATTAGGCTGCCCTCTCCCAAGCCTGCTGATACCCCAGGTGCCACACACACACCCCAGCTCCAACCAGCCTGCCAAAACCACTGAGCACAAACAGTCTACACAGAGGTCATTTCTAAACAAAGCCATTTTTTCAAGATTGGGTGAGACAGCTACTTATCAATTCATAGAAACAAACACAGAGAGCAAAACAAAATGAGAAGACTGAGGCATATGTTTCAAATGAAGGAACACTAAAAAAACAAACAGGAAAAAGCCTCATGAAATGAAAATAGGTATTTTTTTTCTAAGAATTCAAACTAACAGTCACAAGGATGCTCACCCAACTTGACAGTAGAATAGAGGACCTCAGTGAAAACTTCAGCAAAGAGTTAGAAAATGTAATAAAGAGCCGAAACCGGTTTGGCTCAGTGGATAGAGCGTCAGCCTGCGGACTGAAAGGTCCCGGGTTCGATTCCGGTCAAGGGCATGTACCTGGGTTGTGGGCACATCCCCAGTAGGAGATGTGCAGGAGGCAGCTGGTCGATGTTTCTCTCTCATCGATGTCTCTAACTCTCTATCTCTCTCCCTTCCTCTCTGTAAAAAATCAATAAAATATATTTTTTTAAAAAAAATGTAATAAAGAACCAATTAGCACTCTACCTAATACATAGAAACAAACACAAGAAAGCAGACAAAATATGGAGACAAAGAAACATGTCACAAATGAAAGAACAAAAGAAATCTCCAGAAAAAGAACTAAATGAAATGGTAGCAAGCAAACCACTAGATATAGAGTTCAACAATGGTTAGAAAGATGCTCAAGGGACTTAATGAGGGCTTCAAGGAACTCAGTGAAAATGCCAATGAATGTAGTGAGAATTTCAAGGAAATTAGTAAGAACATCAAAGACATGAAAAAGGACCAGTCAGAAATGAAGGACACACTAACTGAAATGAAGAATAGTTTACAGGGAATCAACAGTAGAGGATGCTGAGAATCAAATCATCAGTTTGGAATATGAGGAAGAAAAAAAAACCCAACCAGAAGAGCAAAAAGAATCCAAAAATATGAAGATAATGTAAGGAGCCTTGGGACAACTTCAATCATAGTACCAACATTCACATCATGGGGATGCCAGAAGGAGAAGAAAGGGAGCAAGAAAGTGAAAACCTATATGAAGAAATAATGACAGAAAACTTCCCCTACCTGGTGAAAGAAATAGACATACAAGTACAGGAAGCACAGAAAGTCCCAAACAAGATGACCCTAAAGAGGCCCACACCAAAACACGTCATAATTAAAATACCAAAGGTTAACGACAAAGGGAGAATCTTAAAAGCAGCAAGAGAAAAGCAGTTAGTTACCTACAGGGGAGCACCCATATGACTGTCAGCTGATTTCTCAATAGACACTTTGCAGGCTAGAAGGAAGTAGCAAGAAATATTCAAAGTGATGAAAAGCAAAGACCTGCAACCAAGATTACTCTACCCAGCAAAGATGCTATTTAGAATTGAAGGTCAGATAAAGAGCTTCCCAGACAAGGAAAAGCTAAAGGAGTTTATCACCATCAAACCAGTATTACATTAAATGTTGAAGGGTCAGAAGAAGGAGGAGGAGGAGAAAGAGGAGGAGGAGGAGGAGAAATATGAACAATAAAATGGCAATATATACATGTCTATCAACAATTGAATCTTAAAATCAAAATAAACAAACAAGGAATCTAAAAAACAAAATACACTGATGAACAGAGTGGATCCAGATACTCAGAAGCATGGAACAGAGTGCAGAATCTCAGAGGGAAGGCAGGGGAGAGTGGGTGGGTGGGAGGTAATCAACCAAAGACCTTGTATGCATAACCCATGGACCCAGACAATAGGGTGCTGATGGCCTGGGGTGGGGGGCAGGGGGGGGCTAGAAGGGGTCAGTGGAGAAAAAAAGAACATATGTACATATGTAATACTTTCAAAAAATAAAGATTTATATATAAAAAACTAAAACAAAACCAAAATAAACTGATGAATAAAATAGAACTAGAGGCATGAAAACATGGAACAGACTAACCTCAGAGGGAAGGGAGGAGAGGGGGTGGGAAGAGATCAACCAAAGAATTTATATGCATATGTGCATTACACATGGACACAGACAATAGGATGGTGAAGGCCTGGAGCGGGGCGGGATCTGGGTTGAGGAGGGCAATAGGGGATGGGGGGTGGGGGGTGCGGAAAAGCCGGGGATATCTGTAATACTCTCAAGAGTAAAGATGAATAAATAAAAATTTAAATACTAACTGAAGAACCAATTGGGTGGGGCGGTGGCCCTGGCTTTCTGCAGTGGCGGAGGCTGTGGCAGGAGCAGGGACATGGCCTGCAGGTCCTAGTGAAGCAGTCAGGCGACTGAAAGTGAGGGGCGCTTCTCAAGGGATTGCTGCTTGAGGAGCTAACAGCAAGACCGAAGGACCCTGGCCTCTGGGGTGAGGATGGGCAGGGCAGCACCAGGAAGGAGGCCTGGGCCAGGGCAGGGACCTTGGCACATGCTCTGCTGACCCAGACTGCGTTCGAAGCAGCACCCTGTTGTGCCCCAGAGGACTGCACGGCGGCCCCTTATGAAGCTGCAGATGGGGCTGTGACGATGGCCAGAGGGACCTGCGCCTCGATGGGAAGCGGAAGGGCAGAACCTAAGGTCAGGAGTATCTTGGTCTCCACAGCAGAGTTTGTGACACCCACAGGGCGTCCTGGTTTCTTCTCTCAGGGTTGGAGCCTGGTTCCTCTCCCTGGCGGCCGGGTTGGGCCCTCCTCATGAAGCGAGCTG
>NW_005871373.1:701036-702916 GCF_000147115.1 Myotis lucifugus | reverse complement strand
GAGCAGGGGGCGGGCACAGCGTGGGTGGCCCGGCAGTGATGGAGAGGCCCAATGAAGCCATGAGCAGAGGCCCAAGTGGGGAGCCGCTCCTGCCCACCCACGTGCTTTCTCCTGACCTTGAGAGAGGGCTGGCCGAGACTCCTGCGGCTGTCCCCTCTGCAGCAATGCCCGGATGCCTTTTGCACCCAGGGTCGGAACAGGCAAGCTAGCTGTGACTAGGCCGCCAGTGGGCTGGGAGAGGAGTGGCCACGGTGACAGCGGACACCGGCTGCCCACCGGCCGGTGGTCCAGCCTCCCAGGGCTTCGCGCCGGGAAGCGTGCCCTGCAGCGGGTGTGGCTCCTCTCCCGGGCCTTCCTGCTGGCGCTCATCGCGTCACTGCTCTTCCCCGACTCCCACCACAGCGTGGCCACTCTGCCCTACGTGGGGGCCCCCACGGGTGCAGCTGGCGCCCGGGACACGCTGGCCTACAGCGCCCTGGCCAGGAGGGGCTCAGTGGCTAGACCTGTGCTGCCGCCGCTGTGTGGGCCAGGCCGGCGCTGCCTATGGGTTTGGCAGCTGCTTGGAGAGCGACCTTTCCCCTGTCGGAGGCCAGAGAACGTGGGTCTGCCCCCTGATGTCCAGAGCTGGTGGCTGGCGTTGCAGCCCCAGGTCAAGCCACACCACAGGGCGAGGTGCCGAAGCCGCTGCAGACAGTGTGGGGCGGGCAGCCACGTCTGGGGACCGCCAGCAGTGCCGGCGCCGGCGGGGGTGGAGGTGGGGAACGACGGCCAGAGGCGACGAGCACAGCTTCATCCCGGGGTGAATCGGCGCAGGCGTGGGCTTTGCGCAGGAGGCTGGCAGCCGAACACCCACCACCTCCCGTGCCCGGCGAGTGCCAAGAACCTGCCCGCGACGTCAGCTGTGCGCGGTGCCCTCCGAGCCCGGGACCTGCCGCAATCGCCAGCGCTGTGCCCACGGGGCAGACCCAGGCCCACGCCCCGGGAAGGCCTTCCTTCCAGTGGACAAAGGTCCAGACCTACAGCCCGCCTTGGTCAGGTGCATCCACGCAGGTGCGTCTGCACCGCGCAGTCCCCTTCCGCAGGGCGGCCCGCGTCCGGAGGTGAAGGTGTCCGGGTTGGGCCGGCCGCTGGGGCAACGGGCACCACTCCCGGGAGGACGGCCAGGCGGCGTGCGGACGCCCACCTGCAGGCGCACGTCCTCCACAGGCCGGCCAGGCGGGCACGGCGGGCGGGAGGCTGAGAAAGCTCCGAGCGCACAGTCTCCAAGACGCCGGCTGCTGTCTGGCCAATCACGCTGCAGCCCAGGCCAGCGCCGAGGTTTCCTGCCAATCACAAGACGCTGGGGCCTGGCACCAATCAACGCTGCAGTCGGGCGGAGCCTGTGTGTCTCTCAGCCAATCATGCCGCTCAACTCCGTGAGTCACCTCCGACTGTGGGCTGTCTCCTCCAATCAGTGGCCGTCAGAGGCAAACTCTGGGGCTAGGATTTTGTTTCTTGCTTTTTAAGGCGCGGAGGTGGCTTCTGGCCCGAGAAGGACCTTCCTGGCCCCGTCGGAGCTGTCACAGTCGCTGGCGGCCCGACCCCGCCAGGCAACCCCGCCCCTAAGGAGACTACCCGTTAAGAGACCTAAGCTTTTGTTTGAACCGGGCTCGGTTTATCTCCGGAATTCTCCGGTCCCGCAACATACTAGGTGGATTTTATTTGTTTATCTGTCTTGTCTCTCTGGAATGCTGTCCTTCATTAATTTTAGGTATGCTTTTGGATGTTCAACTGTAATGATAGATTTCTACTCTGCCCACCCATATACTTTTCTAGATTTTCAGTGCTTCGCAACCAATATCCCGTTTCCATTAATTTTTTATTTTTTTTTCTTTTTTTTT
>NW_005871373.1:696881-700136 GCF_000147115.1 Myotis lucifugus | reverse complement strand
AATACACCCTCCTTCTCAGTGAGCTGGCACCAAGCAGCCTCCTGGCCATTGGAGTAGCTCCTGCAGCTGGCTGGGGGAACAGAACCAGGGGAGCTTGGGGAGGCACTTGGCACACCCCAAAATTTAATATATTGAGAATTTAGTTTGAGACTGTCTCTTCCTCATTGCAAAAGTAGGTGGAATGAAAAATGGGGTGGATTTGGGGGGCCTTTGGTGGATTGCCTCTCAGAGCCTCCCCCAAATATTAGAGAGCCAAGGCACCAGCAGCCATTCTTGCTGGTCTCATCTCAATGCTTCCTGAGTGGCTGTTCTGAGTGTTTAAAGCATGAAAAAAAAAACCAGTTATGCCAAAGAGTACTGAACAAAAGAGTTATTTCTTTTTTTTGTTCCTTTTTGTTTTGTTTAAAACATTAATAAATCCCTACCCATTCTAAAAGAGGTAGGTCCGGCCCAGATCTCCTTTTCTGCAATAGTTTTTTTATTTTTATTTTCTTTTTTATTGAATTTACTAGAGGCCTGGTGCCCTTGGGGGATGTCCGACTGCTGGCTTAGGCCTGCTCCCCGCATCAGTCGGACATCCCCAGTGCTGCCGCCACTGCCACTATGCTCGCCAACCGTGAGCCTGGCTTCTGGCCAAGCAGTGCTTCCCCTGTGGGAGCGCACTGACCACCAGGGGGCAGCTCCTGCGTTGAGCGTTTTCCCCCTGGTGGTCAGTGCGCGTCATAGTGACCAGTCATTCACCGTTCAGTCAATTTGCATATTAGCCTTTTATTATATAGGATTGGGGTGACATTGGTTAATAAAATTATATGTGTTTCAGGTGTACAATTCTATAATACATCATCTGAATATTGTATCTTGTTTTCTTATTTAAACAAATGTGTTTTTCTTTGATTTTTTATGAATTAAAAAGAATGAAAACACAAAAAAGAATCAGAGATAAAAAAATATAATAACTGAAATGAAAAATAAACTAGAAGCAATCAATAGCAGATTAGATTATACAGAAGAACAGATTAGCAACCTGGAAGATAAAGTAGTGGAAATCACTTAAACAGAACAGCAAAAAGGTAAAAGAATAATAATGAAAATGAGGGCAGTTCAAGGGACTGCTGGGACAACACCAAAAAACTAACATTCACATTATAGGCATTCCAGAAAAAAAGAGAACAAAATGGGCAGGGGTAGACAGTTTAATTGAAGAAATAATGGCTGAAAACTTTCCCAACCTGGGGAAGAAAACCCAGGTCCAGGATGCACAGAGAGTTCCAAACAAGAGGAATCCAACAAGAGTCAAACCAAGACATATTGCAATTAAAATGGCAAAAGGTAAAGAGACAATCTTAAAGGGAGCAAGAGAAAAACATCTAGTCAAAAACAAAGGAAACCCCATAAGGCTTTGAGCTGATTTCTCTACAGAAACTTTATAGGCCAGAAGGGAGTGGCAGGTTATATTTAAAGTGCTGAAAGAAAGGAACCTACAACCTAGAATACTCTATTCAGAACTGAAGGAGAGATAAAGAGTTTCGCAGATAAGCAAAACTCAAGGAGTTCATCACCACTAAACTGGCTTTACAAAAACATGCTAATGGTTTTCAGCAGAAAAGGTCATAACCAGAAATAAGAATATATGAGACAATTCTGTTTGCTCCACATCCACCCAACAGGTATCATCAGGCTCTGAAGGTAGATTGCCACAGCAGCTATTCCAGTGATTCCCTTCATAACTGGAATAACTGTTGGTGCTGTTCTTGCCATGTGCCACTGCCCTTTGGCAAGAGTGAGTCCAGAGTTTCTCTGGCCAGGAGCCTTCCCTGAGTGCTTAGCTTGGTGGAGCTTGTTATTACCAAGGCTGGATTTTCTCTGGCGCCAGTTCTTTACCAGGACTCACAGTTTCCTTACGGCTGGTGAAATACCCGCTCGTTTGGGAAATCATAGTGTCTGTACCATAGGCCCTCAGATCACTCACATCCAAACATTACTCTTTACCCAACCAATGAATGCACTAAATATCTGCTTCAGTACTGGCAGGCTGCCATCCAGACAAAGTGTACCATTTTCTGTTCCTGCTCATTGGGAACATGCCTTGGCTACAATCAATGAAAATCTTTTCAGTTTTTTCCAGGCTGGTACTGGAAGTGGTATTTTGTGCTTATTTATATTGATCTGACTTTTAGTGAGGTTGAACTTTTTTATATATATAGAGAGAGTATATCCACCTCTTGTATTTCTTCTTTTGTGAATTGGCTGTTCATTTATTTGACTCATTTTTCTGTTTGGAGACTTTTGTTGATTAATTTTTATAACAGTTTTACTAAGATTTTCACTTACTGTACAATTCATCCTTTGAAAATATACAATTCAGTGGTTTTTAGTATATTCACAGAGTTGTGCAACCATCACTATATCTACTTCCAGAGCATTTTCATTATCCCAGATAGAAACCCACTGCCCATTAGGAGTCACTCTGTCTCCACCAGCCAGAAAACCACTTTCTATCTTTATGGATTTATCTATTCTGGGCATTTCATATAAATGGAATCAGGAAAGAAAGAAAAAAAGAAAATATGTGAAAAGAAAAACCTCACTAGTAAAGGCAAATCTATCTATCTATATAAAAAGCCAGCAACCGGAATGACAAGTCACTATGACACCCACTGCGACCAGCAAACCTGCCCGATGGGGGATGGGGCCAGCAGGCCAACCCCCCCGCGGCCCTTCCCCCCGGCCAGCCCTGACCCCGATAGGCCTGCCCCACCCTGATTGGCCCACAGACCCTCCCCCCAGCCGGCCCCACCCCTGGTTGCCCCCCCACCCCAATAGGGGGCGGGGCTGGCCAGCCAACCTCCTGCAGACCTTCCCTCTGGTTGGCCCCACCCCTAATGGGCCCCACCACCCCAATCAGCTGGCAGCCCCTCCCCCTGGCCAGCCCTGCCCCTGATTGGCCCCCTCCCACACCAATTGGGGGTGGGGCTGGCCAGCCAACCTTCCATGGCCCCTCCCCTGGCTGCTGACCCCCAATCGGCCCCCCCAATTGCCCGTGGTCCCTCCCCCAGCCAGCCCAGCCCTGATCAGTCCCAATCGGAATGGGTGAGTCGGTCAACTCCTGCCATCTCCTCCTCCCATCGGGCCAAGCCGTGATCTCCCTGATTGGGGCTGGTCAGCCAGACGCATCTGTACATGAAGTTGTGCATTGGCCTCTAGTTATGAATAAACAGTGAATCAGATCACTAATAGACCTAGTATTGCACGATT
>NW_005871373.1:687076-694553 GCF_000147115.1 Myotis lucifugus | reverse complement strand
GCCCACCGCTGAAGTGTCCAGGCCTGTTGGCACAGGCAGGTGGTGGGGGAGGCACGGGGAGGGACTGAGTGGTGAGGCTGCTGGAGTGTCTGGGCCTGTCATCCAGCCTGGGGCCGCGGGGGCGAGTAGCGAGGCACACTCCGCCCACTCCGGCGGCCGATCCAGCCTTGCTGCTCTGCTGCCGATGGAGTGTCCGGAGGCAGCGGACACGGGAGGGAGCGAGGCAGCAGAGAAGGGCAGGCTTCGCTCCCTTCTCTGCTTCGCTCTGGCCGCAGGAAGCCCTATTCTTGCAGAAATCTTCCTGTAACAGGCCTCTAGTTAGGTATAATAGTGAGAGAATCCACTCCCACTTTTACCGTTTGATTCCCAAATTATATCTCCTGGACATGGGGGAGACAGCACCATATAATGGTCTCTAATTCAGATAATATGCCATGTGCTTTAAGACAGAACTCTATTCTTTTAGGGTGTTATCTCCCATTTAGCACTGTAACTGAGCTTGCAGGAAGTCATTTCTCCATTTAACTAAGCCAGCCTCTTCTGGGTGATGTTTGATGTGATAAGATCAGTTAATTCAATAAGGGTGATCTCATTGCTTTATTTCCTTTGCAGTGAAATGAGTACATTGATCAGAAGCAATGCTATGTTAAAATGCCATAGGGGTAGATCAGTGATTTTGTGAGTCTATGAATGTTTTTGTCAGAAATATTAGGAATAGCCCTGACTGGTTTGGCTCAGTGGATAGAGCATTGGCCTGTGGACTGATGAGTCCCAGGTTCGATTCCAGTCAAGGGCATGTACCTTGGTTACTTTGGTAGCTGAATCGATGTTTCTAACTGTCTATCCCTCTCCCTGTCTATCCCTCTCCCTTCTTCTCTGTTAAAAAAATAAACACAATATATTTTTTTAAAAGAAATATTAGGAATAGAGAAGGCAAATATATATGCAGAATATTTATTTATTCTAGTAAGGATGAATCTCTACCCCTTCCATAATAACCTCCCATTAAGTTGCTTCCCCAGAGACTGGTGAAGCAGGAACTAAATGTTGGTCTCTGCTGTTGGTAGATTAGAAATTAAGCTGTATCATTGATAAAAGTAAGGCCATGCTGTCGAGTCCATGTATAGCCGTCATCTCTGCCGCCACAGCTATTTTGTTCATGGTCCCATTGAAGAAACCCTGGTGTGGGTTGGGATATCCAAAGAGCACATCATTTTGTCCACCTGGTTATTAAGAGCCTCCTCTGCAGTAGATACCTATTGGCAAACATCCCCAGAGGACAAAAGTAGCTTCTACATCCTGTGTCCTTTTTAAAAAATATGCATATATGTTTTTGATTTTAGAGAGAGGAAGGGAGAAGAAGAAAGAAAAACATCAATGATGAGAGAGAATAATTTGATCGGCTACTTCCTATATGCCCCCTACTGGAGATCAAGCCTGTAACCCAGGCATATGCCCTGACAGGGAATCAAACCATCATTTCCTGGTTCATGGGTACATGCTCAACCACTGGGCCACACCAGCCAGGCCCTCCTGTGCCCCTTTCAGACATCCATCCACATATCTCTTCTCCAGACTTCTTTGTTATTAATCTTCCAAGTCTGTTAGATATAGCCTGTTAGGTACTGGCCATGAGTAATGTAATTTATTTTTGGCCACCTATCACTCCAGACAAAGTGAACAACCAAAATACCACTTAGGGTTCCAACCAATGGTGAGACTTTCCTTCACCGCTGTCCTCCAGAGTCACCCCCATGTCAAACTAGTGATATTAGGTGACACCAGAATATCATGCAGATCTATTTGTACACCAGACTCAAGGATTTCCTTCTGCAGTCAAGTGGCTGTAAGGAACTTCCCAAGAGGCCGCAAGACGTCCGAGGTCGTACTGACTGCATATTAGCAGAGCCTTTCGAGTCTTTCAGTGACTGCCTGCTCCCTGGAGCACACTGAGAGTTCACGGCTACTTCTCTAGGAGCCGCAGTGGGTGGTTTTGACAGGTCTTGGAGAACACCAGCACCCGCGCAAGGCATCTACCCCAGATGTGGAAATCTCAGCATGGCAGGCCTGACAAAGTAACCACCTGGATGATCAGATCTTAAATTCCTAACTGGAGTCTATCTCTCCCTTCCACTTTTTATCCAATCCTAGAGCTTCCCACCACACCTCACCCCCACCCCCTCCTCTGGCTGCCTTAATCTACCACCAGTGGATTTCATGCACCCTCCTTACATCTCCTTTGATTCTAATGTATAAAATAAACTGCAGAATTGCCATTTGGCAGGGCTTTTTCTCAAATCCATTCAGATTTTGCTTCTAGGTATGTCCACAAAATTGGACTCAAACTCTTATAAAAACTTTTCCACAAGTTTGGTCACTCTCTCCTTGACAACCTGATACTCTAAGCTGGAGCTTATCACAACTCCCTCCCACCCTCCAAACGCTGGCACAATAGGGTCTTGACCCGGAGAAAACAGCATCACCAGCACCATAGAGCACGCGGAGGGGAGGAGGGGGAGGGAAGGAGGGTAGGGGGAGGGGAGGAGGGGAGAGGGAGGGGGAGGGGAGGAGGGGAGAGGGAGGGGAGGGGAGAGGGAGGGGGAGGGGAAGGGGAGGGGAGGGGGCGTGCCCACTTCCAGCCTGGCCTGGGGGCCAACCACGCCCTCGGACTGAGCCCAGCCCGCAGCGCCCCTCTGCGCAGGCGCACGTCCGCGTCCGCGTCCGCTGGGGGCGGGGCTAGCGGAGCGGGGCGGGGCGGGGAGCTGCGAGCTGCGAGCTCCGAGCTCGCGGGGGCTTTGGCGGCGTCCTCTCCCGTTCCCGTCCGCATGGAGCTGGGGGCCTCCGGGTCCTGGGCTCGCCCGCGGGATCGCCCAGGGAACACCGCGGCCGAGCGGCAGGAGCCCAGGACGGGGGCCGAGGCGGGGGGCCCCGGCCCCGGTGCGTCGCGAGCCCCTCTCTTCCTGCGCTGTCTCTACCTGGTGGGCTTCCTGGTGAGTGCGGCCGCCCGTGCAGACTGCTGACCGGATCAGGTGCTTTCTCTGGAAGCTCCGGGGGTTGGGTTAGCCGCAGAGGGCACCAGGTTAGACCCCTGTCCGGGAGTTTTGGCTGAGAAACATTTCAGAGCCAAGGTTCAGATAGAAGCACACACACAGCTTTATTTTAATGAGTAGCCACAGGCCCGGGAGGAAAGGTCGGGAAGCGGCCTGAACCTATGACCAGCGATGTGATAGGGCAGGAGTCCTAACCGCCGGGCCAGTGACCAGCTAGGAGCGGACCAGGCCACGGGGGCAGGTCCCACCTGTGAGACTTGCCCTTCGCGGCGCCCCTGGCGACCTTCCCCCCAGGCTCCTGACTGTCCCTGCTCCGCCTGTCTAGCTGCCTGCAAGGCTCAGCCAGGGCTGCGCACCTAGTTCCGCCGGTGCCGGTGCTGCCTCCCTACCAATCAGGCCTCCTGCTTGCCCATCACCCCTGCATTCTGACTTGGCCCCAGCACTGATGGCCCTGGAGCTTTCCCTGGGCCCGGGCCGCCCTGGTGGTGAAGACTCCCGAGCCTCAGGTGTGGCTCTGGACCTCGCCTCCGCAGAGGTTGAGGCCAGGTGTTCACTGACGTGGCAGGTGCCAGGCGTGCGAGGTGGAGAGCAGGCTTCCTGGGCAAGCCTGGGAGAGCCCACTGCAGGGGCTGCCTCGGGAACACACAGGTCTTTTTACCATCCGGGGCTGGGGAGTTGCTGTTGATGAGCCCGCTTGGCACGTTTCCAGCAGCGTTCCTGGTACACCGGATGTTTACAAATGCAAGTCACCGTGAATTATACACTTCTCCCTTGTGACAGACTGTTTATATGTTGTGGGGTGCAGGGCTTTGTCACAACTCGTGTGTGTGTTCTGGTTTAATAGGACAGTTAACAATGTCCATGTCTAATGGACAGCTTAGAAAGCCGAGTATATGGTAAGGTAAATTCATTCATCCACCCACGCATTTATTGTTCGTGGGATTCCTGGATACCTGCAGTGTGTTAGGTGTGTGGGCTCCCATTGCTGTGTGTACAACCTGTGCCTGGGAGAGTTTTCACCCTTACTGGGAAGCTTGTGTTGGTAGTTTGGGACCACTATCTGTAGGAAGCCCAGATCCACCTTTTCACGCCTGTTTCCAAGTTTAGACGGTTCAGTTGCCCTGGTTGTGAGCTAACCCGGCTTGGGACAGAGACCCAGTAGGATTTTCTGGTATGGTCTCGTCAACAAAAGGTGCCTCACTGGAGTTCAGACCTGGGTCACACTGAGCTGGTTGAGGACCCGGAGGCTGTTCAGTCTGCCTCCCCTCATCAGTGCGAGGTGCTCCACAGCCCCGAAGGCTGAGGTTGAATTCACAGTTGTTAAGACAATGGAAGCATATTTCCCACATTGCTGTGAGCACAGAGCTGAGAGCCCTCAGGGGGCAGCTTTTCCGAGGGATCCCAGCCTCCCACTAATATAGCAGCCACCCCCAGGCTTAATGCCTTTGAGCTCAGAGCCTGGCACTTCTTCTGACCCAGTGTCTCTCTTAGCTGAGACTGAGGATGCAGGCTCCTCTTCCCCTGCCAGTCCAGTCACCCAAAATCCAGAACCAGGGAGTGTGAGTGGCTCTTCAAATCTGGAAAGGGGGCTGGCCGCCATCCACCTTCTGGTAGAAGATGGGGGCCCCGGCTACTGCTGCCCTATCAGATGGCATTCCGATCTGGTCCTGCCAGGTGGGCAGGGTTTGGACCCTCATCTAGAAAGTCCACACCAGAATTCAGAGAATTTTGGAAACCAACATGACCTAGAATTCAACATAGTTTGAGATTGTTCCTGACGGTTTGCCTTGGGATTCAGATTTGCAATCAGAGCTCCTCATATGCTGTCCACATGGTGAGCCTGATCTGGCAGACCTGATGTAAAAGCTTAATTTTAATAATTAACTCAAGAGCATCATCAGGTCTCTAATATCTTCAGGGGGAAATGTAAGATTTCCCCAAAGTTAAAAGTCGGGATTTTTTAAATGGAAAGTGTTGTTAACAAAATATATGCAACTTGAAGCACCTAATGGCTGTGTCAGGTAACAGCTAAGGAATATTATACATATCTTAGTTATGATTTTTAATACAGAGATGTGAAGACCCCTAAGACTTTTGGGAAAATGATTTCCAATTGGGAGAGGAAATGAACAAGTTAAAGAATTCATTTGCGCAAATGTTCTGTTTTCAGCTCTCTGTCTGCTAGGTTTTAGCTGGTGTAGAAAGGGAGTCTAAGATGAGGTCGTTCGTGGTCAGCACCCTAAGGTGCTGCTGGGACCTCCGATTTCAGTCTCTTCTTTCCTCCAGGTGCTGGGAGATTTGTATTTCATTTCATCACCTTTAGTCAGGTGAGGATTCATTTTTAAAGATCCCCAAACTCTGTGATGTAGTTGTCGGTTTGCACTGAGAGGTGGGTGCTCTGTGGAAGGGTGAAGTGGCCCCTTCTCTCCTGGTTCCCAGGTCCCAGCTTTGAAGTTGCCTTTTCTGTTAAACTGGAAGACAGTTTTAGAGCAGCACTTCCTCAGAGGAAGGAGCGACAGCCAGCCTCCTTGGGAAAAGATGATATTTTTCAGGCTCACAAAGTACTAAAATAATATGATCACCATTATTGCTTATGAGTCTGTGTCTTCCATAGATGTTGGCCTACCTACTGAAATACTTCTCTCCCAGCCCTTATTTAGAATAACCATTCCAATATTAAATACAAACAGTACTGGGGATATTTTTGGAAAACATATCTTGTTGGATAGTTGAGTTTTCTTGTACTAAAGATCAAGAAAATGTATTTTGAGTCTTAAATGATATAAAACATCAGTAGGCTGATGGGACAAAGCTGACAGTACAGCCCCCCCCCCCAAATTTGGCTCAGGCTCAAAAGAAATTTTAAGTGCATTAGTTTCCCCTTACCAGTAGCTTTGCTTTCCATGATTTCAGTTATCTGTGGTCAATGTTGGTCCACAAAATTTAAGTGGAAAAATCCAGAAGTAAGTTGCACGCAGTTTAAAACCTCCCGCCGCCCCTCTTCATCCTGGCCTAGCCGTGAATCATCCCATTGTCTTGTGTATCCCCGCTGGACACTGCACCTTTCCGTTAGTCACTTGGTAGCCTTCTCGGTTATCAGAATGACACAGTGCTTATGTTCAGGTCTCTGTCATAGTGGCCCAGTGCTAGGTCACAATGCCCACATCTCTCCTCACTTCATCTCCTCACATAGCATTGCACCATCTCACAGCAGCACAGGAAGAAGGGTGGGTACAGAGCCATCAGATGTTTATAGAGAGACAACATCACATAACCTTCATTACAATGTATTGTTATCGTTGTTCTGCTTTATTAGTTATTGTTGTTCATCTCTTACTGGGCCTAATTTAGAAATTAATCTTGATCATAGGAATGCATGGATAGAAAAACATATCTACTAGTAAGTGTGGGCACTCTATTTTCAAGCCCTCTTGGGACGCACCCCCCATGGATAAGAGAGGACTACCGTAATCTTAAAATCAAAATGGTGTGCCATAGTTCTGGTAGTGTAGGTTTATGAGCTATTTAAGGTCACTGGATATTATATTTATATGGCCATCTAAAGCTGTAACCATGGGAAGAACACTGAAAAGTGTATTGGGAAGTTTATGTTTCTATAATTAGATGAATATACTGCTACCAAGAGAGGCAGGGAGTGAGAGATGAATTATTGGCTGAAAAAAATATATTATTTCAAGTATTTCTGTTTAGGATTACAAGAAAAGAAATTCAGGTTGACTGTAAAAGACACTATGTGTGCTATGTGTTTTTTTTCCTCTCCTAAACCAGTTGTAGCGAGTAACCAAGTGAAGTAGGAATGAGAACGACATTTAAAGGAAAAATTAACAATCTGTTAAAAAAAGAAGGATCAGTACTTACTCTCAGAACTGAAGAGAAAATATGTTTGAACTTGTATTGTGTGTCAGCTCTTCAGTCGCTGTCTCAATGTGCATCATGTTTCTGCCAGGCAGGTAGAAACCCTCATTTTTCACAGGTGACCGCAGTGATGCTTGGTAGCGTTAAATAACTTCCCCGGGACACAGGCTTCTTAGTAAGTGGTGGAGCTGGAACTGAGAACGGTCTTTCTGATCCCAGAGCGCACACTCTCTGTGACGTAGCTGCAGTGTGGCCTTTCGTTAATCCACCAGCCTCTTGCTTCACTGCGACTTTCTTTTCAGGCTGTAAACCACAGATCAGTTACCTTCCCTAACTGCAGGAGGAAATGCATATTATTAAGTATGTGCTGCTTTGTCAAGAAATACACATCACCCCTACCTCCTTTCTCACTTGACTGCTCACAAAAATTGTTTTGTTTTCTTACTGGAGAGACTTCTGGTAGCACATCCTTCTTGAATATTAAAGATCAGTTACAGAGACGCTAAAGTTAACATGGATGCTAGGTCAGGTGGCCCGCACATTTACGGGAA
>NW_005871373.1:676575-686976 GCF_000147115.1 Myotis lucifugus | reverse complement strand
TTACGGGAGCTCTGCTACAGCATATCGTATTCGGATCCTGATACTTGGCCTGATGAGATAGCATATATGATGCACTTACTGTTTCTTATTTGCTCAGTTTTAGATGGCGTTTTATTTGGAAAATCAGTGTGTAGTCAGGATCACCACTTTAAACACACCTAGACTGTTTCTCATTAGAGTTAACCAGTGCTTTGTTGTTCAGGATCTGTTTGGTGTCAGCATGGTAGTGCCTTTATTGAGCCTTCACGTCAAGTCTCTTGGAGCAAGTCCCACCGTTGCTGGAATAGCAGGTGAGTGAAGGTACTGCACATTTTCAGAGCGCAGCATTTTACATCCCTGGACTGAGCACCTGAAAGCAGATCAGTCTCATAGCTAAATGCTGCCCAGAATTAAATTGAAAATGCTATGAAGTGAATTTCAGATGTTTCACTCATCTTGTCCGAGGCATTGCCACCTGTGCGCCGGTCTCCAGCCAGGAGTCACTGATGCTCCAGAGAGGCAGGAGCTAGCAGGGCTTCTGACTGTGCTAATGAAAAATTAAGACTTCTAGTCCTTGATCATTCACAAGCTCAATAAGCAGGTGTTTGGGGGCAGTTTTGAACATAATATTCAGTAAGCGCTGGCCCATGCCAGCATTGTATTTCCCTCAGAAAGGGTATCTGGAATTATACTGGACCAGCTGGCAGCACAAGGGTTTTATGAAGAGCAAACACAAGGGTTTTATTTACGAGACATGTTATGTGATATAATGGAGGTCAAAGCACTCTATAAACTTTGTAAGTTCTTCATAAAATGAAGGCATCCTGAGAAAACAGTGTGTGTACATGTGCTGATGTTAACATTGAAGACGTGGTAGACTACCAGGATTCGGTTCTGCTCCCCTGGGCTCTGCATCGTCTCCGGGGAACCTCACACGGAGGAAGGACTGTCTCAAGGTCCTAAGGGAACTTGCCTTTAGTCTCTCTTCTGCTTACTTTTCATTTTATTTTGAAGACCTTTTATTAATAATTACATTACTTACACTCTTCCAATTGAAAAAAAAAATGTGGGGTAATTTCTTTTTTTAAAATGATCTTTTTTTTCCTAATGTTTTTCTGTTAATTTCCGTGCAGCCGTTATCCCATTGTCCAGTTCTGTGAGGGTCTGGCTGATTTTGCTCTTGGTGTTGATGTTTTTGCAGGCTCCTCCTACGGCATCTTGCAGCTCTTTTCTAGCACACTGGTGGTAAGTTACCTTCCGTCTGGCAATGTGTCTTGCAAGCAGGCTCTGCCCTCTGAGTGTACGCAGTGCGGCAGCTGCGAAGTCGGGGCTGGAGGCTTCCAGAAGTGGACGTGCAGATGATTGGGAGATCCCTGCGTTAGATCAGAAGGTCCCTCAGGCACCTCTCTTCCTCATTGGACAGCCGTGAAGACCTAGGCGTACCAGAGTCGATGGCTTCTGGAAGGAACACATTGAGTCAGAACGAGAGCCCACTTTTACACTGTACCATGTCCTTCCCATGATTCCCTGCTGACTTTTGACTGGGAAAGAGAATGGTTATTACCAATTTTAGCATTTGTTTCAATTAATTGACAGTAATCAAATCCAGTCATGCTTCTAGGATTCTGTTTGAAGTTTTGTGTCTTGGACTATGCGGTTTATTAATTCTACTGAAGGGTACAGACAGCCATTCGGAGGGTTGAAGTCTGTCTACAGTGTGGGGTGGAAAGAGCCAGAGCTGCGCATGTCACGCCCACTGCCCACTCGTTGTTTGAATTTTGGAATTCTTAGCTGAGCTTCCCCTTCTCCTTTCTGAGCTGCCCTGGCCTTAGCCTCGGTGTCCAGTGGTCCAGGAAGGCCAGGCAAAACTGCCAGGCTAGTCCACGGACGGGCCAGCCGTGACCTTGGTTAGTGAACACGGAGTATGGAACCATGCTTCCCAAGAGCGGCTTACACGTAAAATGTGTTTTAAAAAAAGAAAAGAAATTTGGTCCGATTTTGTAATGAATTCTTTGGTAAGTAAATAGCTACTCCCTGATTTATCTGGTTTTCAAGTCTTTCATAGATTAAATTTGTATAACAATAACAATTTTATTCTCATTTAACCTTTACAATGACCCAGCAAAGTGTTCATCTCCCTTTATCATACAGGAGGAAATGAAGACTCACAAACGTGAGATAATTTGAGAAGGTGACCTCATCTTGTCCCCAGACTTTAAGCCTGGGCTCTTTTCTCCCTAAAAGTCTCAGCCTTAAAGATCCAAAACAGTAAATAGATAACCAGCCTCGGGTCGCACAGGGGACGTGGGCTTGCTTGTGGGCAGCACTGGTCCCCGTGAAGGAACTTGCATGTGCTTAGTGAGCAGCTTTTCTTTTACCTGGAAACTCACTGCCCAGACACTTGCTAGTGTGTATGTTATGTTAGAGCCGGGGTGGGGGGGGGGGGGGGGGAAGTGAGCGGAGCGGTAAGCAGCCAGTGCCTCCTGCTGGCGCTGATGGTCTGAGTGAAGGCGGGCTTGTCGGAGGCCTGGCAGTGGGAGCAGTTGGTGACTGAAACTTGATCACAGCCATGGCCCAACCCTCTTTCTCAAGTAAGCCTTTGCTTTATCCTATTTGCGCTTGCAAAGCACATTTCATAAACCTTCTAGCCGTAATGTCTGTGCAGAAACTCCTTAGAAATCATTCACGTGAAATGCCAAATAAACATTTTCTTGTCAACCAGTGCTTTTATAAATCTTTAATAAGTTTTTTAGAAACATTTTAATTTGAAAAAGAAGTCCTTATGAAGAAAATTATGTGTCAGATTTGACTAATAATTTTAATATATCTATTTTAATAAAGATGACTAGCGTCTATTAAGTACTTACTACGTGTCAGACCCTGTGCTGAGCACTTGACTGCATTCAGCCCTCATCCTAACTGCTCTCAGCCACGTCGAGGAGGCCCTGCGTCTTTGACGACGGATTTTACATAAAGCACCGAGCCAGTGTGGAGGGGAAAGACCTCCAAGGCAGACACTACTACTGTTCCTAATTTACAGATGGAGCCAGGCTCGCCATGTGCTGCCATGTGGAATGTGTCTGGCATGTGGTAAGAGTTCAGGGTTGCATCCAGACAGCCTCGCGCAGGGCCCTGGTGTTCCCGCCAGATCACAGCACTGCCCTGCGAGCGCAGGAGGAAAGTGTGGACAATTTCTAAATTCATTGAAATGAGAACTAGGGAAAAAGTTGACAGTATTTAGAATATTTACCCTTGAATTTTTTTTTTCATTATAAATTATAACCACGTATGGCCTCTTTTTGTAAAAAGATCTTTTGTGTGTTTTTTCAGAAAAATATAAACACATAAATATAAATATAAAAGTGGAGGAAGGGCAGGAACAGAGGTGGTTGCTGCTGGCAAGACAGAGAGGCAGGCTCCGGTGTGGGTGTCGCGACTACTTGGAGAGGGTGGGGGAGTCGTTGAGCAGCCTGAGGGGTAAGGAAGCAGGAGGCTATAGACCACCTTCCAGCCAGCGCCAGGCCACGTGGCCGGAGCCCTGCCCTTGGCCTTTCTCCGACAGAGCTCTGCTGCTCTGAGAGTGTTCAGTGATTTTCATTCTGACACTTCTTTCAAACAAAGCCTCACCAGAACCTGGGTACATAAGCCGGCTCAGCGTGGCAGCGCTGTAGCCGGGCTGGGCTCCTCCGTCAGGCGTGTGACTCTCTGCACGGAACTTCCAACGTGTAAAGAGGAAAGCGTGCAGCTGACCGCCAGGCTGTCAAGCGTCTGAGGGGCTGCAGGAGACCAGCGTGCATCGTCTTGCCCAGCTTTCCTTCCTAGCAGCTAGCAGCGGCTCAGCCTCCTGCGTGGTGGGCAGTCCTCAGCAGGAGAGAGGAAAGGAGGAAGAGGAGACTGCCAGTACCCTCCCCCACCTCTAAAGAACTTTCTCAGAAGCCTCGCCAATGGCTTCTGGTTGCATCTCTGAAGGCCAGGCCTCCAGCTACAGGGAGGTGTATTTTGGTTTAGCTGTTGCTGTGAGACTGAACACAGGGAAGTGAAGGATGAGCTGGGAAGGCGGCCCTTTGCTCCTGAGGCATCTGTGACCCTCTCGCACCACCCCCCAGGCTCCACATCAAACTAAAAAGCCTCTGCACAGCAAAAGAAACAACCGTGATGGAAAAGGCCACTCGGATGGAAACAAATATTTGCAAACCATATATCTGATAATGATTAATATTCAAAATATATACAGACCTTATACAACTGAATAGCAGAAAAAGAAATAATCCAATGAAGAAGTTGGCAAAGGATCTGAATAAATGGTAAAGGTGTTCAACATCACTAATCATTAGGGAAATGCAAATCAAAACTGCAAGGAGACATCACTGCACACCTGTTAGGATGGGTGTCACCTAAAACACAAGGCAGGTGATGGTGAGGATGTGGAGGAAAGGAACCCCGCGGCACTGTTGGTGGGGATGCAGATTGATGCAGCCACCATGGGAAACGGTATGGAGGTTGCTCAAGAAATTAAAAATAGAACACGTATATGACCCAGCAATTCTATTGTATATCCGAAGGAAATGCAGTCACTGTGGAGGAGATCCCTTCACCCCCATGTTCACTGCAGCTATATTTACAACAGCCAAGACAGGGAACCAACTTTTGTCTATCAAGAGATGAATGGGTGAAGAAAATGTGGTCTGTGTGCACACAGTGGGTGCTATTGGTCATGGAAAGGAGGGCATCTTGCCATCTGTGACCACGTGATGGGCCTCAGGGCTTTCTGCTAAGTGAGGACGACCGAGGAAGACAACTGCTGTATGACCTCACTTACATGTTGAATCTAAAAGCAAAGTCATTTTTGAATGAGATTTTTAACAAAGATCAGATTTGTGATAAGCAAAGGCAGGCGTGAGCAAATTGAGTGAAGGTGTTCAAAAAGTACAAACTTCAGTTATAAGTAAGTACTAGGGATGTACTGTGCAGCATGGTGACTAGTTAACATTGCTGAATGATGTATTTGAAAGTTGTTATGAGGAAATTCTAAAAGTTCTCATCACAAGGAAAAAACATTTTTTCATTTTTATTTATACCTATTTAAGATAATGGGTGTTAATTAAATTTATTATGGGAATCATTTTGCAGTATATCTAAGTCATATGGGTTGACAAAATTAATAAGCCCCTGCCTGTGTTGCTAAATGGTTAAAGCGTCGCCTGCATACCAAAGGGTTGCAGGTTCGATTCTTAGTCAAGGATACATGCCTGGGTTCCAGGTTTGCTCCCCACCCTTAGGGCATGTGTGGGAAGCAACCAGTCGATGTGTCTCTTACATCGATGTTTCTCTGTTTCCCCCCATCCCCCTTTGCAATCCCTCCCTTCCACTCTCTCTGAAAAGCAATGGGAAAAATACCCTCAGGTGAAGATTAACAGACCAAAAAAAATTAGTGATAAAATCTATGGTTGTCATGATGGTAGAAAATAGACACTCTTAAGCAAAAAAAAAAGGGGGGGGGCAAATTTTTAATGGCATAATGTTTGAGATTTATTGTTAAATGGAAAAGCAAGTTACAAAATACAGTATGCTATATTTTGTTAGAAATATCATTTGTAGATTTGGGGATTGTGAAGCATTTTTATATTTTTGTTTTTTAGTGTTTCCTAAATTTCTAAACTGAATATTGTTACTGAGGAGTTGAGATGTGTAAAGCGATAACGAAGATAAAAATGAGCCTTGGCTGGTGTGTCTGGTGGTTAGAGCATCCCCACTGAAGGGTCATGGGTTCAAATCCTGATGAAGGGCATGACCTGGGTTGCAGGTTCAAACCCCTGGGGTGTGCATGACGCAACCAATCAGCAGGTTGCAGGTTTGGTCCCCATTTAGGGCTCGTATGGGAGGCAGATGATTGATGTTTCCCTCCCTCCCTCCCTCCCTCCCTCCGTCTCTAAAAATCAATGAAACATCCTTGGGTGAGGATTTAGAAAGAAAAAAGAGAGAGAGAGAGAGAAAGCTATGTTGTATTTTCCACTCAACTTGTGGAAGACCAAAGGAAATACTCTGACAAGTGGCATAATAGAATTGAGCAGTTAAGGATCTTAGCCCAAATTCCCTGCTGGTTCCCACTGGCTTGCATTTGGGGGGCATTTCCAAGGTGGTGATTTTATGGTGAATCAAGGACGGTCTGTGCTTCTTGCTTCCTCAGGGCTGCTGGAGTGATGTGATTGGAAGACGGCTTTCCTTGCTGGTGTGCATTCTCTGCAGTGCCCTGGGTTATCTTATTCTTGGAGCCTCTACCAACATGTTCCTGTTTGTCCTCGCTAGAGTCTCTGTGGGTGAGTGCTTGCCCGTCTGTGTTTTCCTTCAAAATAAGTCACTTGTATGCATATGCATAGAGAAAACCTGTCCCTGCTGGTCAGTGCCTCTGACTAGAGCTTACGTGTAGAGGGCATAATGGCGATACAAATTAGAGCTGTCACACCACCATCAGTCAGGCTCTGCTGACTTGTCCAGAGCTTCAGACCTCGTGTGTGATGGAGCCGGAGCCAGCGCCCCGTGTCTGTCACAGTGACAGCTCTGCTGCTGCGGCGGTGCCTCGCTCCTTCCTGTTCATCTCTCTCAAGCAGGATAATCTGTTAAATGTCTCCAACCAGCACTGACTGCTATTCTGTCCCTCAGCGAGCTTATAGTTTTGAAGTTGGGCTTCCTGATTTCAAATGGATACTGACCACTATAGCTTTCCTGCCGCCTTCTGTAAAGCTGGCCGTTCCTTTGTGGGGGAATGCTCAGTGGTTAGTTTTGTCTCCAGACTGCTCCTGAATGTTTCTTCCATTTTTGAAATAGCTTTTGTTTTGTCCATCCATTAAAATATTTTTCCATTCTTTGAAATACTACCTGTGAGTGCTAGGTGTTGAGATGGGTAGGTCGTTACTCTTAATTCCCTCTTTGCCCTTCTTGGTGACTAGAGCCCTGGACTTTCTGTTTCTTTCTCACCTTACTCATGAGAGCACTGACAGATTCTGCTACCCTGATGGACAAGTCTTCTGTGTTCACCCTCCAAAATCCATGCTGAGTTGTTGTTTACTTAAGAAAATGGTTTATGAATGCCTCTGCTCTAAATGTGATCAATCATTCCAGTAAGCTCCACCATCACACATAAAATCCAAATGACAGCTGTTTCATGTGCACCTGGTGTCCACATTATTTTATGTTCTTAGTTTGGTTGCAGTGTGTCCTTGTACAATATAATACACTCCACCATTCACTGGTAAGGCTGTTTAGAATTCAAAAGAAACAGATGAGAGATAAATAGTGTAACTGGAACCAAGATTTGATCACCTGCCGCCAAGAAAGCCAAATTTGTGAGACATGTGCTGGTGAAAAAGGAAAGTGGTTGTTTCAACTGCTAGACACCTGAGAAGACGGGGAACTCTTGTCACAAAGCCCATTAGGTTTTTATAAGGAGGGAGAGGGAAAGCAGAACAAAGAAATCAAGGGGAAGGGGTTGAAAAGTTCTCTGTGTGAGGCCAGCACAGGCCATGCCGATAAGGACCTTGAAACTGGTCACGTGATGGTCTGTGTGCTTCATCCTGGTCTTCGTCATCCTGGGTCTGAGTCATCTGGTTCTATGGTTGAAGGTCAGCAAATGGCCCAGAACTGGGATGACTGGAGATCGGGGTCTGCATCTTCTGAAGTTAGTTCCTAGGATTCTTACACAAACATGCTGTTCATCTACAAGCTACATCTTAGAGTCAGCATTCACAGAGACAGTCACAAGAATGGTGGGGCTGGTTACAATACTACCACTCTTACATACCAACAGTATTTGTTACAAAATGAGTAGACATTTATGTGGAGGATGATAATGTTAATGTAAACCAACCTGGTTTGAGTAGTGACATGCAACTGCTTCCTTCAGGGAGCTCACTGGAAACCAGTGCCCCATCCCGGTTAGGAGCAACCAGCCAGACCTGCCAGCAGCATTTATTAGTAGGACCCACGATGCCTTAATCAAAATAGTGGGCAACCAAGGTCACCAGAATTCACCAGCCAGAATTCACCAGTCTGTTTATGAGTGTGTTTGTTCAATGTGTGGGTGCCTACAAGTCAAATACATCAGTAGAAGTAAAGTCATATCGCAGCTTTCAATTTGTACAGTTTCACAAGCCTCTTGCTGGTAGAAAATCAGTGGTATCATCATATCTTTATGTTTTTACTCACTCCTTGTCATTCTGCTGTTTCTTTCCATAGCACTTAACTTACAGAGATATGGAAGCTCTGTGAGGACAGGATATTTGTCTTTTTCCTGCCTTTCTGTTCTTTCTGTTCCTTGCATTACCCTCAGGGTAAGGTTCATCCTGGACGTACAGTAGGCATGCAGAAAATGTTTATTCCGAGTTTATGAATAATGACGGATAACTTTCTGTATAGAAGCCACCATGAATTGTACTTGGATAGCGAGAGGACCGGAGACACTGGGATGTCCTGATGGGAGGTGGGGGAAGCTGAGGATTCAGGAGCTTGGTTGCCAGGGACAGGGTGGCCAACCAGGGTGGTGGGCTGAACCAGGAGTCCGTCACGGCGGCAGGGAACATGTGGCCTTAGAGGTTCAAAGGAAATGGATAAGAACTCCATCAGGGATAGAGGTGAAGTCCCTGCTTTTAATGTGGAAAATGTTACAGAATATGTTACTTGTCTCCTTGCAGGTATTTTTAAACATACACTCTCCATTTCAAGGGCTATGCTTTCTGATCTGGTTCCAGAGAAGGAGCGGCCATTAGTCATTGGACAATTAAATACAGCGTCTAGTGTGGGCTTCATCTTGGGCCCCGTGGTCGGTGGCTATCTTAGTGAACTAGACGGTGGATTTTGTCTAACATGCTTCATCTGTTTTTCTGTCTTCATTCTCAATGCTGGTAAGTTGCCATCGAATCATGAAAAGCCTGGTTTATTCATTCATACTGACTGATCTACCTACTTTTATCTCCTTAGAATAATTTGTTTTTCTTAGAGTATGTAGGTTCATTATTCAGAAATGAAAGGTGTGCCACCCCCTGTGCAGACCTCCCGTGGGCTCCATCCTGCTAAGGCCCTGCTCGTCCCCCAGCCTCACAGTGTTGCCCTCCCCTGTTTTCCTCCAGGGGCTTCCCACACTGGCTTCCTGGTCGACCTCACACAAACCAGGCTTATTCCCACAGGACGGCATTGCCATGAGCCCTCTCTTCCACCTGCAGAGTTCTTTGCACGTTTCTTCACTGGCTCTTTCTTGTTATCACTCAAGTTTAAAATGTCTGCTTCCTCAGAGAAGCTCTCTTTGATCACTTTGTCTAAGGTAACTGTATTTGTTTATAGCTCTTCTGAAGTCTTATTACTAATGTGTTTTCTCCCCTCCCCCAACACACACAATTAGAAAGTCAGCTCCACAAGAGCTTGTATTTGCTCAGTGCCAGAGAGGACAGGCACATGCAGCCGGTGCTCAGTGATATTGGATGAATAGGAGAAGGCCCGCTGGACGGGAGCCCCGTGGGTGCCCGGCCAGGTGCTTAAAGCCGAGAGGAGGAACCTCTCTGCCCAGAGACTAGTGCATGGCCAACCCTGAGATAAACAGCTTTATTAACAAGAGGAGTCATGCTGTTCAGTTGTCCTAAATCTAATTATATTCTACTTTACTTGATATTCATTTTGAAGACTTCAGGCTGAGTGATGAATTCCATGCTGGGTTGGGATGTCAGCCTCAAGAACAAAGTTCATGAGCTTACTAATCTCAGTGCTCATGGGAATACTGCATGGTTTTCTGCCAGAAGTGTAACCTGTAACCTCAGCCAGGAGGAGAGGTCTGATGGATCAGTGTGAGTCTAGATGAAATGGCTTTAAGCACGAGACTGGTTGGTATGAATAGGTACCTTCCAATGTAAAGGAAGGTACCTACATGCGATCACTTGAAGTCAGAAGTGAGTGTATAAGCAAGGAGCATGAGTATGGCGTTCTGTTTTGGAGTTTTCAGTGATAGTGCTATTTAACGTTTTCCCTGACCTAAGCCTGAAAGTGGCCCTGAGTCAGTGAGCATGCATTCAGCTGCCAGTTTCCCAACTCCAGTCGCTTAAAGTAACAGGGATTTATTTTTCCCAATAAAGACCTGTGGGGTCACAGGCTGCAGCCGATGCAGAGACATGCAGGGGAGGAGGGAGAGTGAGGGGTTGGCACAGACAGTGCCCACAGATACATGCAGGGGAGGAGGAGAGAGTGAGGGGTGGGCACAGACAGTGCCCACAGATACATGCAGGGGAGGAGGGAGAGTGAGGGGTGGGCACAGACAGTGCCCACAGATACATGCAGGGGAGGAGGGAGAGGGGACACAGTGTCCACAGAGACATGCAGGGGAGGAGGGAGAGTGGGGGATGGTCACAGTGCCCACAGAGACATGCAGGGAGGAGGGAGAGG
>NW_005871373.1:668637-675919 GCF_000147115.1 Myotis lucifugus | reverse complement strand
GGACACAGTGCCCACAGAGACATGCAGGGAGGAGGGAGAGGGGACACAGTGCCCACAGAGACATACAGGGGAGGAGGGAGAGGGGACACAGTGCCCACAGAGACATGCAGGGAGGAGGGAGAGGGGACACAGAGAGTGTTGCACAGTGCGCTGGGCCTTCCAGGGCGGTGAGCAGAGTATGGCTGTCGTCTCAATCTGTTTTGTCATACTTTTGTCCTCAATGACGGCCATTTTCCTCAACCCGACCCCTTCTTATGTCCTTGCTCTGATCTGCCACTTCCCTGACCATGACTGTTTTCTCCTGGGTCAGAACTCAGGCTCTGGTCTGAGATTGGGTGCCGTCCCCGCCCGGCCCCGTTCAGTGCGGGCCTCAGCTGGTTGTCTCCGTCTCCTCGTCATCGGAGCTGGAGAAACAGCCCAGGTGGACGTGTTGTGAGAACGAGTGGAGGTTTGCACAGAAGCAGTTTACCCCCCTGCGGTGCACATGGTAACCACCCAGTAAATGCCAGTTGCTGTCATCCTCATTTTTATTATTACGTAATTATACTTCTCTTTTAGTCCCTTAGCGACAGTTCTTTCACGTCTTATCCAGTTCCGTGAGCTGTCCAAGGGAACTGTCATAAATGAGAGCGAGGGAAAGTCCAGGCCTGCTTTCTCACGTGACCAGCTTTCTGTCCTAAACCAGTGCCTGGCTAATAGGCCCCTTACACTGTGTTTGGAGGATGCACACGCGCAGGCAGAGCTTGGGCACAGCAGGAAGCAGCCCTGACCGGCGGCCACGGGCCGGTGGGACTTGTGCCAAAGGACTGAAAACCACAGGGATGAGTTAGGAAACGGGTTCAGTTTTAAGAAAACTCAGGGCAGGGATTGGCACGCAGTCATTGTACGTGGACGGCATGGATCATAACAGCGGAGGCGAGACCGTGCCTGTCCCCTGGGGGCAGAGGGCATTGTCTGAGCAGGGACAAAGCTGCGGGTGAGGGGTGTCATGGGCGATGGGAATGGTGCCCCCAGAGGTTGCGACGTGAGACTTGCCAAAGCGCAGATCCTGCAGGTGCTTCCTGACGGGCCGTTGGTGCGGGAACCCCGGCCACGCCCTGCCAGGGCGGCTGGCCTAGCACCCTCTGCCCCCCAGCATAGCGCTTACCCTGGAATCGAATTGCCCGTCTGCATGTCCGCACCCCCTCAGGTTTAAGTTCCTTGGGGACAGGGATTGTACAGGCCTTGCCTTGTGTGTGAATGTAGTGGCTAGCACGGGGTTCAGCATTTAGAAGCCTGACTATTCAGTGTTGGGTGGGTGGTCAGATGGTGGATAGTCAGAGAATTAGCAAAGTAGTGAGGGAAGAACTTAAGTGTAAAGGCTAAGAATTTAGATATGAAATGGTGGGATATAGGAAGCCCTCATAGGCTCTTGAGCTGGGGAAAACGGTGAGTATTACTTAGGCATAGATTTTTCCTTAAGGCGAATTTCAGAATTCTGGTATTAATATGGAGTAGAAGTAGCTGTGGGAATGGTTAAAAACTGGATTCAAGAATACAGATGAGTAAATCTGCTAATAAAAAAGTGCAATATAACCTAATGCAGTCATTGCCTGGCCCCGTGGGAGGCGTGTGTGACCGTGAAGCCACCCACTTTAACAGACGTGCATTTCAACAGGTCTCGTCTGGCTGTTTCCATGGAGTGAAGTGAGTGTCCATAGTACAGAGAGCAGCCTGCGATTGGGTGAGAACCATGCACCTTTGGGCAAGACAGACTGTGCCGTGCAGGAGGCGAGCCTCGGGCCTGGGAGCGTGGAGGGCGAGAAGGCCCGTGGGCCCTGGGCGGAGGGTGTGGCCGCACTGCGGGGCCTGAAGAGCCTGGTGTTCTCTGAGATGTGGGACGTGTTTCTGGTGCGCTTGCTCATGGCCGTGGCGGTCATGCTGTACTATAGCAACTTTGTCTTGGCCCTCGAGGAGCGCTTCGGGGTGCGACCCAAGGTGACGGGCTACCTCATCAGCTACAGCAGCGCCGTGGGGGTCCTGGCCGGCCTGGTCCTGGGGCCCGTCCTGCGGCTGTACAGGCACAACTCCCCCAGGCTGCTGCTGCACTCCAGCGCACTCACCTTCCTGCTGCTGCTGCTCTACTCCACGGCCCCCACCCTGGGCGCCGCAGTCGTCCCCTCCATGCTGCTGTCCTTCTCCACGGCCCTCGGCAGGACGTGCATCACAGACCTCCAGCTAGCTGCGGGCGGGGCCCAGGCCAGGGGCACCCTCATAGGCGTGGGGCAGTCAGTGACGGCCGTGGGCCGGGTCATGGCCCCCCTCCTCTCCGGAGTTGCCCAGGAGTTCAGCCCTTGTGGCCCCCCCAGTCTGGGGGCGGCGTTAGCGTTGGTGGCTGTTCTCATAATGTTGCTGAACAAACCTCGCTATGATGGTGACGGGAGCGGCAGATTAAAACGTGAATAGAATGGATTTGGACAACACAAGCGGAATCCGAGAGTGTGAGTGGGGAGAGGCCAGGCGAGAGGGTGCGTTGGGAAGGGTGAGTGTCTAAGTGGGACACTTCCATGCGGCTCCTCCAGGACAGCCTCCAGCTCCGCGCCTAGGCCTGTGGGACGATCAGAGCCCATCCAGGGGAAGGAAAGCAGTGATGGGAGAAGAACCTGTGCAAGGGCAGAGGCCCACGGGTTTCCCTCAATAAAAGCAGACTGCGGTCAGCCGGGACACAGGCGCCTGTTCATTGTGTGAGCGAAGAGGGGCTTTTCTTCTGTCTGACCCTGGAGACTGAAGGAGCTGCTGAAAGCCGGTCTGTCATTCAAGTCAGAACAAGGTTATGGACGCTGGTTCCACCTGGGACCTGGTTAAGAGTCAGAGGCCAGCCTCACCCCTAGAGACTGATCCGAGGCCCGGTGAGGCCAGACATCTGCATTCGGTAAGTACCTCGTGCAGTTCCTCGTGGAGGCAGAGAAAGGAGCTCTGAGACAGGCTGGTTTTAGAGTAAAACCCAGAGAGACGTGGCTGCCTTTATTAGGCGCTAACTCTCCCCTTATTGGACTGCACTTCCCCAGCTCTCGGCACCGTAGCCCCTGACACGGGTGCAGAATCAGAGTGGCAGGCGTCACGCCTTCTCGGGGGACTTAATTCTGCAGCGTCTTGTGTTGAAGGTCATTTCCTTTGTTTTGCTGTCACAGCTGTGAACGGAAGAGCTGTTTTTCTCCAGGGACACGGTTTGGTGAGCCTTTTCCGGGGCCTAGACTGGGCTGCCATCCCAAGATCAGTGCCCAAGGGGTGAGGGCCCAGGGGGGCTCGCAGGGCTCGGAGGAAGGCGCTGGTGGGCACTTCCTGTTTGGTTGACAGCAGTCACTAATGAAGTCAGGTAGGGCTCCCTCTCTTTCCTCACACAAATGACCCAAGTCAGTCTTCTCGTTCAGTCCACCAGGGTGTACAGTAAGTCCTGCTTCCACCCCCACGCACAGAGAACTGTGAATAAGGTTTTAACACACTTACTTTTATGACTTATTATTATAGGTAAAGCAGAAAAATATTTCTGTAGGTTCAGAACTGGGATGTGGGGAAACTCAAATTTTTATGCTAAAGAACCAATTGGCATGTGAGGATTGACCTTTCTCCTCCCTAACTGCAAGGGAAAGGTGAACTTTTCACTAAGTGTCGTCACGCCGATCTGCTGTGCAAGTGCCCGGTGCTGGAGGAGAGCGCACTGTGATGGACAGTGGCCTCCCCTGGAGCGGCCAGCTCGCCATGCAGGCTGGACGGGAAGGCGGTGACCAGCCAAGCGTTCTGTACTGAAGGAGGATTTCCCCAGAGATGGTCTTTTCTCCACTCTCAGAAGGAGCAGGTTTCTTAGAAGCTGAAAGATAGCCTTGCTTTTATTTTTAAAACCAAAGCACTTTATTTTTGAAGTTAAATACAAGCCTCTAAACTAATGAGGCTTTACAGGTACTCGGATCCATGGAAACACTGAAAAGAGACGACCTTGGAGAGAGACTGCTGCCCTGGGGATCAGAGTCTCGTTCACGTGATGATTTTTAGATAAACATGGTCTTACAGCTCCTCTTAAGTGGTCGAACGTGCTGCTGCTGTGAGGGTGTGTTCTGGGGACCAGCAGTGCCAGGACCCCTGGAACGTGCCCACCTCCGTCCGACCTGCGGGGCCTTCCGCAGGACGCCCACGGCTCTGTGTGTTCTGTGTGCCCTGTGTGCCCTGTGTGCTCTGTGTGCTCTGTGTGCCCTGTGAAAACCACTGCTGGGACCGACAGGGTTCGGATCCGATGGAATATGACCTCAGGGAAATGAAATCTGCTCAGTCACAGTCCGTGTGGACTTGTTTAAATCCTTCGGAGTAACATCTGTAACCCTCCTACATGGAGTCGTACTTCAGAGGTGTGGGGCCTCCTGCAGAGTTTATAAAGGAAGTGGCAGTGCTTCAGCCTCCAGCCACAGTGGTAGGTGCTGTGAGCAGGGGGCGGGGCGGCCCTCTGCCCAGAGGCCTGAGCGAAATCCAGAGGGAGCACGAAGCCTGGCCCAGGGTACCGAGCGCGTTCCCGTCTCGGCTCAGGCTCCTGGACCAGGCCTGGCAGGTTAGGCCTGGGGCACATGGAGGGGCTGGAGGCAGTGGTCTCTGCCCCCTGCGCTGCGTGTTACTCACGGGCGCCCAGGCCTGCCCTGCCCCGGGGACCGGGCTCTGAGGGCCGTGTCTGTAAGGCACACAGGATGGAAAATGGCGGGTGGGTCTGAAGGGCTCCCCTACTCAGCGGGAGCTTCTCTGGCAGGTGAGGGAGGGCCACTGAGGGTCCTGCCGGCTGCTCCATGGGCGGTGATGTTTAGAGATGCTCTGGCTGCGGCAGGAGGTGTGGAGGCCGAGAGGGAGCAGCCCGGTGTGGAGCAGGAGCCAGAGGTGGGCACAGGGTGGGGGTAGGAGTGGGGGGTCCTGGCCCTGGGAGAGGGAGGGGGGGCACGATCCGGAAGGCCGGTGACTCTAAGGGTGTGGCCTCCGGGGGGATTCTGGAAGCGGTGTGAGTGGCACCCCGGCGCCTGGTCTGGGCACAGCTCGGGGAGGTTAGAAAGGCCTGGTGAGTGTGGAGCACGTCCTGCCGCCCGCCCGTGGGCCCTGGCAGAGGGCACGGCGGGGCTGGGTTCTCTGGAGCTCAGACACTAAGAAGACGTTTCCTCCTGAGGACACGTCCTGAGACACTGAGAGGTCCAAGGGCTGGGGCATTTCAGGCCGGCGGCTCGCTGGATGGACCCCCTGGGGCTCACGCGGCCTCTGGGACTCTTGAACTGGGCGCTGCACCCACAGGGAGGCGTGCGTGCGAGCAGCGCCCAGAGCTGGGAGCCGGCTCGGAAGGGCCTAGTAGTGTATAAGGCACCAAGCTGAGAATCGGGCTTAGATCTAAAAATAAATAAATAAATAACCCCTTTTTAGTCCTAAATTTCTTTTCCCTGGAAAATTTGCCAATTACATGATAATCATTTTATTAAAATCCCTTTAAAATTGTAATGAAATGTTATTTATTCTAATTGTTACATTTTAGAAGCCATTCTTTTGTATTCTGTGTGTTTTAAAGCAGAATCCTGAAGTGCTTGAAAATTCCAACCCGCAGCGCACAGCTCAGAGGTAAACCACAAGCCTAGTCTTTCACGGCCGCATGCAAGCACCAGATGTATACACAACCGGTAGTGCAGTCTACACCGCTGGCCAGCAGATGGGCTCAAGGTAACACATCATTTCACACTAGGAATTACTTTTAATTAATCAGTCACACAAATACTGACTGACTTTAAAACATTAATTTACTCTAGATTTCTTGTTTTCCCAAACATATGGTCTAAACTCACCCTTTTATAGACAGTGTCTGTGAAAACAGTCACAAAATTTCTACTGTTTGCTGCTTCACTACATTGTAGGAAATAGCGCCAATTCTTATTTTGAAAATGGCTGCTCTCAGCTTCTTCCTGGGGGAAGAGAGCATAGAAACACGAAAGGAGGCGTGTTCCTACTGCTCACTCAATGGCATGGAAGTGGACTATAAGGATCTTGTTACAGCAAAGCACTGTATTTCGATCATCCTGGATTTAAAACATGCCGCATATTAATAAATAAAAACTCATTTTCCAAATCATACACTGCAGAGGACAAAAAAAGGAATTAAAATACCTATTAATAGTTTAAATTTACCATATGGGATGAGAGATGATCTTTCTTCTGGCTTAGCAAAGAGTCTATTGTGTTTTGAATAGCTGGGACTCAGGTTCGTATGCAGACAGAATTACCTTTCCTGTGACAGCTCACCACCAAACCCACCCCGAGTTTGCTCAGTGTAACTGAAACCACATTGTGGGAGCAGGTTCCTCCTCGATCCTGCTTGACTGCGCAACTGTGGGAGCACAGGTCCTTGGAGGCCGGGCATTAGACGGAGAAGACATGAGCAGTCCTAGGCATATGTAGAGGCTTTATTGCAGACCAAGTAGCCATTGCTAACAAGGAGCCATCAGACAAAACAGTTCTTCCAAGTAGCCTCACAAAGCAGCTGTAAACAGGAGCTATCGGAGCAGCTTTGCACCAGCTGGTCAACAACACATCTTTATACCAACTTAGACAAAAGAGGCTTCTTGCCAAGTAGTGACACCAATGTCTGGGTTATAGAGAGCACACCTGCGCAGTGCGTACAGTACGATTGCTGTGTCCTTGCTTTTGCACCTGCGTAGGACAACTTGGCCTTGAACGTCTGGCGTACTCTGATTAGGGTTCCCACACGTGAAATACCCAAAATGAACCTAATGCAATAAATGCGTTCTGCTGTGGACCAGGCCTGGCCCTGTGGGTCTGCGTCATGGCGGGCTTGCTCTGTGCTGGGGTGGAGGCCCAGGCCAGGACATCCTGAAGGCCGACTTCTGACAGTGCCAGATGGTGATGTCATGGCCAGGGTGAGCATTTTTTCCTGGTCACCTTCAAAGCATGTTCTCTGTGTCATTTCTAGCTACAGGACTTAATTAGATGTCTGAGAGCCAGAGGTAATTACGGAAGCAGATACAGGTGGTTTTGATCAGGTGAGCCTAAAGTTTGGTGGGTTGACACGCAGCTCTGCAATAATCTTTAAAAATCATTTGGTAGGGCAATGTGGGCATTATCCTGACTTTCTGTTGGTTGGCTTGAGAAGGCAACATTTGCACTTAAGAGCACACATTATCTTTCATCCAAGCGTCTCCTTACATATAGAGAAGTTAGGACCAATTATAATCTTTATTCCTCTGATCAGGTTTTCTAGCACAGTAATAGTGTTAAC
>NW_005871373.1:654378-668537 GCF_000147115.1 Myotis lucifugus | reverse complement strand
TTAACCTCGTGTTAGATGTGTGTATTTGAGATGAAAAGAATTGAAATGTTTAATACTCTTCAAGATTTACCTTTCATGACTTCCAGCCATCATGACCCCATTTTAGTACAAATGAGAGTGGTTTTGATAAACTAAAAAATTGGAATTTCTGGGACTGTCCTGGTTTCATGTTTTGTATTATTTTCTCCAGAAGTCATTAATTGCATATCCCCATGTGATTAAGATTTAAACTTTTGTACAACATTTCACAAGAACCAGGAAAAACCCTTGTCAGTGTAAATGCATAAAATCTGCTTGGCAAGCTGAGCCGCTGTGAGTGGGGTCAGAGAGCCTCGTGCATATTATGAATGTAGTGACTACTTGCAACCGTGATGCAATAGGACCCAACTCAATAAAAAAGAGGAAACGTTGGAATATTTAGTTCTAGTTATTTTGTTACAGGAGTGAAAGTCAGAAAAATCACCACAGGTGAGTTCGGCTTCCGTCCAGCATGGGCTTCTCCTGGAGACGTCGCCCAGGAGGGTAATGGCCATAGCCCCTGTGCGGGACACACTGAAGGTCCTGGCTGGGCTCAGCCATTCCAGTAACAGGCTCTCTCTATTGGAAAGCTGGTGACCTGTTCACAGTCTATATGTTAACTCCACAGAAAACTCAGTCTCTGACCATGCAGGTAAGAGAACTGACCCACAACTTACTGACTACACTTACCAAGTATACCGGTCAATAATGGCGGATTTTGTAATCAAAGAAAAAATGAGAATGTCAAGAGAAACATCAAAAGTGCTTTATTCAAAGTAATGTCCATCGCTAGCTACACATTCCCCCCATCTTTCAGGTAATTTGTGGATACTGTCCCAATAGAACTTTCCTTGTTTTGAGGCAAACCATTCAGAGACCCAATTTTCCACTTCTTCATACGTTTTGAAGTGCTGCTTAGAAAGTGCATGTGCCATCGATCGGAACAAGTGGTAATCTGAAGGAGCAAGGTCTGGTGAATATGGCGGGTGGGTTCATACTTCCCAGGCAAGATCTTTTAATGTGTCTTTAACTGGTTTTGAAGTATATGCTGGTGAGTTATCATGAAGCAAAATTACTTTGCCGTGTCTTCTGGCACATTCTGGTCATTTCACGATCAAAGCATGGTTCAAATTGATTATTTTTTGTCAGTAGCGATCACCTGGTTTCAGAAGCTTATAATACACCACACCTTCCTGATCCCACCAAACGCAGAGCATTGTCTTCTTTCCGAAGTAATTTGGCCTTGCAGTCGATGTTGATGGTTGACCTGGATCAACACAAGATTTTGTGCATTTAGGATTCTCAAAATAAATTTACTTTTCATTGCCAGTCACAGTTCGATGCAAAAAAGACTTTCGTGCCATTGAAGCAACATTTTATTGATGACTTTTTGATTTTCCATGTGTTTTTCATTCAGTTGATGTGGCATCCATTTTCCTTCCTTTAAAATCTTTCCCATTGCTTGTAAATGATCGGAAATTGCTGAGCAACATTTAATCTTTCCGCAAGTTGTTTTTGAGTTTGACATGCATCTTCATCCAATAATGCTTGTAATTGTTGGTCTTCAAACTTTTTCTGTTGACTTGGACATTCTTTTGTCTTTCACATCGAAATCATCACTTTTTTAAAAAAAAATATATTTTATTGATTTTCCACAGAGAGGAAGGGAGAGAGATAGAGAGCTAGAAACATCGATGAGAGAGAAACATCGATCAGCTGCCTCCTGCACATCTCCTACTGGGGATGTGCCCGCAACCCAGGTACATGCCCTTGACCGGAATTGAACCTGGGACCTTTCAGTCCGCAGGCCGACGCTCTATCCACTGAGCCAAACCGGTTTCGGCGAAATCATCACTTTTAAAGCGTTTAAACAAGTGTTCACAAATATCTTAAGATGGAACATGTTCGCCATAAGCTTCCCAAAGTATACGATAACTTTTTCTTCAAAATAATGAATTAAAACTTCCCACAAATGCGGGGGGCGGCCAGTGCAGGCACAGAGACCATGCCATCTTGAAAAACAGAGCTGCTTGAGACCAGGATCCTGGCCTCAGCATCACTCAGTCTGGTCTCAGACGCAAACCAGAACCCTACAGCCACTGGGGACAGAGACCTGTGACCACAGCTGCAGACCCAGAGACACCAAGAATCCAGACATCCTGGCCACGGGTTTCTGTGAGTCACAGAGCCCATCCCCCTCCCTGCAGGCTCGAGGCAGCACCATAGGAACTGCTAGACCTGCCCCTCACACAGGGCCGCAGGGCTGCTACAGGAATTTGAGCCTGGGCGTGCGTGTACACTGGGAATCTGTTCCCCACAACGCAATCAGGTGACCAAACCCCACGCCCACGCAGGGCGGCAGTGCCACCTGACTTCGATTCTGGGCAAGCGCACACAGAAGTCTGTTTTCCACAGTGCAGGAGTGGACCTCCTGCCGACACAGTGCTACTGGGCAACCCAGTCCCCCGAGCAGACAGGGGACCCTGATTCTCCATGTGAGAGACAGCACCGAGCACCAGTGACTTGACTCTTTCTCATTGCATGCGCCTGGGATCCTGGATTCCCAGTGCATTCACACTAAGAGCCAGTGACTCCAATTCTTGGCACATGCACACACAGGGACCCTGATTCTCGTCAGGCCGCACCAAGCAACAGAGACTCTGATACTCGATTCTTGGTGTGGGCACCGGGGAACTCTGACTCCTGGCACACACTAGGGTACTCTGATCTTTGGCACACACCAGCGGGGTCTCTGTTTCAGCGTGGCGCAGGCAGGGTCCCTGATTCTAGGTGCGCACACCAGGCCACACTAAGTGCCGGTGACTCTGATTCTGGGTGAGCGTGGCTCCTACCAACCCATGGCAGCCACATGTCTTGGTGTCGGAGCTCTTCAGTGACACTCGGGTGGTGCGAAGCTCCCACTGCACACGGCCCAGGCCCACACAACTTGACGTTTGAACCTTCTGGTGATAGTCAAAATGGGGAGATGACACAATCCCTAGAGGAAAGAAAATGAGGAGTCACCAAGAAAGGAAATCAGTGAAGCAGAAGCATGCAACATGACAGAAAAAGAATTCAGAGTAATGGTCCTAAGGTTCATACACCAGATGGATGAGAAAATCAACAACCTATGCAAAAATCAGGAAGAAATCAAAAGTGATATAGCTACAATCAAAAACATCATGGAAGGTTTCAACAGTAGACTAGAAGAAGCAGAGGACCGAATTAGTTAGAAGATAAGGTAGAGAAACAAGCTCAATCTGAACAGCAACTGGAGAAAAAAATTAAAGCAGGAGGAGAGCCTATGGGAGCTTTGGGACAACATAAAATGAAGTAACATACGTATAATAGGGCTGCCACAAGGACAAGAAGAGCAGCAAGGATTAGAAAATCTATTTGAAGAAATAATGACAGAAAACTTCCCAGATATGGGGAAGAAAAAAGTTACACAAGTACAGAGTCCCAAGCAAGATGAATCCCAAAAGACCCATACCAAGACACATCATAATTATGATGGCAAATATTAACGACAAAGAGAGAATCTTAAAGGCTGCAAGAGAGAGACAGAGAGTTACTGCAAAGGATCCCCCATCAGATTATCAAATGATTTCTCAACAGAAACACATCAAGCTAGAAGGGAATGGAAGGAGGTATACAAAGTGATGCAAAGCAAAGGACTGAATCCAAGAATACTCTATCCAGCAAGACTATCAATCAAAATTGAAGGGGAAATCAGAAGCTTTGCACACAAAAAAAGGCTAAGGGAGGTTATCACTACCAAGCCAGCAATGCAAGAAATGCTTAAGGGACTGCTGTAAATAGAATAAATAGAAAGAGAGGAAGGAACACAGGCATAAAGTACAGATGGATACAAACAAGTACCTATCAATAATAACATTAAACGTAAATGGATTAAATGCTCCAATCAAAAGACATCGAGTGAGTGAACGGATAAGAAAACATGACCCATATGTATGTTGTCTACAAGAGACCCACCTCAGAACAAGGGACTTACACAGACTGAAAATGAAGGATGGAAAAATATCTATCAGGCAAATGGAAATGAAAAAAAAGCTGGGATAGCGATACTTATATCTGACAAAATAGACCTCAAAGTGAAGACCATAACAAGAGACAAGAAAGGCCACTTCATAATTATAAAGGGATCGATACAACAAGAGGATATAACTCTGGTAAACATTTATGCTCTTAATGCAGGAGCACCCAAATATATAAAAAAAAACTTCTGGAAGATATCAGGGGAGAGATTGACAGCAACACAATCATAGTAGGAGACTTTAATACCCCATTAACATCAATGGATAAATCCTCTAGACAAAAAATTAGCAAAGAAACATCAATCTTAAATGGACTTAATTGACATCTTTAGAACATCCCACCCCAAAACTACAGAATATGCATTCTTCTCAAGTGCACATGAGACACTTTCAAATATAGACCACATACTGGGTCACAGGCAAAGTCTCTCCAAATTCAAGAGGATTGATATCATACCAAGCATCTTCTCAGGTCACAATGGCATAAAATTAGAAATCAACTACAGTAAAAACAATCACAAAATATCAAACACTTGGAGGCTGACTAGCACACTATTAAATAATGAATGTGTTACCAAAGAGATCCAAGAAGAAATAAAACACATTATGGAAACAAATGACAATGAAAACACAACTATCCAAAATTTTTGGGACACAGTGAAAGTCCTGAGAGGGAAGTTCATAGCATTACAGGCCTACCTCAGAACACAAGAAAAACTGGTAATAAACCATCTAACTCTGCAACTTGAAGAATTAGAAAGAGAGAAGGAAGAAAAGCCCAGTGTGAGCAGAAGGAAGGAAATAATAAAGATCAGAGCAGAAATAAATGACAGACAAAAAAAAAAAAACAGTACAAAAGATCAATGAAACCAAGAGCTGGTTCTTTGAAAGGATAAACAAGATTGATGAACCTCTAGCCAGGCTCACCAAGAAGCAAAGAGAGAGGACCCAAATAAAATCAGAAATGAAGAGGTGAAATAACAGAGCCCACAGAAATATAAAAAAAATACTATGAGAAACTACTCCAACAAACTGGTTAACCTAGAAGAAATGGACATATTCCTTAAAAAATATGACCTTCCAAAACAACCAGGAGGAATAAAAAAATCTGAATAGGCTGATAGCTATGGAGGAAATTGAAACAGTAATCAATAAACTTTCAACAAACAAAAGCCTGGGACCAGATGGCTTCACTGGGGAGTTTTATCAAACATTCAAAAAAGAAATAAAGCCTATCTTCCTCAGACTATTCAAAAAAATTCAAGAGGAAGGAGCACTTCCAAGCTCTTTCTCCAAAGCCAGCATTGTCCTAATCTCAAAACCAGATAAAGACAATACAAAGAAAGAGAATTGCAGGCCAATATCCCTGATGAACATAGACACCAAAATCCTCAACAAAAATTCTAGCAAATCGAATCCAGCAATACATTAGAAAAATCATACATTATGACAAGTGGGATTTATCCCGGGGATGCAGGATGGTACAACATCCGCAAATCAATAAATGTGATACACCACATAAACTGAGAGATAAAAACCATATAATCATATCCATTGATGCAGAAAAAGCATTTGACAAAATCCAACACCCTTTCTTGATAAAAAACTCTCAGCAAGGTGAGAATAGAAGGATCATACCTCAGCATAATAAAAGCCATATATGACAAACCCACAGCCAACATCATACTCAATGGGCAAAAACTAAAACCATTTCCCCTAAGAACAGGAACAAGACAGGGATGCCCACTCTCCCCACTCCTCTTCGACATAGTACTGGAAGTACTAGCCATTGTGATCAGACAAGCAGAAGAAATAAAAGGCATCCATATTGGAAAAGAAGTAACACTGTCCTTATTCGCAGATACAATATGTACATAGAAAACCCTAAAGACTCCATTAAAAAATTACTAGACTTAATAAATGAATTCCGCAATGTAGCAGGATACAAAATTAACCCAGAAGTCTATGGCTTCTCTGTACACCAATAATGAACTCACAGAAAGAGAAATAAAAAAGCAATCCCATTTACCATTGCAACAAAAAAATTAAGATACCTAAGAATAAACTTAACCAAGGAGACAAAGAAAATTTCAGGATGCTAAAAAAAGATAGAGGAAGACATGAACAAATGGAAGAATATACCATGTTCATGGATTGGTAGAATCAACATCATTAAAATGTCCATACTACCCAAAAGCAATCTATAAATGCAATGCAATCCCCATTAAAATACCAACAACATACTTCAAAGACAGAGCAAATTCTCCAAAAATTCATCTGGAATAAAAAATGACCCCGAATAGCTGCAGCAAGCTTGAGAAAGAAGAACAATGTTGGAGGGATCACAATACCAGATATTGAGCTATACTACAAAGCCACTGTTCTCAAAACTGCCTGGTACTGGCACAAGAACAGACATATAGACAGAACAGAGAACCCAGAGATCGACACAAGCCAGTATGCTCAATTAATATTTGACAAAGGAGGCAAGAGCATACAATGGAGACAAGACAGTCTCTTTAATAAATGGTGTTGGGAAAACTGGACAGACACTTGCAAAAAAAATGAAACTAGACCACCAACTTACACCATACACAAAAATAAACTCAAAATGGATAAAGGACTTAAACATAAGAGGGAAACCATATAAATCTTAGAAGAAGCCATAGGCAGCAAAACAGCAGACATTTGTTGTAGCAATATATTTACCGATACAGCTCCTAGGGCAATGGAAACTAAAGAGAAAATAAACAAGTGGGACGACATCAAAATAAAACGCTTCTGCTCATCAAAAGAAACCATCAACAAAACAACAACAAAGCCCACTGCATGGGAGAACATATTTGCCAATGTTATCTCTGATAAGGGTTTAATCTCCAACATTTACAGGGAACTCCTACAACTTAACAAAAGGAAGATAAACAATCCAATCAAAAAATGGGCAAAGGACCTAAAAGAGGACATTCAGAAAGCCAAGAGACATATGAAGACATGGTCAAAGTCACTAATCATTCGAGATTATTACTAATCATTTGAGAGATGCAAATCAAAACGACAGTGAGGTACCATCTCACACCTGTCAGGACAGCTATCAACAAATCAACAAATGATGAGTGCTGGAGAGGATGTGGAGAAAAAGAAACCCTCCTTCACTGCTGGTGGGAATGCAGACTGGTGCAGCCACTGTGGAAAATAGTATGGCATTTCCTCAATTAAAAATGGAACTGCCATTCGACCCAGTAATACCACTTCTAGGAATATATCCCAAGAAATCAGAAACACCAATCAGAAAGGATATATGCACCCCTATGTTCATAGCACAATTTACAATAGCTAAGATTCGGAAACAGCCTAAATGCCCATCAGCAGATGAATGGATTAGAAAACTGTGGTACATCTACACAATGGAATACTATGCTGCTATAAAAGAAGGAATTCTTACCATTTGCAACAGCATGGATGGATCTGGAGAGCATTATGGTAAGTGAAATAAGCCAGTCAGAGAAAGATAAATATCACATGATCTCACTCATTTATGGATAATAACATTACAAACTGTGGAACAAAAATAGAGGCAAAGAGGCATTGAACAAACTGTCAGACTACAGTGGGAAGGTAGGGGAGGGTTGGGGAGGTAAGAGATCAACTGAAGGACTTGTATGCATGCATATAAGCACAACCAACAGTGCAAGACACTGGGGGCGAGGGGACGAGGGCAAGTGCTGGGAGGCCGGGTGGAGGTCAGTAGGGGGAAAAAAAAAGAGACATATGTACTACTATTTGTAATACCTTAAACAATAAAATTAAATTAAAAAAATAAAACTAAGGAAGGAAGAAAAAATAAAAATAAGTAAGTAAAATAAGTGTCGATGTGGTTCTCCAACCACTCAGTCTGCTAGTCCAGATGCAGAGGAAAAAATAAAACTATTATAGAGCTAGTAAAAGTTAAACAGACAATAAAAACCAACAGTGGCAATAAAAAAATAAAAAAAAAACTTCCCGCAAATGCTCTTTTTTTGGGGCATGAAATTCGACATTTTTAAGTGTGAAAATATCTATGATGTTAACACCCTCAGCAAATTTGACACATGAAGTTTTGAAGCTTGCTGTCAATACAACAAAATAGCATACATATCAAATCGCATATATATCAACGTATGTGTCATTCCATCTATTGAAAAAAATCCCCATTATTAACTGGTACACCTAGTAAAGGCAGTAAAATATAATTTTATTTGAGTAAAAGAAAAACATTAGGAAACAAAAGGGATCAGAAAACTGTGCCCATGTAACATTTAAGAAGACTTTGGAAACGGGCCATGTGGGTGTTCTGTCGGCCCTGTGTGGCGGCAGCCACAGCGCAGGGCAGTGGACGGCATTGGAGAAGCATTTGCAGGGAAGCGTCATTTCTCTTGGACAAAGAGGTGCTCGCTGCCAGGCGGCAGTTACCCAAATGAGCCTCGCTTGCCTTACTAGTGAGCTGAGCAAAGGGCCTGGTTAAAATGCGGGATATAAAGTACCAGCAAGCTACATGTTTTGTTCTAAAAGTAAAAAACCAACCAAACAAAAAAACTAACTGTAAACCCCAGGTCACCAGACTTCTGAGAACTAACTGTAAACCCCAGGTCACCAGACTTCTGAGGCCTGAGCCTTCCTGTTCCAGGTTGAGGAATGGGATCAACATCAGTGCTCACTGTCCAGCTGGTGTAGGTCAGGTGCCCAGGATGTGGGCTCGATCTCCAGGGTGGGCATGCAGAAGGCAGCCAATCAATGATTCTCATCATTGATGTTTCTATCTCTTTCCCTTCCTCTCTCTGAAATCAATAAAAACATTTAAAAAAATCAGTGTTCAGGCCTCAGCAGATCATGCCAACAGCTTCTTCAACTGCACACAAAATCTCTTTAATCACTCAAGAATAGTCAAGTGTGTACTATGAAGTAACAATACTACAGACCTCACGATTAACTATGAAATGCTAGTTTTCACATAAGCATGATCTGGGCAGTGCAACAAATGCAGACCACGCTGAGACACATAATAAACAGCTTTGCTTCTTTAGGCTTTTTACACACACACACACACACACACACACACACAGAATGGCGTGCCTCTACTACAAAGCTTAGCAAAAACCAAAAGGAATTTCAGCCAAGTATCAGATTCCACAGGCCAATTCTGGTTGTTTGCTAACTGGCTTAACTGTTTCCAATAGTTGGCCCTTAGAATTATATATGAAGAAATAAGCCCTGAATTTTCACTCATAGGCAGTAAAGTCAAATTTGTTACAAACACCACAGACCCATGACCATTCTATAGTCATATTTGAACTTTGGTTGGACCAAGTGTTCCGACAAAGGGAGTCATCATCTAAGGCTGAGGATCTTTATTACAAAAATGGAGATTGTTATCATATTTAGTTACAGAGTTTCAACTCCACATTAGTATATAGAATTCAACAATTTTATTAAAAAGAAGAAAATATATAGAAAAAGCTAAATTAAGTCAGATTTATTTTTCATTGATTTAATCAACAAAAAATATACTGAGAATAAAGATGAAATGATGTATCCCTTTTTCAAAATTTACACAATGTCATGAAATTACTTTATATGACAGGAAAGCTGAATTTGGTCTACCAACTTAAGAAGAAGTAGTGTTATTAAGAAATTTCATTTTATTCTCCTTCAGTTCCAGAGAGTTCAACTCCTTATAATACTTATTAATATAGAACACCAGGAAAAATAAGGACATTTCTAAATTCATTTTCCATTTCAACCTTCCTTCTCAAATCTCATAAATTAACTTCTTAAAAGTTATTCTTGGCAGTCTCAAAAATACACATCACATCTCTTGAATCATATTCCTATGGTAAAATTCCAAAGTGAATCAGTTTTACAACAAAAAGTTATGCTGCCATTTAAGTGCTCAGAACTGAATGTTTCTGTAGATCTAGTGTGATGTATAAAGGTGAAATTAAGACAGATTTCTGTTAATCTAATCAAGTTTGCTGTTAGTTGTGCATTAACAGTATAAAAGCTAATATATACCTATATGGTCTTGCAACAGTTTTAAAGCCTCTGTATAATTAATAAAAATGCATGACATTTTTGTTTTTAATAAGCTTTCAAAATTATAATTTTAGGTTTGACACATAGATCTTTGTACAGTTCACTTTTTTTGACACAGCAAGGCCAAAAATAAGTTTCTGAATATTTTTTTTGTCTGCATAAGTGGAGAGGGCATTTTTCATACCATAAGTGGGCTAACCAATGTTCTGAAAAGAACTTTATCATTGTGCAACTAACAACAGTAACTAGCCCTTAATTTTGATGACAGTTCCTTGTTGGTGTGTGTGAGATTACTCTAGTGACTATGACAGTATAACACAATTGAATCTCCCACATTGAATGATTCCTTCCCCCTGCCCCCATACCCTCTCACCCAGAGAATTTACAGTTCTATTAACAGTGAATTTGATAAAGTATTACTGATTTTAAAAATTTTCAGATTATCTAAGGGAAAAAACCAGAAAATTATTTAGTGTGGCCATCTTACATGCTTATGTGTCCCTTAAAAAATCTAAATATTCTAGCAGTGGTGTAATGGTAAGTTACATCTTACTGTTGATGTCTGTATGCTCTGGTACATGGTGTCATTTTATTGTCAGAGCACTACAGTGACATATACAAATAAAAATTTTAAATAAAAAAAATAAATCCACTTTAGTTTTTTTTTTCCAGCAGATGTAATACATATTTTATGTACACATTTTCATTTAAAATTAAGTTTTTTGGCACAGAATCCCAAGCCTGTAGTTTACAAATGGTGTCTCCACTGCTTTCCACCAACCAACTAGGGGGAGTTTGAAGGAAACGGTGCTCTCAGTGCCTGGATCTTGTATGTATGAGCGCTCCCCTCTGCCTCCCACCACAGCCCATCAGTGTCCCGAGCCTTCAGAGCATGAGAATAAAGGCTAGAATAGTTACTTCTGCACATCGGTGGGGGAGAAGATGGGGGCAGAGAGCCGCTGCCAAGGTTCCTAAGCACTGTGTCTTTAAATTTATGCATGTTTCCCATCAGTAATACTGCGGCCACGCCTACCCTTTGCTGTACCTCCAGTGTGAATTCGTGGAGCTACACGAGTGGCTTAATTCATGTCCAAACCCAGACATTTAGAATCTTGTTCCAGTCACGTTTGAAAGAGGGTTATTGTTTTTTCCAGAAAAACTGTCCAAGAAAATCTGCATATAAGAAACGGAAACTCAAGTCATCTTTAATGCTTATGTCCCACTGCTTGCTCTTCCTGCTGTGCTTTTAAAAGTACTCAGGTAAGTAGAGTCCATTTTTATATGAAGAATTGAGTTACCACTTTATTTGGGGTGGGGGCGGGGGGCGTAAAAACTTACAAACTAGTGCAAAATAACAGATCTCCCACACTCTCCAAAGTGCTTCCTGCCTGAATAAAAGTCAAACCTGAAGTCTAACTGCTGGAAGCCGATCCATCCTTGCTGCTTGACATAGTCGCTGCAGGGATGTTTCAAGGGACCTGGCATATATTGCATACTGTTCTTAATACGTTTCCTCCCCCTCTTAACGCTCCCCCAGAAAGGTTGTTTCCCCAGGTGAGGATTTTTATCAGTAAAACCCCTTAACTAAGTGCCAGGCAGGTAGTTAATCACTTTAACTACGAACAATCACGCTTAAGCTACATAATCTTTACTTAGAATAACCTCCTTCAGTTACTTCCTTGCAGCTTAGAACAATAGAGTAACCTTGGAATGGAGATAAGAAACCCCTGACCTTTGGAATAGAATGGATAGGGTTAAGATCAAATAGTATAAATACAAATGTAAGAGGATAATAATGAGAGGAACCTGGCTAGGAGGATCCTGGCTAGGAGGAACCTCGCCATGATAATCACCTGAAGGCTGCCTCTGTGTCATTCCTTCTTCACCGACTCCGTCCACACCTATGGGGAACCCCTGGACCTGTTGGGGCTGGACCCCAACATCTAACCAACCTGTTAAACACTGAATACTATTATATAAACTTTCCGTCTTGTCTGCTAAAGCCTCTGGATTCAACGTTCCCGAATGCGCTACAGAAACATTCCCAAGCAGATGGGCACAGATGGGTGTGAAGGGGACGCTCCTGCCTCCTCCTCCAGCATCTCACACTCTAACCAGCCCACGCGTTTCAGCAGGTGCTGCACTGGCTCCCCACTCACCAGAGGCCCCACAGTGTTGCTTCATCAAAGCTGCCCCCTGTCTGTCACACCCACAAACGGGTGTCACCCACACAGCCTTTCTCTTTGCACCATTTACACACGAAGAGGCGATGGAATCCATATGTCACCCCAACACATGTAGAATGAGGAACAAATAAAAACCAGCTGATTTTCAATCTTCCTGGGTGGGGCTCAGAGCCAGGCCCTCAGCTGCTCGTGAGCTCAGGATGGAGCCGGGGAGGCTGGGCTCTGCACGAGGGCCATCAGGAGCCACGGCCACCAGGAGTGCTGGCCACCAGGAGCCCCGGCCACCAGGAGCCCCGGCCACCAGGAGCGCCGGCCATCGGGAGTGCTGGCCACAGGAGCCGCCGCTACCCCCCAGGAAGATCTTCAGAGTATTTTTAGGGCCATTCACTTAAAAACTGACCACAGATAAACATGCTTTTTCATAAATAAAATTTGAGGCATATGCGTATATTAAAATTTTCACCGACAAGGGTGTGCTAAAAATGTCAAGTTCAGTCATTCAAGTTCAATGAAGGCACACATTTTTTTACTCAGCTCTGCAAAAACTACAACTGCTCACAACTCATAAAAGACATTTCACCGGACTTTTTCTTGTTGACTTTCCACTTCTTGGGATAGGCAATCGGCTCGTTAATCAAAGGCGTGATTCCACTCTCCAGGAGAGGATGAGGCCTGGAGGGTCGACCTGAGTCCCTGTGTTTGGAGCAGTGACAGTGGCACTGGCTGCCCAGGCCTTTCCTGCTAGGGCCGCTCACTCCCTTTGGACCAGCCTGGGAGGCAGCCTTGGTTGCTGGACTACTGGGGTCCTCCACTACTGGGGTTCTGGACTCTTGCGGTCTTGGACTCTGTGGGGAGTAGGTGCTGGGATGCTGAGAGTCTTGGTAACAGCATTTCTGCTGGATGTCGGTGGTCACGTGGCCACTGTCCTGCACACCCAGTGTTCCCTCCCCTACCTTCCCTCTCATTTCCCACCTCAGCCTCCACACACAGGCCATCCTTAGACTTTCCTCTTCTTGGTTAAATAAATAAACAAGGAAAAAAAGTTGGGATATTGTTGTTACATCTACATTTTAAGAACATGATATCCTAACATTTTTCTTCTGGGGTTTCACAGAAAATGGCTTGGAATTTACATAAAGATATCCTATCTAATAATAGACAAACATGGTAATTGACCGTACCTTCGCTACACCTCCCATTGGCTAATCAGGGCAATATGCAAATTAACCACCAACAAAGATGGCGGATAATTTGCATAATGCAGGCAGGGTGGGACAGCACAGCCACCAGCATGAGAGCCGCCATCCAGGCCCCCGTGTGCAACCCCAGAAGCTGGTGATCAGGGGGAGATGGGGGTCCCCTGCCCAGTCCTGATACCTCTAGCGGAGGTGTCAGGCCTGGGCAAGGGGCCGATCCGGCGATCAGAGGGTGATGGAGGTCGACGCCTCTGGCCGAGGCATCAGGCCTGGGCAGGGGCGGAGCCGGAAATTGGAGGGGTCTGGGGGTCCCCTGCCCAGGCCTGACGCCTCACCGAGCCAGCGATCAGAGGGAGATGGGGATCACCCACCCAGGCCTGACACCTCTGGCGAAGGCAAGGGGCTGATCCGGCGATTGGAGGGTGATGGAGGTCGACGCCTCTGGCCGAGGCATCAGGCCTGGGCGGGGGGCGGAGCTGGCAATCGGAGGGGTCTGGGGGTCCCCTGCCCAGGCCTGATGCCTGGGCCAGAGCAATCAGGCCTGGGCTGGGGGGTCCAAGGCCGGCGATTGTGTGTGAACTACAAGAGGAAAACACCGTTTTCTGACCGCTCATTGGCTAAGCTCCCTTGTA
>NW_005871373.1:627307-654278 GCF_000147115.1 Myotis lucifugus | reverse complement strand
ACTAGGGTAATAGGATCTCCAAAAGACATCATTATAAATGTCCCCACTCTCCGAACGAAAAAATACGAAGTTACGCTGCTGGAGGGCTAGGAACTGTCATTTATAACCATAGGCGGTCTGGCTCAGTGGATAATGCCTCGGCCTGCCTACCACAGGGTCTGGGTTCAATGTCTGACCAAGGCATGTACCTAGGTTGCAGGCTCCTCCCTGGCTGGGGACCAGGTCAGAGCTCATGCAGGAGGCAACCAATCAAAGTGTTCCTCTCACTTTGATGTTTCTCTCTGTCTTTCCCTTTCTCTTCCACATTCTCTAAAAATCAATGGAAACATATCCTCAGGTGAGGATAAAAAAAATAATAAAGAAATGTCATATCCTATGAAAGACACATCTTGAAAATGCCTAAAGAAAGTTGTCATTTTTTCATGGTGAAGGGACTGGAGTCCGTGTTGATGAAAAAACCTTGCTGGCTGTGGTGATTGGCAGTGGCAGCAGCAGCAGGGTGATGGGGCTGGTGCCTTCCCCTGATCAGCCCGGTCACCTCCCACAAAGGGAGGCCAGACTGCGGCTTAGGCCTGCTCCCCAAGGGGAGCAGGGAGCGGGCCTAAGCCGTCACTAGGACATCCCCTGAGGGCTCCCAGTATGTGAGAGGGGGCAGGCTGGGCTGAGGGACACCCCCCCCCAGTGCAAGAATTTCGTGCACCGGACCCCTATCCTATATAATAAAAGGCTAATATGCAAATCAACCCAACAGCAGAACGACTGGTCGCTATGACGCACACTGACTACCAGGGGGGCAGACGCTCAATGCAGGAGCTGCCCCCTGGTGGTCAGTGCACTCCCACAGGGGGAGCACCACTCAACCAGAAGCCGGGCTCAAGGCTGGCGAGCACAGTGGTGGTGGCAGGAACCTTTCCCGCCTCCAAGGCTGTGCTAAGCTGTCAGTCAGACACCCCCCAAGGGCTCCTGGACTGCAAGAGGGCACAGGCCGGGCTGAGGGATGCCCCCCCTCCAGTGCACGAATTCTGTGCACCAGGCCTCTAGTCATAAAATAAAGACATATCAGACTTTATGTCAAAGTTTAAGTAATTACAGAAGTAAAATATATGGTTGCTTTATAAAAATATATTACAATTACTATAAAAATTAAACACACCTTTGCATATTTACAGCTTTCCTGTTTACCTGTTCACTAACCACATGCTAATAATATTTGCTTTTGTTATATTTAATAGAATCATTATGAAAAATAACTGATTGAATTCTGGAATGTGCACAGAACTCCATTCAAAAAAGTTGCAATGCTAATAAAGGGCACCGTATTGTTACTTTAGATTTGCAAACTATTGAACTCATTGTGCATAACAAAGCAGAATAGAAACATCTTCATATGCTATATACATTAGTAACTAAGTACATGCATTAGAAATATTCTTTTTCTTTTCTAGCTTTTCTGGAACCTTTGTATTTTTGGGTAAGGACAGGTATTAGAAGGCTGAAGTGGAAGCATGTCAAACTCAAAGGCTAACACAGGCCAAATAAACAAGGTTGAAGTTTATGTGGGCTGCAAAAAAACAAAAGCTTCAATTTTTATAGAAACGTTGCTGAATACATTTCATAAAGACATGCTGAATACAAAGGGCTGAAATAAATGAGTCATCATTAACATAAAATAATAGAACCTTTTAATAAAAATATTTTTTCTTGAACATTAACTTACCAGACACTGAATATCTGCACAAATTAATAAGCATAATGCAAATAAACCTATTTTTCTTGTTCTCTGAAATATTTCCTGTTGCGCACATCAAACAAGTCAGTACAAGACTAATGATATGGCCATCACTACTGAAATATTTGCTGCTGGTATAAATGGAGAGAAATGGTGCACCTGTGAGGGAAATGAACGCAACATGATTATACTAATCAGTCATTAGCGAACATTGTAATTCGCTATTAATAATTATGTGTAACAGGATATTGTAAACATTAAGTTATAAAGTTTTTGTTAAAACATTACTTACATACTGTTATATTAGCTGGGCCACAAAAATATTCATTGTGGGCCATATGCAGCCCGCTGGCCGCGAGTTTGACATGCTTGGCCTAGAGCAGTGGTCGGCAAACCACAGCTCTCGAGCCACATGCGACTCTTTGTCCTCTTGAGTGTGGCTCTTCCACAAAATACCACTTGGGGCGCGCACGTACAGTGCGATTGAAACTTCTTGGCCCATGCACAGAAGTCGGTTTTCGGCCTGGGCAAGTCTATTTTGAAGAAGTGGTTCGGAAGTGGGGGGTGTCAGTCGTTTGGGCGACAGGAGACGCGGCGCAGGCGGGGCCGTGGGATACGCAGCGTGGGGGAGGCGCTCGCGATTCATGCACGAGTTGAGTGAGCCAGTCAGTCAGCAGTCTCATGTGCAGTGGTTAGTGCTAGTCATGTCCGCAAATCGTGCGCGGGTGACAAAAGTACCTACTTGAAGCATAAAGTTACCTGTATTTTTCCAACCAGCTGCAAATCCTACAGGTATTTTTGTCGTCAATTTAAGAATTATAATTATTTTGTATTGGTGGCTTTATTATTATAAAATGAAACATTTTTTTAGGTGCCCTGTTTGACATGGCTACAAAGAAGAAGCAAAGGAAAACGGAAGACGAAAACCGTGAATTTAAAGTTGAATGGACCGAGACTTTCGCATTTATTCAAAACTTAAATGGCCTTCTGACCTGTCTTATTTGTCAGGAAAAATTGGCGCATAACAAGAAATCAAATTTGGAGAGACACTTTACAACTAAACACGTGTCATTTAGTACTAAATATCCTGTCGGTGATGCAAGGAAGAAAGCAGTTGAGGAACTTCAGAAGAGTCAAGAAAAATCAAGTTCTGTATTTAATTACTGGATGCAATCTTCCAACAATGTTAATATTGCAAGTTTTGTGGTTAGTCAAGAGATTGCTAAGAGGAAAACCATATACAGATGGTGAATACATAAAAAGTTGTTTTATAAATGCATCCGAAGAGCTATTTCGGGATTTTAAGAACAAAGCAGATATTCTAAAAAAAAAATTAGAGTTACCATTGTCTGCTAAAACAGTGAAAGACAGAACAGTCAAAATGTCTTCGAATATAACCAACCAGCAAGTCAAAGATCTTAAATTGGTTTCAGCTTTATCAATAGCAGTTGACGAGTCTTGTGACATAAATGATACAGCGCAAGTTTCACTTTTTGTATGATTTATTTTATCTACAGGTCCTAAAGAAGAACTTTTAGGATTATTGCCACTCAAAGGTCAAACACGCGGAGAGGATATAGCAAATGCTGTAATTGAGTGCATTGAAAAACATCATATTCCACTCGATGAAATTGTCTCAATTTCAACAGACGGGTTGAAAAGTATGACCGGCGTAAGGAACGGGTTTGTTGCTATTTTGAAAGAAAAAATTAATCACGAGATACGTACTTACCATTGCATCATTCATCAAGAAGCGCTTTGTGCACAGACATTTCCAGAAGAAATTTGCAAAGTTATGGAATTGGTGATTAAGATTATCAACTCCATTATAGCTAAAGCTCTTAATCATCGCCAATTTAAAGAATTTTTACTTGAAATGGAGAGTGAGTACGCAGATCTTCTGCTGCATAACAAGGTACGTTGGTTATCAAGAGGAAACGTTTTGAAATGTTTCGCTTCCTTATTAACAGAAATTAAAGCATTTCTCCTTGAGAAGGGTGTTCACTATCCAGAACTAACGAACGATCAGTGGATCCAAAAATTTTATTTCATGGTAGACGTAACGTCTCATCTAAATCAGCTTAATCGTAAACTACAGGGGAAAGGAAACAGTTTTTTCGATGTTAGAAGAAGTTATTTCATTTGAAAACAAATTATCTCTTTTTGCTCAAGATTTTGAAAGAGAAACTTTGATTCACTTTCCAAGCCTGTTGAAACATTGCCAAGAAAATAATTCTGATATTGACATTTGCTATTTCAAAACAACACTTTTAAATATGAGGGAAGCTTTTCTCAACAGGTTTCAGGAATTCAGAAACAGCAAAGCGACGTTAGCCTTTGTTTAAAAACCTCTCAATGCTACTGTAACATAATTAAGTTTTTCTCCCTTTAATATTGACATTGGCAACTTTGAAATGCAATTGCTGGATTTAAAAAACAAAGAATTGTGGAGCTCGAAATTTGAACGTCTTTGTGCTGATATAGAAATATTGGAGAAAAACAAATGTGAACTTAGTTCACAGCACAAGTGGTCTGCTTTGAAAGACCTGGAGAAGGAAGATATGTTGATTTTTAACACCTGGAATAGTATTCCTGACTCATATAATCAACTGAAAAAACTAGCGTTTTCTGTTCTTTCCTTATTCGGGTCTACATATTTATGCGAACAATCATTTTCAAGCATGAACCTTAACAAGAGTAAATTGAGAAGTCGTCTTATTGATGAGAACCTGGAATCGTGCCTAAAATTAAAAACAACAACATACAAACCTGACTTACCCAAAAATTTCCAAGGAGATGCAAAGCCATTGTTCACATTAGTGTTTGTCAGTCATTGATTGTCATGATTTAATTTTATGGACATTGTAAGGTAAATTATAAGGAATTTAATTTTATCAATAAATAATATCATTATTAAGTGTGATATCAAGTTTTATTCAACGTACCTATAGTTTAACTAAGACTTAAAACTTTAAGTAAAGTTTATTAAGTTAATTTTAGGGAACGTTGTGGAGTGAAAGAAGATGTAGTGTCGAGGATTGAGAAAGGTATGTTGAGATGGTTTGGACATATAGAGAGGATGAACGAAAGGAGACAGACGAAACAAGTGTACAAGACGAGTGTGGATGGGAGAGTTGGAAGGGGTCGACCTCAGCGAACGTAACTCAATCAGATTGAGGACGATTTTAGCAAAGGCCAGCTTAGGAGTACCCTAATTAAGTTAATAACAATGTACCTACCTATATAGTTTAAGTTTAAACATTTTGGCTCAAAAGAAATTTCAATCATTGTACTGTTGATATTTGGCTCCGTTGACTAATGAGTTTGCCGACCACTGGCCTAGAGAAACTGTGCCGAGCCCCGTCCAGTGCTCTTACCAAAGAGACTGGTTGCCTTTTGCACCAGACCCACGCCTCCTGGTACCCAGAAGGCTGTTCCTTCTCATCAGACTCCGTCCTCACTACCCACGGGGTAAATGACCTCATTCCAGCACAGGCTGCCCCTGTCCACCGGGCCCGGACTGAAAGGCAATGGGAAGAGGAGGGAGGGGAGAGGGCTGGGTGGGAAGGAGCGAGGGAGGAGGGCAGGCAGAACCCGGGAGAACACGTTCTCCGTCCGCGAGCTACAGGTTCAGGTTCGGAGAGGCTGCTGACCTTCCTCTCAGCGCGCGAACTGCTCACCTGGGCCACTTGGCTTCCACAAGGCTGCCCGTTTCTCTTCAGGATAAAAGGGGGATTGCTGAGCTGCTAGCACAGCTCGCCACATGCCTTCACCCCGTACCTTCACATGTGCTTGCAAGTTGCAAAAGAACGTGCAACCAGCATGAAGTATGACAGGACTTTCTAAACCCAGCGCAATCCAAATGCGGAAAAAATGACTAGTTCTATGGAAGAGGTGCACGCGGCCAGGCAGTTTTATCCGCATCACTGCACTGGGTTCCCTGCCCAACGCCCCAAGGTAATCGCAGGAGGACGTACACACCATGCACTTTCCGAGGGGGCCAGGCGCGTCTGTGCCGTGGACCATACAGAAGCATCACACGCGGCCGAGTTGGGAACAGGTTGCTGATTGCCCCACATCAGAAAACAGGTGTGGCTTCTCGGAGCAAACTGCGACTGGGTGTGCACGGAATTCCAGACCCAAAGAGGCCCAGACCCCTGTGACGGCACACTGTGGGTTAGCTTATCGCTTAGTGCACTGTGTGCAAGGGCCGTAGTCGCTTGCATGTAGCAAAGGCCTTTTCTGCACACTAGGCTGTGAACTAAATGTTTACTTTCAAACATTTAGTCTGAAAAACAGAAGTGATGCTTTCCACCCGCCCACCAGTGTGGCCCTACTGGTCCCTGGTCCCGGCCCCCAGAGCCACGGAGCCCCTGAGCCCATCTCCACAGCAGGTCAGGGCTTGCAGCTCGTCTCTGCTCTGTGGACCTGTCCTAAGGGCACTGTCAGCAGGGACGCACCAGGACCCCAGCCCCACCAGCACGCCCTGCCCCACATGCTGGCCTTCCCACCCCAAAATCTCCCTGGATCCCCGGGCAGATGGACACACCCCGATGACTGTGTGGGGTTCCAGAACACTTACGTGTGCCCACGGGAGCATACAGTCAAGGCTCTTACCCCACGTGCCCCAGGTTGCTCTGGAGACTAGACACAGAGCCCACCCGTGACTCCGCCAGGGGCCTGGGAACCAGCTGCCATGCACGGCCCAGGACACTGTCAGCGAACACTGAGCAGCCGGGAGGCACGCAGATGGCATGAACGGCAACCAGGAGGGTCAGAACACTCCACTGCTGGGTCCAACTGGATTACGTTGCTTCACTTAGGTTCTCTGTGAAGCAGACAACCGCCCAGCCTTTTACCTCGTGGCTCTCATCACAGTGGGCCCATCGCCTTGTGCAGAGGCACCGACTCCCTGCACCACAAACTGCACCTGCTTCTGACCAAAAGGTGTGAGAGGAGGCGAACAAACAGTCCTTCATCGAAGCAGCACTAAGTCAGATGGCGAGAGAACACGTGCAGGAGAAGTAACCTACGTGACGGCAGCAGAACTCGAAATCTGCACAGCAGGCCCGGCCTGGGGACCAGCACACAGCAACCTGTGGTAAGCATCTGCCCAGTAAACACGCAGGCGCCCACCGCTGCCAGCGCTCCCCGACCGCGTGTGGGTGTGACCGCTCCACGAGGCTCATCCCGCCCCGTGAGGAGTCTCCCTCCAGAGGCTCCGGGTCCGAGCCCTGCCATCCTTCAGCCCACGTGTGAGAACAATCCCTGCTTTATACATTTCCTGCTTCATGACCAAGTTTCTTTATTTAAAATATAAACTAAAAGTACATGATTATCCACTGCCTTGCTGTGAATGACATTAAGCTATCGGTTAAAGTAAAATCTCCCACCAGAAGGAAGGTTTTCTGCTACTAAGAGAGTAATCCGTGTTCACATGAGCCATCCCAGAACAAGCGTGTTGGGGTGATGGCACCTTGGGGTAGTGCACAGCCCGCACGGACACCCCGGAATGGGCACCGCACTCGGAAATTCGTGGCCCCTGGCAGTCACCCCCACAGCTGATGACCATGTTTCACATGAGACCCCACAGGCGCCTTTAAGTGGTTCTCCATTTGGCACCAGATCATTTCTGTATGAATCTGGCCGCTGCATATTTTCATTTCTTTGAAACAAAGAGTAAGGAAACTATTTTAATTGTTCTTAGAAGAATGCCTACTTTTCATATAACTTAACTTTAACATGTTTAGCTGAGAATACATGAATCTGATGAAATGCCATCGTTAAGTGCTTTTAACAAAGAATTAAATACTTACGCCATGATACCTGAGAGGTGAAACATTTCGGCTGTGATATAGGACAAATAACTGTACAGGAAGACAAAGAGTGGCTCGATCACCCGTATGTTATGTGTGAACCGCGTGGTGAATGCCGCTATAAATCCCAGGAAGATGCCGATCAACATGCCGCTGATGCCCACAACAAAGAAGTTGGCAATCCCGGCAAACACGTCAACAGTCTCAATGGTCTTCATCTGGCAGAAGGACTTGAACAGGTTGTACAGGACCTGTGGGGAGGGAGCGCATGGTCATGGTCAGCTCTTCCAGCCACACTCCCCCTTACCTCCCCTTTACCCCCCGCCCCCACCCGCCGCCACCACCACACGCACCGGCCTCTCAGAGGACGTGCCTCCTGGGCAAGCGGTGGCCGTGGCCGTGGCACTTCCTACTCATTTGCTTATTTAAATCATATTCAATAGCTTTAACCAAAACCACTGAGGTCCTCACACCTAGCCCCCTCCCCTCCTGCCCACACATGCACATGCGTGGTGTAACATGGGACCCAAAGGAGTCTTCTCAAGAGTCAGCAACCTGTGTTGTGGGAGTGTGTATACGTGGGTGCATATGTGTCAGTTTGCATGTGTGTGTATGTGTGGGTGCATACATGTGACTGTGTGCTCCAACTTCACACATATTTTGTGCCTCTAAAGTGACAAGAGAACACTGTTGCTTGGTTTCTGAGAAATCTAGGGTCTTTACATAGTGTTAGTTTAATACGCTTCAACAATGCCAGGCACTTCCTGTCCGCTGGCAACATGCCTTCAACACATGGCCGAAGGCCTCCGAGCCGCTGAAGGGAGAAGGGACGGCTGACCCACCACTTCCCCCCAGAACCAGCCACGGAAACGCAAGGGAAGCGGGTGCCCTGCTCCCCTGACTGAGATTGACAGGCAGAACCCCAGGAAAGCCGGCTGACGGGATCTGTGGGCACACAGGCCTGTTCGAGGACAGGCCATGCCAGCTCTCACTTGGGTTGAGAAACTCTAATTCACCCACAATCACACAAAATGCCAGAGGCGACCCCAGAGCCCAGGGCGCCGGGCCTGCCGGGCGAGTCTTTCCAGGTCACCCACGGGGGAGCCGACCAGAGTGTGTCCTAGTGAAAACCCATCCCGCCGCCTCCTCCCACCGACGGCCCTTAGAGCTACGCGTTGCGGGTTTGGGGTAATGTCTTCCTCTTTTCTACTGGGTCATACACCCTGTAGGCGAGGGTCACGCCTCATCATGATTTACTTCCATGTGCCCAGTAGACGACGATACACGCCTGCTGGCCTGAGACAACAGCAGAGGCTCATGACTTAGCCGGCAGGGCTTCCCTCCTCCCGGTGCTGGTGTGACACCAGGGCATGTGGCCTAGCAGCCAGGAGGCCCGGGCAAGAGAGGAAACAGCAGCTCACTCGCCGAGGACTTAAACATCTTGCCGGCGTCATCACTCCACGCAGCAGCTGCTTCCTACTTGCAACCGAGGCCTCTGCGCACCTCGGGTTTCATCAGCATCAACGAGCCACCTGCTTCCTGAGAGCGGCTCAGGGAGGTGCTATTTATACCCCTGCTCTCCGGCAGCCACGGCCAAGGTAGGTCCTACTTCCCTCTTGCCTTCTTTTCCTTTCCCTGCCACCCAGCCTCAGGACCCCGTGCTCCGTGTCGGGTGCGTCTATCCCTGGGTGGGAAGGAGACCTGGTTCCCAGGACGGAGGTGGGAACCCAGGGGAGAGAAGGAAGGAGCAGAGGCTGCGCTGTTGCCCCACACAGGCCAACACCTGCCACGCTCAGGTGCGTCGCTGATCCTGGCGAGGACCCAGCTGCAGGTGCACCAGGAGGAGGCGGGGCCGGCGCGCACGCGGAGGGGCGGGCCAGCGGCAAGGAGGGGCGGGGCCGCAGCAGGGAGGGGCGGGCCTCAGCGGGAGAGGCGGGCCAGTGCGAGAGAGGCGGGCCGCAGCGGGAGGGCGGGCCGCAGCAGCATAAACACAGTGGAGACCAAGAGGAAGGGCTGGAGCGAGGCGCGGGGAAGTGAGGCAGCAGATCAGGTAACAGCAAGGAGCAGGACAAAACATTTACTTAAAAAATCGTGCATTTACAGCATGGATGGAACTGGAGAGCATTATGCTAAGTGAAACAAGCCAGTCAATGAAGGAAAAATACCACATGATCTCACTCTTTCATGGATAATTAAGACCATTACAAACTTTTGAACAATAATAAATACAGTGGCAGAGCTGCCTCAAACCGATTGTCGGACTGCAGTGGGAAGGCCAGGGAGGGTTGGGGGACAGGAGGGAGGGGAATAAGAGATCAACCGAAGGACTTGTATGCATCCATATAACCATAACTAATGGACATAAGACACTGGGGGGTAAGGGAGGGCAGGGGCTTGTCAAGGGTGGGGGGGAAAAAAGGACACTTATGTAATACCCTTTGTAATACTTTTAGCGAAAAAAAAAAATCGTGCATTTATGTTTTTAAAGTGCTGCTCTCCTTCCTTAGGAAGGCTTAGCCGTCCACGTTGGTCCGAGTGACCCTGGCTTGAACTTGGGCAGCAGTTTGAAGCTGCCCAGGTGCCCCACAGGCAAGGAGGGGTTGAGAGAAGCCGTCACAGATCTCAGCTCGCGCTTTGGGGGACACAGCAGACACTGAATTCTATGACACACGCTCTGCGGCACAGACGGTTTTGTGCATGGATGTCTACACTTTTATGAATGACGAGCATCACACTTTTCAGCAAGATAATTATTCAAAACAAAGCCCCAAAGGCTTCTTAAACATAATTATTCACAGAATAAAACAAATAAACCAACGTTTACAAATGGGTATGCATTTCTGGCCATCCCCTCCCCACCAGGTATTTCCTGAGAAGGATATGGACTGGAATACACAGAATTTGCTTTCCCTGGGCCACTATCCCAGCTAATATTACCAGGAAATATACCAGTTATGGGGGGAAATCAACTAAAGTTTTTATCTGAAGGCTGCCTATGAGCTACCGCAGGCACGGTCTATGGTTTGGTCGGGGGTCATCCCCTTTTCTCCAAGAAGGCACCGCTAGTCACCTGCTCCGCTTCAGCCATGCTCTGCTCTGCCGCTGACAAAGGCAGAGGCAGCACCTCGGTGCGTGGGCCTGGCTGTGCTCTGTGAAACGCTATTTGTGGGCTGGAACTAGAATACAACTTTATGTGTCACAACATATTATCTTTGTAGACTTTGTTTAACCATTTAAAAATATTGTAAAAGCCGTGCTCCACCCACAGGCCATCAGCACCAGGCAGGGCCGTATGGGCCCTCGGGCTGAGGTCCACCCACCCCGGTCTAATTTGCTTTGTATTTCCTGCTTGTGGTGTTTAGGTGCTTGTGTCCTGCACTGTCTACCGGTACACTGAAGTCTGTGAGAATGGATGCTTTACCATTATTTTATTTTAATTGCAATAGAAATTCACTTATGGGAAGGGGACCACGATTAGAGGTCTCTTGTACAAAATACTTAGTTAAATATTCCTCTCTTGGAGTGACTCTATTTTAATTTCTCTCTGCATATATTTTTTAAATTAAATGAACTAAAAATATAAAGATATAGCCCTGGCTGGTGTTTCTCCGGGTTAGAGTGTTGGCCCGTGCACCAAAGGGTTGCAGGTTTGATTCCCAGTCAAGGGCACCTACCTGGATTGAAGATTTGTCCCCGGTGCCTTGAGGCCCTGGTCAGGGCCCTTGCAGGAGGCAACTGATCAATGTGTCTCACCTCTCTCTCCCCCGCCCCTCCCCTTTTCACTCTAAAAATTAATGGGAAAATATCCTCAGGTGAGGAGAGAGAGAGAGAGAGAGAGAGAGAGAGAGAGAGAGAGAGACCACTGCAAGATTTTAGGCCAGTGAATGCCAGTATGTGAATTTCTTTTTTTTTAATATATTTTATTGATTTTTTACAGAGGAAGGGAGAGGGATAGAGAGTTAGAAACATCGATGAGAAAGATACATCCATCAGCTGCCTCCTGCACACCTCCTACTGGGGATGTGCCCACAACCAAGGTACATGCCCTTGACCAGAATCGAACCTGGGACCCTTCAGTCCACAGGCTGATGCTCTATCCACTGAGCCAAACCGGTTAGGGCGTGAATTTCTTAAAATTTCAACCTCTTAAAGGAGCAGACTTGAAAATGGGCCGAGATGAGCAGCGGTTTCCCCAAGATCACAGCTGCACCCAGGCCTGTGTGAGTGGTGTTCCATGCTATGTCCCACTCAGTCTTGTCACTCTTCCACCTCTGTGTCTGTGCATCAGACACGGGGAGGCCAGCCCAGGTGTTAGGGGCGTTATCTCATCCGCACTGATCACTCCTTAGGAAATGTGTCCAGCATCATCATGGGGCAGGTTGGGAGACGGGGGAGGCCCTGAGAGGCACGGAGACTGCCCCAGGGCCCGGGACTGGTAAGGAAAAGGAGGTGTGAACGCAGCTTTCTCCTCCAAGCCTGGCCTGGTACCTTCCCAGGGAGCTGGGGGAGGGCTGCGTTAGCGGTTGGTGTGCAGGCAGGTGTGCAGGTCAGGGGCCAGGAGGGTGAGCGGTCAACAGCCCGGAGGGGGCTTAGGGTGACTGATTGGAGAAGGGCCCAGGTCATGCAACCTTGACGGGTGACCTCACTTCCTTGGTGACAGATCCCCAACAGAAATTAGACTGTGGGAACCAGGTACCCACATTCTAGAGGAACCCCTTTCCAGCTCACTTGGCTGGGCCGGTCAGGAGACGAGGATGGCTCTGTGTTGCTTCCCGTGCTTCCGAGGCTGAGGCTCTGGGCAGAAGAAGCCTGGAGAGAGCTGTTTCTGTGGCTGCAGAGATCGGCGCAAGTGCCACCCCCACACCCCTCGGCCTCTGGCAGGAGGCACCCGCCAGCAACCGAGGGCAGCCCAGGGCAGGCCCATCCAGGCCAGGCCCCAGTGGGGTCCCACCTGGGCAGCCCCACCCTCTTAGCCCTCATCCTGGGCTTGTGTGTGTCGGGGGTGGTGAGGGAAAGCGTCCTGGGCAGGAGCAGGTGGGAGGTGTCAGAGCCGGGAGGGTCTGTCATGTCAACGCCCAGGTCATGGCTGGCAGGAAGGGAAGCTGAGTGCTGGGGATGGACTCTACTACCCACCTGTTAATCAGAGGTCCTCATTCCCTCCTTGCCTGGAGGTCTTTGCAGATGCCCCTCTCTGCCTGATCTGGGGAGCAGAATTTGTGGTGGGCATCTCCCCCACTGGCATTGCCCAGGCAGGGCTCTGATGCCTCCTGGCCCGGTACCCAGCTCTGTCTTTGCAAACCTCCAACGAGGACACCATAGAGGAGCTGGCTGATGGCTTCACTTATGCCCTCAACGGGTACAAAGGACACGTGCGCCAGGCCAGGAAAACCATCCAGCGCTGGCCTGAGGTGAGAGCTGGCCCACACCCATGACCCGAGGTGACTCAGGTGGGCCAAATCTGGGGTCTCAATATCTTGACAGGCCCACCCCCAAAGAATCTATACCTCCCAGCCTCCTGACCAGGCTCCTGGAGGGTAGAAAGCAGACTTCTTGTACTTATGGGGATAGTAGAGGAAAATTCTTGCTGTCCTTGCATTTTGCTTGTTTGGATGGCTCACTAGCTGCCCCAGGTATCCTGTGGCAGTCAGCTCTACTTCCTTGCAGACCCTCTCCAAGCCTTACACACCATCATACTTGATAGGGTGGCTTAAAAGAAAAAGGGAAGGGATTAAAGTATTGGATACATTTCTCTGCAACCTGTCATCTCACAGAGCCCAGCACACCACTGTAGGCCGACCAGGTCAGGAGCTGTGTCCCCATTTGCCGCCCTAATATCCCATAAAGGAGGTAGTTTTCCGCGGTGGCTCAGCCTTTCACTGTGGTTGGACCGGGACATGATTCAGTTCTGCTGCTGATTGAGCAGGGCTGCCGGGAACATCGTCACTGTGTCCTCACTGACTGTGTACTAGTTTGCCATAGCATAGAGCCATAGGTGGGCAGAAGGTTCCTGACGCCTCCTGGCTCAGTACCTGCTCTGTCTTTGCAGAGATCCAACGAGGACATCATCGAAGTGCTGGCCCATGGGCCTCACTACACCACCTACTGGGTCAGGGTGCAGGTGCGCCAGGCCGACAACACCGCCCAGTGCCTGTCTGAGCTGAGAGCTGGCCCAGGGCGGTCTCCACACCCCGGGCCCCAAGATGAGCAGGGAGGCCAAGAACAGGCTCAAGTCTGGGCTCCCAGGGCTTTCCCACTAGAGTGTCCACAGTGCAGTGCACAAGGGAATCCGGACTTCCACTCCTCCCTCCAGCTACATGGGACAGTAGAAAGACCCTCCTCACATATTTGTAGAATTATTAGAGGAAAAAATATGTTGTTTCACTTCACAATAGACCACAAGCAGGCATTTTTGGAGACACTTAGCCTGACGCAGTGAATGAAACAGACACAAATCCTGGGCCTCAGTTCTAGTCAGTGAGTCAGACAGTCACACTGTCCATCCCACCTTCCATGAGAGCTGATGCCATCAAGGTATTCTCTGCATCTGGAGGCACACCTCCTTATAATGAGCGGGGTGGCACACAAAGAGGACAGTGGATGGGGCCTCTGGCCTCGTAGAACCTGAGGGGAGGCTGGGCTGTCTTGTCCCCTAGAGTCCCAACCCACCACAGACCCACCCTGCTGTCCCCACCCCTCTCCACAGTCATCTCTCCTGACACCATCACCAGCTCAAAACAAAAGAGGTGTTGCTCCCTGCCTGGCTGGGGATTTCGCAATCATTGAAATGTTCACCTGTCCGATGCTGATCCAGGTTGTCGGAGGCAGTGACAGTGCTCCTTCATTGCCAATTGCCTCACGGGGACTTTGAGTCACCTGTCACTTGTCACTCGCTACATGATTTGCTCCTTCCCAAGTCATCTGCTCAGATTCCTGCCTGGTGGTCGGCTTTCTCCAGTCTGGAGTCTCCAGGCATTTGCTCCTTTGCTGGGCCTGAGATTTCCATAGTGAAGTTCCCAAAACACCCTTTAATGTAAAAGGAAGAAACATAGGTATCTTGTTGGACATCAATGGTTTACATAGGCCATCTCTATCCTGTACACCAAGCATGTCAAACTCGCGGCCCACGGGCCACATGCAGCCCACAATGAATATTTTTGCGGCCCAGCCAATATAACAGTATGTAAGAAACATTTTAATAAAAATTTTGTAACTTAATTTTTACAATATCCTGTTATACGTAATTATTAATAATGAACTACAACGTTTGCTAATGACTGATTACTATAATTGTGTTGCCTTCATTTCCCTTACGTGCAGGCGCACCATTTCTCTCCACTAATACTAGGAGTGAATATTTTACTAGCAGCAGCCAATTGCCATGTCATTAGTCTTGGACTGATTTGTTTGGTGTGCGCAACAGGAAATATTTCGCTTTCAGAGAACAAGAAAAATAGGTTTATTTGGATTATGCTTATTAATTTGTGCAGTTATTCAGTGTCTGGTAAGTTAATGTTCAAGAAAAAATATTAATTTTTATTAAAATGTTCTATTATTTTATGTTAACGATTACTCATTTATTTTAGCCCTTTGTATCAGCATGTCTCTATGAAAATTGAAGCTTTTGTTTTTTTGCGGTCCACATAAACTTCAACCTTGTTTATTTGGCCCGTATTAGCCTTTGAGTTTGACATGCTTGTCCTAGCTCGTCTGGGATCTACTGTCGACATGTATCCAGAGCAGGTCCTATGCCTCCCCCTAGTGGAGGCTGGAATTAACCCTGACATTTGGGCCATGCAGGGCAGGATTGGTCCATCCATCATAGCCTCTCCAGTTCAGGTGCGTCTCAAGGACTCAGCCTCATACCCACATCAGAGGCAATATCCCCACAAGCCTGAGGCTCAGGAAGGACTCAAGGTTATAATAGACAATCTAAGGAAGCAAGGCCTGTTAAAAGCATGTAACAGCCCTTGCAATACTCCCATATTAGGAGTACGAAGACCTAATGGTGAATTGGAGGCTAGTTCAGGATTTACAACTAGCAAATGAAGCGGTGGTGCCCATTCACCCAGTTGCCCCTCACCCTTATACTTTTCTTACTCAGATTCTGGAGGACGAAGAGTGGTTTACTGTGCTAGACCTCAAGGATGCCCCTTTCTGTAGACCCCTGCATCCTGCTTCACAGTTTCTGTGTGCCTTTGAAGATCCTAATAACCAGGGCAGTCTGCTAGCTGGCCAGTGCTGCCCTGGGGTTTGCGGGATAGCCCTGCGTCATTCGGGCAGGCCTTACCGAAAGGCCGCGGGCAGTTTACTTTCCCCAGCACCAAGGGCCCCCAGTACATAGATGGCCTTTTACTATGTGCCCCATCGGAGGAAATCTCCGAGGAAGGGACTCAGGTTTTACTAAATTTCCTGGCGGAAAAAGGATATAAGGTCTCCAAAGCTAAGGCCCAGTTGTGTTCCCATTCGGTTAAATACCTAGGCCTTAATCTAGCAAAGGGAACACGAGCTTTAGGAGAGGACTGGATGGGCCCTATTCTCAGCTTCCCTCGGCCCTGGACTCCAGAGCAATTGAGAGGCTCCTTGGTTATCACTGGATCCTGCAGGCTGTGGATCCAGGCTATGAATCGCACGCCCACTTTGCCAGCGAGTTAAAGAGGCACAGAAGGACAGCCTCTCCATTTTAGTCTGGGAGCCTGAGGCCGAGCAGGCCTTGAAAGAACTCAAAAAGGCCCTGTTACAGGCACTGGTTTTAAGTCTCCCAACAGGCCAGGAATTCAACCTAACAGAAAGGGGGGTAGCCTTGGGAGTCCTGACCCAACCTAGAGGACAGACCCAACAGCCAGTAGGATATCCGAGTAAGGAAGCTGATGTTGTGGCCAAGGGCGGGCCCTCCTGCTGTGGGCAGTGGCAGCCATCGCTCTCCTGATCCCTGAGGCAGTTAAGCTGACTTTGGGACGGGACTTAGCAGTATACACTCCCCATGTGGTGGTCCCTCTTTCGAGCACCAGGGGAAGCCTGTGGCTTTCAGACTGCCGGCTGTGAAGATACCAGGAACCTCCTGCTTGAGGGCCTGGCTGTTCAGACCAGGACTTGCCCTGCCTTGAACCCTGCCTCGCTTCTCGCTGAGGAGAGTGGGGGCCTCTGCATGATTGTGAACAGATTATTTTACAGACTTTGCAGCCAGGGAAGACTTGCAGGAGGAGCCTCTAAATCAGTGGTTCTCAACCTTCTGGCCCTTTAAATACAGTTCCTCATCTTGTGACCCAACCATAAAATTATTTTCGTTGCTACTTCATAACTGTAATGTTGCTACTGTTATGAATGGTAATGTAAATATCTGATATGCAGGATGGTCTTAGGCGACAAAGGGGTCGGGACCCACAGGTTGAGAACCGCTGCTCTAAATGATCCTGACCTGGTTCTGTGCACTGATGGCAGCTCTTATGCTGAGCAAGGAGTCAGAAAAGCCGGATATGCAGTCCTTTCTTTAAATGACACTGTTGAGAGCCAGCCGCTTCCCCCAGGGACTAGGCACAACGGGCAGAATTAGTTGCTCTCACCAGAGCCTTAGAGTTAAGCCAGGGAAAACGAGTTAACATCTCTACTGATTCCAAATATGCCTTCCTAGAGCTCCATGCCCGTGCAGCCACCTGGAAGGAGGAACTGGTCATGGGTAAGGGAATTAACCCCCTCCTATCGGCCATTTTTCAGCCAGCAGAGGTCGCAGTCATACATTGCAAGGGGTATCAAAAAAGGAACAGAAGAAATAACATCGGGAAATCATCCGGCAGATGTGGCAGCCAAGGCTGCCGCCCCCAAGAGTCTGGAAAACTCTGGAAGCCCCTCTCATCTGGGAAGACTCCCTGCAGGATAGTAAGCCCTACTACACCCAGAAGGAGAAGGAATGGGCTGACTCCCGAGGGTACACTCCTCTTCCCACCCGATGGATATGGACAGCGGGGGATACGCTCCTCCTTCCTGGAGCCAATCAGAGGAAGGTCATTAGGGCACTGCACCAGGCATTTCATCTAGGGGAGAAAAGACCTATCGAATAATCCAGCAATTATTTACAGGAAAGGCTCTCATGAAAACACCCAACAAGTAGTCAGATCTTGTGAGGTCTGCCAAAGGAACAATCCTAGCCACCAGGAATCAGCATTAGCCGGTCTTCAAAGAACCGGAGGGTATCCAGGGGAAGACTGGCAGGTAGGCGTTACCCACATGCCTAACGCTAAAGGATTTCTATGCCTCCTCGTGTGGGTAGACACCTTCACTAACTGGGTGGACGCCTTTCCCTGTAAGACTGAGAAGGCACAAGACATAGTCAGAGCTCTAATTTCAGAACTTATTCCCCACTTTGGATTGCCACACTCTCTCCAGAGCGATAATGGCCCCTCATTCCGGGCCCAGGACGCTCAGGGGTCTCAAGGGCCCTAGGAATAAAATACCACCCCAGTGTGCCTGGAGGCCTCAATCCTCTGGGGAAGTGGAAAAAGCAATGGCAGCCTAAAAAGACACCTTCACAAGCTTGCCCAGGAGACGCACCTCTCCCGGCCACTAGTTTTGCCTGTAGCTCTGCTAAGAATTAGAAATACTCCCTGAAATTTAGACTTAGCCCCTGTGAACTGTATATGGCCGTCCTTTCCTTACCGATGACTTCCCCGTAGGCCAGGAAACCACGGCGTTAGTACAAGATATGACAGCGCTGGCCAAATTTCAGCAAACTTTACAACTCTCTGCAGCCAGGCCCAGGGATCCCCAGGTTGCATCCCTAACATCTGGGGATCCAGTGCTCATTAAGGCCCTGCCTGCCCTCTCTGCCACCATGAGCCACGATGGGAGGGTCCCTATCCCATGATTTTATCCACCCCCACTGCGACCAAGGTCAGTGAAGTTGACTCCTGGATCCATCTGCCTCGACGAAAGCCCTGGGTGCCAGCACAGGAGGAGAATGAAGCTGTGTTGCCACCATCTGACTCACCCGACTCCTACTCGTGTGAGCCTTTCGAGGACCTGAAACTTCTCTTTCGAAGGAATCCTGGAGAGTCGGCAAGTGCCAGGTAAGTCACCTGCTCTGGTATTTCTGTATCGTCATTGCTTTCATCTTCCTGATGGTACTTATTCTGTCTTTTTTTATGAGTATCACCAAAACTCTAGGCTAGTACCTGGAGGAGACCTTTTCTTCCCTCGCTGGGACCCAGAAACACCATAAAATGCTCCTGCTTGGAGCCCTTTTCTTTAGCCCCTCCACAGCAGAGGACTGGGGTGGAAAGCTTTCAGTGAATTTCTCTCCCCACAGCCCAAAGGCCCTCACTTGATACCATCGGGAGCCGATTCCTCTTATCGCCTTGTTATGGCTATTGCAGGGTTTACTGTAGGAGTCACCTATAAAACTTTCTCTACCACCAACCTGACCAGAGCTGTCTTTCACGTCTCTGAGGACTCTGACCAAACTTTAGGGACATTCAAAAGTCTATAGATTCCCTTGCTCATATGGTCCTTACTCCTAGATTTTCTGTTAGCCGAACAAGGAGGAGTCTGTGCCATGATCAACAGTTCTTGCTGCATCTATATAAACACCTCTAAGGAGGTAGAGGAGCAAACCGCCCGAATCCTCCAACAAGCAGCCTGGCTAAAAGGAAGGGCCTCACGCTCTCTCTCCCAGAGGTTTGGGAGCAGATTAGGGGAATAATGCCATCTCTAAGAAGCTGGTTGGCCCCTTTTCTTGGCCCTCTGTGTATACTATTCTTATTACTCATCTTCGGCCCTTGCCTGTTTAACCTTTTGGTGTGTTTCATATTCTCCCACTTAGAAACCCTGAAGCTACAAGTGGAACTGCAGATGGAGGCCACTGATTCCTCTTCTGTGGACCCCTAGATCGCCCACCTCCAAGGGAACCCTGACTGCTGCCCCAATTATTGTCCCTGTCCAGCAGGATGTAGCCAGAATGATCGATGCCCCCTGTCCCCAATGGCAGTTGGGGTTTCCTAATCAGAGGGGGCACTCATAAGGACTAGCTAGCTAGTTTAATTAAGCAGACAGGAAGCGGGGGCAGGTCCAGAGAGGATAGAGGCATCTCTGGCCTGAGCAATTAAAACAGCCATAAACCAAGGACAGAGGTATCTCTGGCCTGAGCAATTAAAGTGACCATCAGTTAGATCAAAAGCAGCCCTGACATGCGCAGCTGGGAGAGAGCCATAAGGTATAATAAAACATCTTCGGTCAGGACAACTAGGAGAGAGCCATAAAAGAGATCAAAAGCAATGCCAATCTGAACAGATAAGATGATCAAAAGGAGGAGAAGTGCGAATGTCAGGGAGATGGGAACGGATTACAAAGCTAAGGTCCCACGGTGGGAAAGACACAATAAGGCAAAGGGTGGTCTCCAGGATATATAATACCTCAGACAAAGTGAGCAGTGGCCACCCTCCTTAGGGGACCCCTCTGTCTCTCTGGGCCAGGAGAGAAATGGCCTTAGGATTCAAAACTTACAATTAGAAGTTTGAGAGGCAATATCTGCTTGCAATAGTTTCTGTACTTCTCACCTGCCACCTTTTGTCCATGGCTTCATTCTTTGAATCCATCTGGACAAGAACCTGGGAAAGAAATCACCCTTGCACTAAGGGATTCAATCTGAAATGTTCTCACCACAAAAAAAGAAATTATAATCATGTGACATGATGGAGGTATTAGCTGATGCTACAGTGGTAACCATATTGCATTATATAAATGAATCAAATCAACATCTTAAATTTACATACAGCTTTATGTCAATAATTAGGTCACAGTCAAAAAAGCATTTCTTAGCTACATGCAAAGCACATATATCAGCTTTGACTGCAACAAGTTTTCCAGTTAAAGCTCTCAACTTAATAAAACCAGGGTACAAATCAAATATAAAGTCAATCAGCAAAGGATCAGGCACTATTATCTATTTTGAGAGGGATACAGGCACCCTGTGGTGCAGGCCCTCCTAGGCCATATTAAAGATTTTATTGTTCCTAATGAAAGAGTTTAAGTCAGTGAATCCCAAGATCTAATTTGGGTTTTGAAAGATTACTTCAGCTACTGGATTGAGGATAAATTCAAGGTGATAAAGAATAGATTATGAAGATTTGTTGGGGCAACTGTAGTGTGTGTTTTCAGATAAATAATAGTTGAATATGTGAAAACACATACACAAATCTATTTATATATCTATTTTCTATCTATCTATCTATCTATTATCTATCTATCATCTATCTATCTATCTATCTATCTATCTATCTATCTATCTATCTATCTATCATCTATCTATCTATCTATCTATCTCTATTCATCTACCTGTCTGCTTATTAAACAACTAGAGGCCCGGTGCACAAAAACTTGTGCACTCAGGGGGGAGGTCCCTCAGTCCGGCCTGTGCCCTCTCGCAGTCTGGGACCCCTCAGGGGATGTCCACCTGCTGTCTTAGGCCCGCTCCCTGGGGGATTGGGCCTAAGCTGGCAGTCAGACATCACTCTGGCAGCCCAGGAGTCCTCGGGGGATATCAACTTGCCAGCGGGGAGCAAGCCTAAGCTGCAGTCAGACATTCTTAGTGCTGCTGAGGAGGCGGGGGAGGCTTCTGCCACCACCGCTGTGCTGGCAGCCGTCATCCTGGGTTGTGGCTGAGCAGAGCTCCCCCTGTGGGAGCGCACTGACCACCAGGGGGCAGCTCCTGCATTGAGCGTCTGCCCCCTGGTGGTCAGTTTGTGTCATAGTGACCAGTCATTCCTAGTCGTTCTGTTGTTAGGGTCAATTTGCATATTACCCTTTTATTATATAGGATAGAGGCCTGGTGCACGGGTGAGGGCCGGCTGGTTTGCCCTGAAGGGTGTCCCGGATCAGGGTGGGGGTCCCGCTGGGGTCCCTGGCCAGCCTGGGTGAGGGGCTGATGGCTGTTGGCAGGCTGGTCAAGCCCCCCAGTGGGGACCCTCACCCCATGGGAGTGTGGCCAGCCTGTGTGAGGGGCTGATGGCTGTTTGCAGGCTGGCCACACCCCCTTCAAGGTGGGGGTCCCTACTGGGGTGCCTGGACAGCCTGGGTGAGGGGCTGAGGGCCATTTTCAGGCTGGCCATGCCCGCAGGCTGGAAGCAGGTATCTGGAATTTATTTAACTTCTATAATTGAAACTTTGTTGCCTTGGTCCGGCTCAAAGCCTGGGTTGCCCAGGTTCCCAGCCCCTCCTTGAGCAGAGGCCATGCTGGCTGGAAGCAGGTATCTGGGGTTTATTTATCTTCTGGCCGCCTGCTCGTGGAGGAGGGGCGTGGTTGTTCTGTTCTGTTTGTGGCTCAGGAATTAAGTTCGATGGCAGAACCGAACAGGGGTCCTAGTTTGTCAAAATTGTCCAAATTATTTTTTTATTGTTGATAGTATCACAGATATCTCCCATTTTCCACCCTTTCCCCCCCCTCCTCCCAGCCTCTATCCCCCATCCCCAGGTCTTCACTGCCCTGTTGCCCATGTCCATGGCTGTGCATATAAGTATATAAATTCTTTGATTGCTCTCTTCTTGTCCCCCCAACCCCACATTGAGGTAGGTCAGTCTGTTCCATGCCTCCCTGCTTCAGGTCTTATTTTGTTGGTCAATTCATTTTGTTCATTATATCCCACAAATAAGCGAGATCACGTGCTATTTGTCTTTCTCTGTCTGGCTTATTTCACTTAGCATAATATTCTCCAGGTCCCTCCATACTATCCCAAAAGGTAAGAGATCCCTCTTGTTTTTACAGCTAAATAGTATTTCATGGTGTAAATGTCCCACAGCTTTTTTATCGACTCATCTACTGATGGGCACTTTGGCTGTTTCTGAATCTTAGCCTTTGTAAATAGCATTGCTATGAACATATGGGTGCATATATTCTTTCTGAGTGGTGTTTCAGGTTTCTTAGGATATATCCCAGAATTGGGATCACTGGGTATACCGAGCAGTTTCCTGGGGCTGTCTTCTTCCCACATCCCGCATGGAGAAGAGACTTGAACCGGTTCATGCAATCTAGGAGGAGCTTTTGGGATTGAAGAAATAATGAAAGACAGACATAAAATAGATTAAAAGCTTGGGCTGGGTGTGGTGCCTGCCCTCCAGAGGGACGGGCAGAGAGAGCCTACCCTCTGGAGGGACAGGGCACGCAGAGAGAGAGAGCCAGCTCCGAAAGCTGCTTTATTATAGACTTGAGTTACAGGAAGTTACATCACATCTGGTTGGGCCTTTGACATCATGAGATCCATCCCCTTAACACTGGGCGGGAGAGTCAAACTGGGTGGTGTCCAATCTTTTGACTGGTCCCGCCCTCAGGGAGTGGCTGTACCGGCCCCCTGAGTACAGCTGACGTAAATTAAACCAAGTGTATTCTACCGGCCCTTAACAGCTGGGTCAAACAGGAGTTGCATTTTTAATTTTTTGAGGAAACTCCATGCTGTTTTCCACAGTGGCTGCACAGTCTGCGTTCCCACCAGCAGTGAACTAGTGTTCCCTTTTCTCCACATTCTCACCAGCACTTGTTGTTTGTTGATTTTTTTTTTTTGATGATAGCCATTCTGACAGGTATGAAGTGATACCTCATTGTTGTTTTCATTTGCATGTCTCTGATGACTAATGACTTTGAGCATTTTTTCATATGTCTCTTGGCCATCTGTATGTCCTCTTTGGAGAAATGTCAATTCAGGTCTTCTGCTCATTTTTTAATTGGATTGTCTTCTTTTTGTTGAGTTGTATGAGTACTTTATATATTTTGGATATTAACCCCTTATCAGATGTATCATTGGCAAGTATGTTCTCCCATTCAATGGGTTCCCTTTTCATTTTGATGGTGGTTTCTTCTGCTGTGCAGAAGCTTTTTATTTTGATGTAGGTCCATTTGTTTATTTTCTCCTTAGTTTCTTTGCCTTAGGACAGTGGTTGACAAACTCATTAGTCAACAGAGCCAAATATCAACAGTACAATGATTGAAATTTCTTTTGAGAGCCAAATATTTTTAACTTAAACTATATAGGTAGGTACATTGTTATTAACTTAATTAGGGTACTCCTAAGCTGGCCTTTGCTAAAAACGTCCTCAATCTGATTGAGGTACGTTCGCTGAGGTCGACCCCTTCCAATTCTCCCATTCACACTCGTCTTGTATACTTGTTTCGTCTATCTCCTTTCCGAAAACCGACTTCTGCGCATGGGCCACGAAAGTTTTAATCGCACTGTACGTGCGCGCCCACATGTGGTATTTTGTGGAAGAGCCACACTCAAGGGGCCAAAGAGCCACATGTGGCTTGCGAGCCACGGTTTGCTGACCACTGCCCTAGGAGATGTATCTGTAAACATATTGCTGTGTGAAATGTCTGAGATTTTACTGCCAATTTTCTCCTCTAAGATTTTTATGATTTCATGCCTTACATTTAAGTCTTTTAGCCACCTTGAGTTTATCCTTGTGTTTGGTGTAAGTTGGTGGTCTCATTTCTTCTTTTTGCATGTGCCTGCCAGTTTTCCCAGCACCATTTGTTGAAGAGACTGTCTTTACTCCATTGTATGTTCTTGCCTCCCATGTCAAATATTAATTGACCATAATGGTGTGGGTTAATTTCTGATTCTCTGTTCTGATCCATTGGTCTATATGCCTGTTCTTGTGCCAGTACCAGACGCTTTTGGATACAATGGCTTTGTAGTATAGATTGATATTCGGTATTGTGATCCCTCCTACTTAATGCTTCTTTCTCAAGATTGATGCGGCTATTCGGGGTCTTTTGTAGTTCCATATAAATTTTGGAGTATTTGTTCTAGCTCTATGAAGTATGCCACTGGTATTTTAATAGGGATTGAATTGAATCTGTAGATTGCTTTGGGTAGAAAAGACATTTTAATGAGGTTAATTCTTCCAATCAATGAACATGGTATACACTTCCATTTATTAGTATCTTCCTCTATTTCTTTTCTTTTTTTTTTAAATGTCATATAGTTTTCCAAGTACAGGTCTTTTACCTCCTTGGTTAACTTTATTCCTAGGTATCTTACTTTTTTTGTTGCAATGGTAAATGGGATTGCTTTTTTAGTTTCTCTTTCTGAGAGTTAATTATCGGTGTATAAAAACACCCTCAATTTGTGGATGTTGATTTTGTAACCTGCTACCTTGTTGAATTCATTTATTAAGTCTAGTGGTTTCCTGGTGGAGTCTTTATGGTTTTCTATGTATGATATTATGTCATCTGCAAATAATGACAGTTTTACTTCTTCCTTTCCAATTTTGATGCCTTTTATCTCTTCTTCTTGTCTGATTGATGTGGATAGGACTTCCAGTACTTTGTTGATTAAGAGTGGTGAAGTTCCTGTTCTTGTTCCTGTTCTTAAAAGAAATGCTTTTAGTTTTTGTCCATTGACTATTACATTGGCTGTATTTTTGTCATATATGGCCTTTATTATATTGAGATATGATCGCTCTATTCCCACTTTATTGAGAGTTTTTATCAAAAAGGGTGCTGGATTTGTCAAATGCTATTTCTGTATATATTAATATGATCATGTGGTTTTTATCTTTTAAATTACTTATGTGATATATCGCATTTATTGATTTGAAAATCTTGTACCAGCCTTGTACCCCTGGTATAAATCCCATTTGATCATGGTTTATGATCTTTTTAATATATTGCTGGATCTGATTGCTAATATTTTGTTGAGGATTTTAGCATCTGTGTTCATCACGGTTATTGGCCTATAATTTTCTTTCTTTGTAGTATCTGTATCTGGTTTTGGAATTAGGATAATGCTGGGTTCATGAAAAGAGCTTGGAGTGTTCCATCCTTTTGAATTTTTTGGAATAGTTTGTGGAGGATAGGTGCTAGTTCCTCTTTGAATGTTTCGTAAAATTTACCTGTAAATCTATCTGGTCCAGGAGTTTTGTTTGCTGGAAGTTTTTAAATTACTGCTTCAATTTCATCAGTTGTTATTTACCTACTCAGGTTTTCTGATTTTTCCTGATTGAGTTTTGGAAGATTGTATGTTTCTAGGAATTTGTCCATTTCATCCAGGTTGTCTAGTTTGTTGGCATACAGTTGTTCATAGTATTTGCGTACAATCATTTGTATTTCTGTGGTGTCCATTGCTATATAGCCTCTTTCATTTCTGATTTTATTTATTTGGGTCCCCTCTCTTTGTTTCTTGATGAGTGTGGCTAGGGGTTCATCTATCTTATTTATCTTTTCAAAGAACCAGCTCTTAGATTTATTGATATTTGTACTGTTTTTTAGTCTTTGTGTCATTTATTTCAACTCTGATCTTTATTATTTCTTTCCTTCTACTTCCTCTGGGCTTTTGCTGTTCTCTTTCTAGTTCATTTAGTTTTAGGATTAGATGGTTGATTAGCCCTTTTTCTTGTTTCTTGAGATAGATCAGTAGTGCTATGAACTTCCCTCTCAGGACTGCTTTCATGGTATCCCATAGGTTTGTGTGTTCATTTTCATTTGTTTCCAGGAAGTTTTTAATTTCTTGCTTGATCTCATTGGTAACCCATTCATTGTTTAATAACATGCTATGTAGCCTTCATGCATTTGAGTGTTTTTGAGTTTTTTATTGTAGTTGATTTCTAACTTCATGTCATTGTGATCTGAGAAAATGCTTTGTATTATATCAATCTTCTTGAATTTATATAGACTTGTTTTGTGCCCTAACATGTAGTCTGTCTTTGAGAATGTTCTATGTGCAGTTGAAAGGAATGTATATTTTGATGCTTTGGGGTGAAATGTTCTGTAAATATTGGTTAGATCCGTCTGATGTAGTGTATTTAAGGCCTCTGTTTCCTTGTTAATCTTTTGTCTGGAAGACCTATCCAGTGATGTCCGTGAGGTGTTAAAGTCTACTACTATGACTGTATTGCTGTCAATCTCTCCCTTAAAGTTCATCAAGAGTTTTTTTCCTGATGGAAATATAAAATGGTGCAGCCACTTTGGAAAACAGTTTGGCAATTTTTGAAAAGGTTAAACATAGGGTTACCATATGAACCATCAACTTTACTCCTAGGTGTATATACCATAGAGAACAGAAAACATACATCCACACAAAACCTTGTCACAAATGTTTATATAGACACCACTCAAGTGGAAATGACAATAGTCATTTTTCCCATTATGTGAAAACAACCTAATGGTCCATCAAATGATGAATAAATAAATAGAAAGTGGTATACCCATACAATAGGATATCATTTGTCAGTAACAGAAGTGGATGCCAGGAGCTGAGACAGTGCCAGTTCTCCTACTCTGATGTGCTCAGCAACTTCGTTATTCCTGGGGGGTGGGGAGGGCAGGAGCACCTTCCTTCTGATCACCCTTACCTGAAATGTTCAGGCCTTTGGGTGTTCCATTAGAACCCCAGCCTTGATGGGTGTAGTATTTGACTAGTGCCCTAACATTAAGAGAAGTCATCAACTC
>NW_005871373.1:610250-627207 GCF_000147115.1 Myotis lucifugus | reverse complement strand
ATCAGAAAGGTAGCCTTGGTGCTTAGTTTAGCTGTGTTATATTAGATTTTGAGCTGGAGATTTTTCTATCTTTTCAGCTTTTTGATGCTTTTAATAAGACATTTTATATATTTTCTCCAAGTGTATAATTGTTTTCACCTGTTGAATTGGTTCAAATAAATGAGCTTGCCATATTCCTGCAAACCAGGGATTTAAAATCCCTTAATCATTTAAATGTCATGGCCATTAACATCAAGTGGTTATGGGGCTGCCGGGTAGTGCTGCTCCACTTCTCTAATTTGTTCTCCCACCTTCTCATTTTTTTCAGATCTCTTTTCAAATTGCGCCTTGTGAGAGAGACCTTGCTTTAAAGCCAGCATCACCTTCACTTTCTATCTCCCTCATTGTGTTTTTGTTTGTTTGTTTGTTTGTTTGTTTGTTTACTATTACACTTAGTAATTACCACCTAAGATATTAGGCTTTTATTTGTCAATTGGCTCAGTGTCAGCCTTCCACTTGGAATATAAACTGCCAAAGGGCATGGATTTGCCCAATTGTTCATTGGTGATCCTCAGTGCTTTAAGACTATTCAATAAATGAATAAATACATGACAAATAATTTTGCAACATTATATTGAGTTGAACTTGATTAGTTGGATTGAAATCAGTGACTGCGGTTGTTTGACACCTCCTTGTGTCCACGCCATTTACTATGTCACACCCTCTCTACTTTGCTTTGGCCAATGCGACAGGAACACACTGTCACAAGTGGAAGCATGAAAACGTGCTTGTGTGTTTCCACTCTCACTCTCTCGGGTCCCACCTCTGCCATAGGAACATCACAGGCCAGCCTGCTGGAGGGATGTGGGGGTCACACAGGGAAAAGCCAGGTCAGTCTAGTGGAGGCCATTCTAGACCATCCAGCCCCAACAAGCTTGGCAGGGGCAGCAGATGGTGGGGCAAACCCAGATGAGGTTAACCAAGTCCAGTCCAGGTCACCAGAACTGTCCAAGCAACCCGTGACCTGATAAGAAATAACAAAGTAAATTGTGGCTGTTTTAAGTCATTAAAGATGAATTTGTAATGCCGTTACCGTGAACTGATAGATGGTACAAGCAGAAAGCAATCCTTGCACCTGCTTTGTGTGTTATTTATGGCTCTTGGCTAAAAATCCAAGTTTGGGGGAGGGGCTAGAGGAAGTTCCTATTCACATTAATGTTCATTTTTAAATAATAGAAGACTACCAGCTACTTTCAATCATAAAAGCTGTCTCTGTTAGTAATTAAAATCTCCAGCCCAGTGTAAAAATAAAAATGTCAAACGTTATTAAAGATGAATTCTTCTCTCTTCTCCTGGGTGGAAAGTGTGCTAGGGCTTGAGGCCTGTGTTTGCTGGCCTCCCGCCTCCACTCATGAGATGGGAGGGAAAACAAAATGCAGGTGGCAGTGCCAGGCTCACACCAACGCTTGTTGGCCCTAACGGCACATCAACCCGGCTCACTTTCTCTTGGAATCTGTGTGCTTTCCAGCCCTTCTTCCACCAGCAGCCTCCAGTACAATCCCCATGATGTGTGCGACTCTTTTTACTTTAAAAAATACACCTTAAATACATAATATATGCAGAAAGGCAATCAAGTCATATTGTAAGCTTTGTGACACATTTTCACAAGATGAACACACTGTATGACCACCCCCCAGATAAAGAGCTGGAACCCATGAGGGCCCCAGAAGCCCACCTTCTCCTGTTACTCCGCAGCCTCATCTCCTCTCCTAACTCCTAACCCCACAGGTAAACAATTACATTTTCTTTGATAAACCTGGTTGGCCTTTCAAGGGTAGAGTGCCCACTGCTAGCTCTCAGGTAATCAGTTTACCCCAAAATATGCCAAAAAATATTTCACTGTTCCCAAATTGATAAGTCTCGTTGTTGTCTTTGTTCCTTGCCTCAGTCCACCACCTGTCTACTTACCTGTGAGCAACCAATGATATGCAAAGACACAGAACAGTGAGCAAAGGAATATCTCTGAGTTATTCTTTGACAAATAACTACTCCCAGATAGCTTAAGAAATGAGATAACATATTAAATGTAGTGGTAAAAGGCCTAAAATATTACTTTTAAAGCCATAAAAACAAATCATTCTTTTTTTTAAAAAAATATTTCTTTATTGATTTCAGAGAGGAAGGAAGAGGGAGAGAGAGATAGAAACATCAATGATAAGAGAGAATCATCGATTTGGCTGCCTCCTGCACTCCCCTTACTGGGGATCAAGCCCTCAACCCGGGCATGTGCCCCTGGCCAGAATCGAACCTGGGACCCTTCAGTCCGCAGGCCAACGCTCTATCCACTGAGCCAAACCGGCTAGGGCAAGACAAATCATTCTTAATGAATCTAGTGACATATAGTTCTTATGTTTCTTTAAAATTTCCAAGCATTTAGGGAAATTTAATTTGTTATAGAATATGAGATCAGTGTCCTCTCCTTATTTTTATTTATACCAGAAATCATGTTAAGCATGAATTGTTAAGTTTCTTTTAAATATTATAACCAGTTACGTAAAAATGGATCTGGTTTAATAATGGTCTGTTCTTAGTTTCAACATTTTTTAGGATTTTGTGACAAAGAGAGGAATAAAAAGTGATTCAAAGTAGGACATCCTCATTTGTTGCAGATGTTATTAGATTCAAAATTGTATCTCACTTTAAGGAAGCTGTGATGGTGAACCAAAGAAAGTTGGGATGGGTTAATGGACCAGTGAGTAAGTCTAACAGTGCTATCAATTTTTTTTTATTCTTCACTGCCTGAGAAGATCTTTCTACAAATTCTCTTTCAATTGGAGCACTACCAAGGTAAAGGAAAATAATATTACCATTGGCCATTTACTGCTTGTAACAGTTTGCATTCTTCAAACTTTATCTTTCTCTGGAAATGTATCTGTGGTGGGCAGTTAGACAGACATGAGCAGGGCAAGGATGTTGGGCCAGGTACAGAAGGTCATCAGGGTGGACAGCCCCAGGTGCCTAGCAGACAGCTGTAGGGTGGGACCTCATCCCCAGGGTGGGCTTTCCTCCCCAGCATATCGCTGGTCTTACAGTTTGGACCCCTGACCTTTCCTCCCTAGAGGTAACACCTAGGCCTCAGTTGTACTTCAGCTTCAGGCCCAGAGAAGCCACAAAACCAGACAAGTGACCCCACGGCTGACTTTGGGCCCAGCTGCATTGGGTAATGACCCCCTGCCCTGGCGCCGACCATCGAGGAGACCATGACCCTGAAAGGACACCCTGGAAAAAGCTGCTGACTGTTCTACTGAGATCTTCCCTGGGACCTCCCCTAAGGTCTCCACCCTAAAGCCCTAAGACGGAGGACCCAGCGCCTCCCTCCAGGGAGCACACTGGCACCTTCCCCTCCCCGCTCTCCATAGGCGAGTTACCATTATCTTGTTCACTCCCAAGCTTCTAGGGCCCTTCCTTTGCCTCTATGACTTGTTTCCTTGGCCCATTTTTTCTAAGAATTGTTTCTTCCACCTCTATGATTTTCTAAATAAATCTTCTCTTATAGTTTGAATCTTGGCTCTGAATTCTTTCCTAGCCAGAACCTAAGTACCAAGGTTGCTAAACCCAGGTCCAGTCTGACCCCACCAACCTAACACCTGGTGCCTTCCAATGGCCCACAATATATCAATTTCTGTTCTCCCAACAAGATTTCTCTTCTGCGAAGTCCCCAAATAGAAACACTTGGAAAGCCCAAAGGAGAAGCAAACCGCTACCAATATTATTCTCCAAATCAATTTATACGTTTCATCAAAACCAACTCCTTGAAACACACATACACATAAACATAAAATAGACAATACTACACTCTATTATGTACATACAATCTTTTTTCTTATCAATACAAAAGTTTTAGCATTTCATATATTTTTAAGAATGAAAATCTATGTTTTCTTCCTGTCCTATTCAAATAAATAGTCTTACTTATTAGCACTGCTTTCCCTGAGATGAGTATTTTCAGAGCTTTGGGGTACATCTGCCATGTGAATCACAAACTTTTGTCCATCGTGGAGGGTGACGAGGGCCTCTCGTCCCACCGGGAGGCTGAGTTTGACGGTGCTCTTGGTGGCCGTGTCTTCCAACAATACCTGGACGAGCTGAAAGAGGGAAATGTTTAAAAGCAAAAGGTAAAATAATGCAGGGCCCACCATTTGAATTCTTCTACCACACCCTCGCCCCCACATTGGGAAGCTTGTGGATTTATTCTGCTACAGGAGATCCTAATTTCTCAGGGGAATGCTCAGGGTCGGTGAGGACTTCATGGAAGGAATCTCCACCAGAGATGGTGCAAGAGAGGCCAGGGGAGTGGGAGCAGGTGGGCTCTCTTTAGGAAAAGGAATGGGGGCTGCCTGCCATTGTTTGTGAGACACTGTTTAAAAAACAACACTCTCAGCCAGGCTGTGGTGGCTCAGTGGATTGAGCGTCGTCCCATGGACCAAGAGGTCCCGGGTTGGATTCCCAGTCAAGGCACATGCCCGGGTTGCGGGCTTGATTCCGAGTAGGGGGCTTGCAGGAGGCAGCCGAGCAATGATTCTCTCTTATCACTGATGTTTCTATCTCTCTCTCCCTCTCCCTTCCTCTCTGAAATCAATAAAAAACAACACTCTCCTATTGAAGATGTGGGAGAACTCGACTCACGAGGAAGCTGTGAAATACCCATGGGCTTCCCCGTGGCTGTAGCACACATCACTTTGGCTGCCTTCCTGATGGATACCAATCCTGCATTCTTGCCAGTTCTGGGCTAACATAATTGGGTCAAGTTCTCACATAGACCCTCCCTCCACCATCTGTCAAATATACCAGTAGATAATGGCACTCAATGTTGTAGTGATAGATTTGAGAGGTTCATAGACTCTGATATGAACTGAAGTGCCAGCTCTCACATAAGCCATCTGACTTGCCTGAGCGGGTCTTCCCATCAGAAGGACAAGGATAAAATGCCATCCTTCCCTTAGCTCAGAGGGAGGACTGGCAAATTACTTTACAAACCAGCAGTGATATATTTTCTTGGTCTGATTACATTAATAAGCCCCCAATAAGCTACTATATTTTGACAAAGATGTGTACAAGATAACTTCAAATGCAAGGTTCATGAAAGAATATTTCTCACCCTTGCTCTGTAAATTTGATAATAACCATCATCACCCAATGCAAAGATGTTTTCTTTTTCTAAAAAACATTGTCTTCACCTTTACCCTACAGCTGAAGAGTCACTTATTATTTTTAATACTTTTGCCATGCTTTAATCCTTGAGTCACATGGCCTAAAGCAAAAACTAAGAATTTTCAAAAAAATATTCTAATACCACCTCATATCAGTGTAATTCTTTACAGTATTCTTAAAACGCCTTGGTGTCTTACTATTTTGAACGTTGCTAGAAGGTAGAAGAGTGACAGATGGTGATGGCAATCTGAGTGCTGGCCTGGGTTCTCACGCAGGTGCAGGGCAATGCTAACTGTTCAGTGAATGCAGCTGACACAGATGTGCAACTGAATGGGCGTTAGTCATGGCAGATGAGTGCAGGTGGGGCCCAGAGTGTACTTTTTTGTTGATGATGAGTGCAATGCTAAATAATGAATGCAATGAAGATTGAATGAGCACAACTTTTTGGCATTAAATTAAGTCACTATCGCTAATTCAGTGAGCATTCACCAAGAGAAGCAGGTTTAATTAATCTCTAATGCATATTACCTTGGATTATGTGACACTCATCTGCTTTTAATGCTTTAATACCTTCTCTAATGTTTCTGCCAATTAAATATACAGTCATGTGCCTCTTAACTACAGGGATACATTCTGAGAAATTTGTCATTGGGCAATTTCGTCATTATGTGAACCTCATAAAGTGCACCTAGATGGTATAGGCTACTACACTATTAGGTTGTACGGGTTAGCCTATTGCTCCTAGGCTACAGAGCTGCACAACATGTTAATGTACAAAACAACATGAGATTAAATCAAGTACAAGAGAAAATGATGCAATGGAGACTCTGTATGAGACTGTAGCCAGCATGACATGGCATGCCGCTTTATAGCAAATGTTTTTTTATAAGTAGAAAGAGTACACTCTAAAGTAATAATAAAAGATATAGTATGGTAAATATATAAACCAATAACAATTGTTTATCATCATTATCAAGTATTATATACTATACATAATGCATATGCTATGCTTTTCTACAACTGGAGGTGCAGTAGGTTTGTTTACATCAGCATCACCACAAACATGTGAGTAATGCATGTGTTGTGCTATGATGTTACTAGGTGATAGTAGTTTTTCCACTCCATTCTAATCTTATAGGACCACTGTTCTACATACGGTCCATTGTTGACCAAAATGTTATGTGGCACATGACTGTAGGTCAAACCCCAATACAATGAATTTCAGAATTGCTAGTGGGTTGGGTAGAGAGTGTTGGGTAGAGAGTGTTAGGAGGTTTTGTTGGAGAAATAATAACAATGATTACTTGCTCTACGAGTTTCATGTTCTAAGAATGATGATTAACTTATTTAAACCTCATACTGGCCTCATGGACTTAGAAATTATTATTACTGTTTTGTAGACGAGGAGACTGAGGCCCAGATAGATTGGGCGACTTTTCCAAGGTTCTCAGTGGAGGATGTGGAGTTTAAACACAGGAATTTATGTACCAGAAATGCCTACTTATTTCCCCAAATCATCAGACTTGAAGATATTTTTCATTTACTCCCAACTCACTGATCTTGGAATGAAAACACATGGACATACCCTTTGAGATAGAGAAGGTGCTAGAAAAGGATAGTCTCAGAAGAAGATTTATGGAGATTTGAATCCCTGCTCTGCCTATTATTGGCGAAGTAACCTTGGGAGCATTACTCATCCCCAGGAGCTTCAGTTTTGCTATCTGAGAAATGGGAGCAATGATAACACCATCTTGTTGGGTTGCTGAAATGATGCATTGAAATGCCCAATACAGGGAGCCCTTCAGTGTCTGCTCTCCAGCTGCTTCCAACTACGCCCCAGAGGTAAAAGTTTATTCCCAGTTACCTTGGTGACTAAATTGTCTACCATCCTAGCTCTTGCTCCAGCCAGTGATAAGAGAGATCGGCACTGTTGGAGCTGAATGCCCAGCACACATGCTTGTCTTGTTAAGGCTGTACAGGATGTTTCAGTGTATTTAGTTGAGCTTCCCACTGGCCAGCCCTTGCAGGGTCCTGTTTCCAGGATGGGATACATTCTCCATAGGGCCAGGGAGCAGGGAGAGACATTCTCCTGGGCACAGCACAGCCAACTAGTCCCTTCTTAAGATTTAACTGGACCTTTTCTCTGCCAAGAGCCCTGAAACACCAACTGGTGAGTGGTGCCTTACCTGCCTGTTGCAGCTATTCCTCTTCTAAGGAGGCTCAGTTCCTCCCATCCCCATCCCTTTGCCATTGGGTCCATGATTTGGGGTCAGTGTTTCACTATTTCAAGCCTCATTAGTATGTCTGCTTTACACACACACTCACAAAAGAGGTAAGTTTCTTATTTACAGACACATGTCTGAATCTACTGCACCAAGGTCATTGAAGACAGCTGGATACATGAATTAGCCATTGGGAAATAAGACCAAATACAGACAGAGAATTAATAAAACCGAGAGATGAATTTCCTTCGCTCCGGTCATAGTGTTTTTGTCCAGCACAGAGTCCTTTTTGAGCAGTGCTCATAGCAGCTTTACGGGTTATTTGCACTCTGGAGAACTTGGGAAGAGGCTTTGTTCTGGAAGGAGAGGGCCCTGGAAGGTTCCAGTTATTTTGAGGACTGTAGGACATGAACACTTTCAGACTGTGACTCATCCCTTAGCCAGGACCACAATTAACCCAGGTCAAGGGCAATGCCCTGCCTTTAATGGTCTCCTACTAAGCACCTCTCATCTACACAAAAGAGGAACTCATGGGTGCAGAATAGATACGATGTAAACTGGCTAAACTTCCAAACATAGGTATAGAAGTTTTAGAAATTAGTACCAAGACAATTGTTGTCAAGATTTTGTAAACTAGCCACTCCCCTGAATCAGCAGAAGTGCTTCACTTGCTTCCTGCATCAGTATGGCTCCTCATTTTGGCATTCCAGGCCAGATCTCTGACCTCAGTAACCTGTGTTCTACTCTTCTAGGGCATGAATCGTGCTCCTAGTATTGTGAGAGAAGAATGGACTTGAGGTCAGGCAGGCCAGGGCTCCAATCTCTGTGTCCCAATTTGCTTACTGTATGACTTTGTGCAAGTCACCGAGCTTCTCTGAGCCTCAGTTTTCTCATCCATGACATGAAAGTGATCAGAATAGACACTCCGTAGTATTGTATGGCTTGAAGATAATGTATATAAAGGGTGTATAGTAGGTGTTGGATAAATAGAATCCTTAATTTTATGTCTTTCAATTCCATATTTTCAAATCCTTTCTGTTTAGACCACCCGATGTTTCCTTCCTTGATGCCAGAGGCATTTTCAGTGCATACCACTCAGCGCAGAGGCCAGTGGTGATCTATTTTTCAGTTAGCCTGACCATGGCAGGGAAACTCCGGGAAGGCAAGACCCAGGCCATCCACATATTCCGCACCATAATCGTGCCAGGCTCATATTAATGCACCCTAAACTGAGCCAAACAGTAATCAACAGATAAGCTATTATAATCACTCCTGGCAAAGTCACCCAAAGCAAAGATCACTCTAGAGTCTATGTCATTGTTTGTTTGGACAATGGGGTCTTTATGGGTTTCCTAACCACCTGGTGGTTCTTACTGCCCTTGAAAAAACTGACCAGGAGTTGGTGCCCGGCCTCGGTACCTTATTGCCCGTGGCAGTGTCCACCAGGAAGCCCAGGACCCTGAGAACCACGCTGCTCACTCCCACGGGACACTGGCTCTGGCTCACGTGCTCCAGCATCACCCAGGGGGGAGCCACACACGGGCTTTCATCCTCCTGAGATAGTGAAGAATCTGGAGGCTGGCAAGGTGCCTGGTCAGGCTGGACAGGAGACTGGTCATCTGGTGGCATCTCCTTGAGATTTCCTCCATCATCCTCCACTTCCTCTTCTAAGCATGACTGCAGGATATGAGTCACATATTCCAAAAGCAGCAAATGAAACAGGTGCCAGGACCCTACATTTAAATAACAACCAAAGTGAATAACTCAATGGACAAATGACATTCGCTGTGAAACTAACAACTTTTCTGGGGTTTTCACTCCTGTGGCCTGGAGCTTCCCCTACCACTGATCCTGAGGATCCTGGGCGGGCCCACCACCCACGTGGTGTTCCAGGTCCAGAGAACCCCAGCAAGGTGACCTCTGACAGGAAGCACAGAGAGTTCACTAGCCTGAGCCATGAAAGGGAAGTTAAGCCCCATCTGCTATGAGAGGGGGAAAGCAATTCCTACAGAAAAAGGGGTGCCACTCTCTGAGCAGGAGGATGTGCCCCTCAGCCTCCCACAGTTGGCACACAGGGAAGCGAGGGAGAGGGTGGAAGAGGAGGTGCGGGCAGCGTGCAGAGGGGCCCTGCTGCCATCTGTGGGGACCAACATGCAGCCCGTGCCCGTTGCAGTCTGCGTGGCTGAATCTCCTGCTGGGCCGTGGGTGAGGGACGGCAGCGGGTGCTCCGCATGGAGAGACATTCTCCCTCCGGGGCCTGTAGGGACTGGCCGAGGAGACAGGTGCGCTGACTCCACCGACTGCTCTCAACCCAAAGGCATTCGATCACCCAGGAGACAAGAATAAGTATTGTCCAGCTGAGAAGCAGAGGGAAGATCTGGCCGATTGAAATTTCTTAAGTTAATTTTTAATTCAGGTAAAAGCACAAATCTTATACAGATATCAAATGGACTTGTGTCAAAGGTTCTATGTAACTCATGAGTGGATGAAGGAACAGGTAAGTTGTTGCAACTGGTTCAAAAGAGAAGTTGAAGCACCAAGCAGAGGTGGGCAGCAGAGAGTTACAGAGACACGCAAAGGGATCCGCCCTGGGGTGGCCATCAGTGGCAGCCACTGGCACCAGCTTGCAGTTCTGGGGCGGACTACTATTTGCATTATAATTGTGAGAGGGAACCAGCAATCTTTTCTGTCAAAGAAAGGAGCTCACTGCCATCTTAGCTTCTGCCATTTTGATTATGACCTTCAGACTTTCAGGGGGCCCCCATCTTAGGCCCCGCCTTCCCCTTCCCCTTCCTCTGAATTAGCCAATTACACAATAATGTGAATCAGAGCTCTGAGCTCTGACCAATCAAATCAGAGTCAGAGTCAGAGTGAGGGGCAGGGCAGACCAGGTCAGGGGATAAAACCCGAATGGACTTCCTGTTTGCTGTGCGTGGCCCATGATTTTCAGCGGCAGCTGCACCCTTCCCCAGAAGTAGATTTGCCTTGCCCATCCAGTTTCGAGTGTTTGTCTCATTCTGGAGACACCGCTGACAAGCATTTCTAACGTTATCAGTTGATAAGGGTACAGAGTTGGAAAATAGCTAAGACAGTGAAAGGTGGAGACACTCAGAAGGGGCGCTAAGCCTTTTTGCCCATTTCAAAGCCCTTTACTGCAGCGGTCGCCAACCGGTGGTCCTCGGACCACTGATGGTCCATGAGGTCTGAAAGGTTGGCAACCGCTGCTTTACTGCTTATTACTCCTGGATGGCCCTGTGGTGAACGATACTGGCTTGGTGGGATGGCATGACCTGGTCTGGAATGAGCCCAACTAACCTGTTTACTTGGAAATCACGGTCCATGTGATGAGGAAAAGCCGCTGGTGCTAATACTTTACTTCATGGAGAGGTCCAGAGAAGGTAGGTGGGGCAAAGCAACAAGCACAGACTGGGTTTCTTCCCATGACTGCATAGGAATCGCTGTCACTTTAGTGCGGAGGAGCGTTGGCATAAAGCAGAGTCATGTTGGGCACCATGGAAAGGGAGGGCCTCACGCGAACGGTGGTCACCTACATGGCAGCTTACAGCCACCACCCTGGACAGAGCTCCAGAGTGTTTGCAAGACTGACCCAGAGTAGCACTGGTCTTGTCTTCCCGGCTTCTCACTTACCTGCCCAGTGTGAGGGCATCGGCAGCCTGTGGAGCAGGGCTCCTCCCCTGATGAGTGTGCGAGCTCACAGGGCAAAGACCACCTGTCTTTCACTGCTCTATGCCCAGTGCCCAGCAAGGTGCCTGGGACTTTTGAGGGGACACAGTAAGTATCTATTGAGATGAATGATCCTTTTGTAGACCAAAGGCCACATGCTACCTGACAAGCTCAGGGGAGGCCTGCATGGCAGCCTTACAAACTGAGAGACCTACAGTAACCACAAAGGATGGTCTGAAATGAAACATTAAAGGTGGGTAGTCATGTCCTAGGCCGGCATTTTCCCTGACAAGGTTAATTTTTATCTTAACTGAGCCTATTGTCTTTTTGCAACTAAGATAACATACCTATGAAATGTCAGAGTAACTTGTAACTTCCCTCCTTCACCCCCACCCCCACCCCCAACCCCAACCAAATGAGCCTGGGCACCAGGAGGAGACCATAAGTTCCTTCATTGTTATCATGTTAATTGTTGACTGTTAACTATCCTGTATCCACTGAAGTAATGTGTCTATCATTTTACTTTTTATCCAATCCCAGAGGCCCCTCCCCCACCCCACCCACCGCTTTGCTTTCTCCCGCCTCCCTAATCAATCACCAGTGGATTTCATGTAACCCACTTACGTCTCCTCCCTTGATGTAAAGTATAAAACAAGGTGAACAACCACCATTCTCCTGAGCATTATCCCAATCCAATCCTTTGAGGTTCTGCTTCCCAGCAATTGTTGACAGTTTGGCTCAAGTAAACTCGCAAAAATTCTGTACAGCTTTGCATGTTTTTACGTTAACACTTTCCATGGGGCTGGAGGGCTCTGTGGTGAGGTTCCCTTCCTACAACTCTGCTGTTCTGCATCTGAGCCATGGAGGTGACAGATGTGAGCTCTGACAGAGAACGATCCTCTATTTGACCAGAAAGTTTGCAAAATGGATACTACTTCACTCTTTCCACCATCTGCAAACATCAGTGACCTTACCAATTTTTATTCCTTAAAGTTAAATATGGATGCCCCCGATCACTAATTTTTTCTCCATCTCACTTACCTGCCTTGGTGCTTTTCTCAAAATGTCCCAGGGCACACTATTCAAAAGCAAGGGGGTGCTTCCTACCCATCCAACAACGAGGAATGGGAAGCAAAGTGTGGCCAGACTGTTGGGTGGGAACTATTCTCCTGTTGCTATTTTTAAAGCTGCTACAGTTTTGTACAGTTTTCTGTGTCTGTGTTGTATTTTACATAAGAACAAAATGGCTGTATTCTACCCGGCAATGTGAAACATTCCTAACGGTAGAAGCGTTTTGCATTCTCTGACTCACCAAAACTGTCCCTGTGGCGAAGAGTCATGACTTTGCTCACTGTGGTGAGAACGAAATTCCAGCGCAGCTGGAAGCTGGCAGCCAATCTGATGAACTCCTCTTTGCTTCTGCTTGGCTGTTACATTTTTGGAAGAAAAAAAATTCCAGGTTTTATGACAAAATGAAGGAGAACACGTTTTCAAATGCACACATTTGTCAGGTACTGACATTTCAAGTGGTCCGATGGGAAGAGGAAGAAATAAGGTGAGAAGGGAGCAGTGACCCACCAGCCTTTTTCTTATTTTGATCCAACTCCTCAGAAGTGGTTCCAGGGCAGAACCCCTGATGTTGTGGAGAGAAGGAAGGAGGTGGAAAACTGGCTTCTTTTTCTTTCTTAAAAAATTATACACAAGTTTTAAAATGAGTTCACTTGTGAATCATGTCAAAGAAATACTTCAGAGACAGCCTCACCACAATCCACTTGGCAGTTGCTATCCAGAGGGTTGGTGGACATGTTGTCCTTGCCAAGTCTGATATTGTGAAAAAGTGGCAGAGTCCCATAACAATGAGCAGTAGCGGTGCTGACTTTGGAAAGCACAGAACTAACCACTGCACTGTGTAAATTATCTGAGGGCTGGAAGTTCCCACCTGTGCGTCTAGTGGAGCCGAGGCCATCTGACAGCTCGAGTGGCACTAAACTGGGCAGCAGTGACATGCTTCTGCATGCAGACAAAGAAACTCTTCATGTAGATCAGTGGTTCTCAACCTTCTGGCCCTTTAAATACAGTTCCTCATGTTGTGACCCAACCATAAAATTATTTTCGTTGCTACTTCATAACTGTAATGTTGCTACTGTTATGTAATGTAAATATCTGATATGCAGGATGGCCTTAGGCGACCCCTGTGAAAGGGTCGTTCGACCACCAAAGGGGTTGCGACCCACAAGTTGAGAACCACTGATGTAGATGGAGAGTAGCCTTGGGCCACACTTTCAATGCTTTACAAGCAATGGAGTCACATTAATTTCACAGGCACATGTTGGGATGAATGGCCCTGAAGCCCCCCTAAGTCTCATCATATGAATGTGAGCCACCCACTGGCTCAACCCAAGTCTGAAGAAGAGATGGAGAGACTGGTTAGACATGAGGACACCCCCTTTCTCATCTTCCCATCAGCCCCCACTGTACCCCCCGCCATGGGCTGTCCTGGGCTTTGGGTGCACATGGACTTCCTTCAGTAGCAGCATCCGCCCCACGTGACTGACAACCTGGGCTGGTGTTCCTGATCACCTGACACAGGGCTCCTGGAGGAACCGTGGGTTCACAAACACAAGGACACTTTACAAAGCACCGTGAGAAGGAGCCCTGGTGGTGGGCACACTCTGCACTGAGCACTCTTCTGCCCGTACCAGTGTGGCATCTCCGGGTCCTACATTTAGGAATTCTCTTGGGCCCAACCATGTGAGACCCAGGAGGATGGAGCAGATGACACATTGAACTCCCCTCTAGCAGGCTGCCAGACGGGAACGGCCGGAGCCATTAGTCACCCCTGACAAGCCCAAAGATTTACATTTTAGCCATTTGAGTATTTTACTGGCAGCAGTGTTTTGCTTTGTTTTATCAGCCAAGCTGTTTTACAAGAACAAGCTCTTCAAAGGCATGCAGGTACAAAACACCGTCTTGCTAACATGCCTCATTGTGAGGCTGAATACATGATGAAGACTTGGGAGACACGTGGTGTTACATGGTTTAGATGGAGCCCGAGCCCGTGGGCTGCTTGGAGGTAGGGGTGCTCTTAAGGGGCTCAGGGGCTCAGCTCGGTGAAAGAGGCTGAGCAAGAGGAATGGAAGGTTTGATCAGTGACAACCTAGCCAATGAGTGAACGTCTCGGCAGCAATGCAACTCCAGACATGTTACCACTGCTACAAAGAAGCTCTGCCAGAGGTCACCAAGGACCATGAGTACCATTCAGAATCTGCATGACGGTTTTCAAGAAGCAAAGCATGGACACAGACACCTGCCCAGCTTTCCTGTAGAACATTCTGGTTCCTCTCAATGGGGTTTCCAACCCCAGTGCCCCCTGCAGTCTTTATGAATGACCCCCGTTATCACCTCTGCCCTTTCTCATCCACTGGGAGGAAGGGATATGGCAAGGCCAGATGGGGAGGGAAAGGGAGAGAAAGAAATGTAACCAAGGCTTAGAAGAGAGCACTCCCAAAGCCCAGTCCCAGGGCCACGCCTCCCGTGCCTGCTCCAGGGTGTCCTCTTCTTCCCTAAACAGGCCCTCCACGTCCAATGCTCACTGTGCCCAGGCCCATGTCCTTCTCTCGGGAATGGTGTCTTTTTATGTTATTTTCATCCCATCTACCCTTCTTGTCCCAATTTAAACCCACCTCCTTCATCAAGACCTTTCATAACTGCTCAGCCTGCAGAGGGCAATGCCTCAGGCGGGAGGCCCCCTGGCGACCTTGTTTTGGTCTCCAAACTAATGCACAGCCCCAGGTCCCCACCCACCCACCCTTATGCTCCCACTGGGCCAAGGGTGCTGTGCTTTCTCTGATCACACTTTCAGCTCGGGAAGTGTGATTGCTGATGATTGAGCCCAACAAGGACCCTGCTGAAGTAACTCCCAAATTTGGTCATCCAGAAAGACCAAATTCACCCACATTCAACACCAATTCTTCTTTGGTCTTTAAAATCAAGCCTGATGCTTTACTGGGATATTTCTGCAAAATACACAGACAAGTACTGTTCTCCCTAAACAGAGAAAACCACTCCTCCTATACGCTCTCGCTTGGTGCACTCACACTCACCCATGGCCACTGCACACACGCTCATTCACCTCACCTGCATACACAGGCCCATTGCACACATACAGCACACACCTGACCAGCATGTGTGCGCACCTGCACACACACCTGCCTGACATACCAGCTTCTAATCCCGGCTGCCGCAGGCTTGAGACGCTGCTTTTCTGTCCTCAGCACCCACACCAGCCTTGGCACACTAAGGCCAGAGAAACATCTTTTTCATTCCACTAGGTCATGGGCACTTGGTGCTATTATGTAGCTAGAATGATCAACACCCAACTCTTCCCTTTAAAAAAATATGGTTTTGTACCTGGAAGACAAATGTTTGGAGATTTGAAGATAGACAATTCAGGAATACATGGAGGTCTGTCGATGTTCCCAGCAAAGAAATTAAACTGCTTAAACCTGTAAAGACACAAAACAGACAGGAAGATTGCCAGCCTTCCGAAGGGCAGCCACGGAGTCTGTGCAGCCACCCCAGGAGCCAGAGCTGTTGTATCCCCTCCTTTTCCACTTCCCATTGCCTCCAATAAAGGCCGTTCATACTGTTGTAAAATTTTAAAAAAATAAAAAGGTTTCTAGCAACGCAACAGAATTTTGCTGTAGGTATTTGTAGGCTAGGTAACCCAGGGACACCATCTGAACAATAGTTCAAAAGCACCCCCTGCGGCTTCGCACCCAATTTAAACACAAAGGATACATTCTAAGTCCAGATTTGTCACATCTGTGGTCATACAGTTCAGAGTTATATGGTCTTGCCTCTTGGAACAGTCGCTGCCACTTGTTGAATTGGAAAGAAATATTTCGAAATAATAATTACACCTTGTAATTAATTCCACAGACCTGGCTCCAGATGAGCTCATTGCATGATGCAGACATGACCTCGCCTATCCGTGTCATTTTCATTAAAGTAGTAGTCTACTCATGTCCTTTCACTGAGGGATGTTCAGGGCCTTCTGGGCTACAGGCTCAGGACAGACATGAGGGGTGGAGCCTGAGCATGTGTGACGTGGGGACTTGAGTCCGTCACCTGCATGGGCAGCACTGAGAGCAATGAGCCAGCCTTTGGCTCTCCCACCTTCTGGGTGCTGCTGGGTACCAAGCGGAGTTTAGAAAACCCACTGGGTTGCCTTGGCCCTGGCTGAGGCTTGGTCAGGGTTCACCTGACAGATCTTCCAGGCAGACCTCGAGCATTTGCCTGCCAGTGGCTACCAGCATGGCAGGCTCCCTGCTGGCTCTGTGTCCTCGTGGAAGGACACCCAAGGATGCCAACAGGCACACAGGAGCCCAGGCAGGCTGCAGGCATCTCGGCAGGCACCTAGGAGAGAGGCCTTGTGTCTTCCTGGGGCTTCCTAGGGGCAAGAACAGGGTTTGAGCAACCCCCTGAGATTTCTGGGGGAGCCAGTAGCCCAGGAGGGGACCCTTTGAGTTCCTACTAATCAGCATTACCCTCCATAGCTTTAAAACTTGCTGGCTTAGGTGTGGTTTTGTTGTTGTTGCTGTTGTTGTTTTTAGAGAGAGAGTGGATGGGAAAGGGAGAGACAGAGAGAAACATCAATGTGAGAGAGACACGTCTATTGGTTACCTCCCACACACACCCCCGACCAGGGCTAGGGATCAAACCTACAACTGAGGCATGAGCCCTTGACCAGAATGGAACCCATGACCCCTCAGTCCACACCCCCTCCTCTGTCCCTACTGAGTAAAACAGGCTAGGGGAGGTGTCTATTCTTTTATTTACTGGTTTGGTCCATAGGGGAA
>NW_005871373.1:602498-610079 GCF_000147115.1 Myotis lucifugus | reverse complement strand
CTTTTGACTCGAGGGCACAATGGTTCTTAAACTGGACCGGAGGGCCGGAACAAAAGCATGGATGGAGTGTTTGTGTGAACTAATATAAATTCAAAGTAAACATCATTACATAAAAGGGTACGGTCTTTTTTTTTTTTTAGTTTTATTCATTTCAAACGGGCTGGATCCGGCCGCGGGCCGTAGTTTGCCCACGGCTGACCTAACCGGTACAATCCTACCAAAGTCAGCCCTATTTCAAGGTCAAAGAAAGAGGACAGGATAACTGTGGTGCTTTGCATGCCTTGTGAATCCCTGTCCGTCAGCTCATGAAATACTGAAGTGCTCCCAGGTGTCGGGTGGACACGATGCATAAGGGACCACTGACCCCTGAAGGAGCTCACAGGCACCGGGAGGCAGTTTGGGCAGAGCTGGGTGTAACGGGTTGAGGTTTCGCCCACAGGGAAGAAGCTGCTAGACCTTCCTGGGGTATCTGGCAGGCATATCTGCAAAGGGCAGAAAAGGGAGCTAGTCCCCACAGCCCCCTGGCAGCAACCCTCAGACAAAGGCCTAGAGATTGGCCTGGAGGCTGGGGGAGGGGCGCCAGTGTTCTGCAGTTCCCTCCTGAAACAGCTCTCCCGTGTCTGCCTCAGCTCCCGCGTGGGAGTGGGGAGAGCACCTTCTCCTGGTCCAGGCTCCTCCCAGGAGAACACGGTTAGCAGCTCGCAGAGCTCTTTGTGGAAGAAATACTTTTTGTTGTTGTTGAAAAATAATGACAATTATCAGATAGTAAAGGGCAAGAATATCCACATGCTTCATATCACTGGTCTGCAAAGTAGTGAAATGCAGTAAAAGCACAGTGGATCGCATTGTTAAAAGTAATCCTAACAGTTGTGCCAGCAGGTCCGGCTGGGCAGAGAGCTGATGCAATCCCATTCAGACAGGAGAGGGAGGCGCTGCGCGTGCACCAGACTGATGCCGCCTTTCCCCCAAAGTGACGCTCCAGGTTGATTTCCAGGAACAATCGTTGTCAAGCAGCACCACTCATCTGCTCACTTATTCACTCAACAAACATGTGCCAGCACTGACTGCTGGATGGACAGGGGGACCCCGGGAAGAGCATTCTCTGGGGCATTCCTTGCCCCTGCAGGGGAGGTAAATTACAATAGCAACGAGTAACCTGTGTTCTACCTCTGCTAAGAAATCCCTAGAGTAGTGCAGGCTATGCCGGCCCCAAATACATGCCACACGTTGCAATGAACAGGAAGAAGGAAGCTTACATTTCACCTCCATGCTCTCCAGGTCGCCCGTGCCGCTCCGCGTCCTTGTCAGGGCTCTCTGCGAAACCTCCATGATGCCCTGCAGGTCTGACCTCAGGAGGCTGACTCTCCTGCGATTTTCCAATACCATTCTCATCGTCTAAGCACAATGGGAAGCATGCCTCATTGAATGTGGTCGTTTTGGCCTAATCCCCCATCCAACTTAGCAAGAGGTATTGTTATTGAGCAGGAAAAAAGTGGATTTCGGTATTTCCCACTAAAATAGAATCCTCAGTCACAGTGGAAATGTTCCAATCCACACACCCTAGAGCTGCTTTTCTGAAAAATAGCACTTAGAGTGCTGCTCCTCATAGCAGACTGATTAAGGCTCTGAGGACCCGGAAGCTCTTCCCCTCCCTGCTCTCCTCTCCCTGCTCTCCCCTCCCTGCTCTCCCCTCCCTGCTCTCTCCCTTCACTCCACTCTGGCGCCTAAACTACTTTCTAGGGGAAACAGTGGTGGAGCGAGGGTCTGGAGTAAAGTGCTAGGATTCCGAAGGGTTGCTGCGGGGCTTCGGAAGCTGATTCTGCCCTCTCTCCTTGGGAGGCGTGGGCAATGGATTTAGACCCTGGGAGCTGGTTTCCTCAGCTGTCCAATGGAAACAATCGAGGTCCCTACTATTTTAGGGTCTGTAGGTTGTCCTCACACCCCTAATGTCCCCTCATTTTGCAGAGGAGAAAAGCAAGGGCACTTGCGGGCATGCAGTAAATTTCCCCAAGTGACAGGCAGTATAAAGATGGACCCGAGTTGGCCACCCGAGCTGGGCTGAGATGAAGGTGCTGCTGCAGAGCCATCAGCAGCTGAGCGAGTCAGGAAAAGAGACAGTAACCCAGAGGCCCAGCTGAGCACCCCTGAGCTGAGACTGATTGGGACCAAGGGACAATCCTTGACTCTGTCCTGATGGCACCACAGGATTTCCAAGCAGATTCTTGAGTGGCCACTTCAAGCATCTATAGCCTTCCTCTCTCTTTCCTCTACCACCAAGTGGCATAATCAACCAAGAAGAGAAGGTTGGAGTCCAGGTGCCTGGCAGCCAGGACACACCATGCCCACAGGGCCACGTGCAGGAGGAAGGGCTCAGTCACCTGTCCCGGGGTCTGCTGCAGGGCCCATCATCCCCCTCCCGCTGCCTGGCTGACCCTCCTCTGCTGCAGGGCCCATCACCCCATCCGCTGCCTGGCTGACCCTCCTCTGCTGCAGGGCCATCACCCCCATCCGCTGCCTGGCTGACCCTCCTCTGCTGCAGGGCCCATCACCCCCATCCGCTGCCTGGCTGACCCTCCCGAGGTCTCCCTTTGACACTTTAGAATGGTGGCCTGCGCACCCTGCTTCTGCCCAAGGAGAGAGCTGGTGACTGGGGCCCTTCTGAGGAGGGGAGGCGAGGGCGGGCTTCTGTGGCCGGCAGGCCTGCCAGTCAGTGGCCGGAAGGTCCTCCTGTCTGCCCTCTGGGTGGAGGGAGCACCCCCCTTGCTCTCCCTTTGACACTTTAGAATGGTGGCCTGCGCACCCTGCTTCTGCCCAAGGAGAGAGCTGGTGACTGGGGCCCTTCTGAGGAGGGGAGGCGAGGGCGGGCTTCTGTGGCCGGCAGGCCTGCCAGTCAGTGGCCGGAAGGTCCTCCTGTCTGCCCTCTGGGTGGAGGGAGCACCCCCCTTGCTCTGAGGACAGACTTGCAGCTTTCACTTCAGAAAACTGCTCTGTTCCCTCCTGTCTGGTTGGCAGAACCTACCTTCGCCATGTTGGAAAGGTATGTCTTTCTTCTTAGTCTTTTGACAAACACAGTAACTTCTGTTAAGAACAATACACGCGGCCATTACTGATGCTATAGCGCCATGCCCTTCCATGGACAGCGGGGAGTGCAAGCCTGTGCCGAGACTGCCTCCCACCCAGGAGGCGTCCGCACAGCCTGGTCTTTCCCCTGTGCGTGGGCTCTTTCCCAAATGGCTGGGAGGTCGTGGCAGGGGCGACTTGACCAAAACACTCCCCGTCCAGCCCAGAAAAATCATGTAATCCCAGTATCTGTCGTGCCCGCGTAAAGGAGTTCAGGATTTTTGCCTGGAAACCCCGAGTCCCCAGCCTTTCTCATGTCTACAGTGCCCGCCTCAGAAAATGACCAAGGAAAGGAAAGGATAAAAAGAGAGAACACACAGAGAGGAGCATGCTCCCTCTTGAATGTATTCAGTTTTTCCCCGGAGATGTTCGCCGGCTCTTAGCTGAACTGTTGGATGAAAGGAGGGCAGCTTCCACCTTCAAGGGGCTCCGCCTCTGAGAACGGGTCACCAGGTATGCAATGACTTGCTCCCTGGCACTCTGCGGCCAGAGAGGAAGCCAGCGAGGGGCTCAGGGGAGGATGGGCCTTGTCTGAAGATGGTCTCAGAGACTAATTCACCTAGAAGGTGACATCCAAGCAGGGCTTGAACATGTAAGTTCGGAGTTACCGGGGATGGGGGTGGAGAGGCAGTCTGGCAGGAAGAGTGGCAGGAAAGGCCTTCCGGGGGTACCCAGTCTTGTGTGGCTGGGGAGCACCAGTCGGGGTTCCTTGGGGAATGGTAACCAGAGTCCAAGCAGTGAATGACTTTGCACAGTGAGTGAAGAAGAGTGGACCCTTGAGGGGGCGGGGCCTATGAAAGGCATTTAATTGATCAAATCACTGTTTTAAAATAATCATTGGGTCTAGAGGGGAGGTGACTGAGGTTGGAGGCAGGATGGAGAAGTCACTCGGAAGCTCTGAGTAGGCTAGAGAGGGACAGAGAGACCGCGAGGGGAGTCAGGCAGGTGGTAAGGTGACCCCGGGAAACGCTTCCTTTCACCTTTCACAGCCAGACTGCACTTTCTCTCTGCAGTGACCCTGCTGCCTTTTTGGCTGACACCAGCTTGGCCGGGTGAAAGCTTCCAAGTGAGTCAAACTGGGATTAAGATTGCCAATATGAATATGAACACAGCCAGCTGCAGGGGTGGTGGGTAAAAGTTAGACACCGTCCTATTCTGTGGGCCCTCTGACGAGCCAGCAAACAATGTGCAAAGTTAGAAAAGAGAGTGAGATGACGGGAGGGCTTGGTGATGCGAGTGGCCTGAGAGGGCCCAAGAGAAACAGGACTGGGTGGGGACGGGCGGCTGGAGAGAGCACTAGGCAACGATGGAAATGCGTCACAAGGCAGGAGGGGGACATGGCTGTTTCCAGGACCAGAAACATGGCACCCACAGAGCAGGCGTGTGCTAGTGTTTAAAAGGAAGCCGTGGCTGGCTTGAACAGACAGGCAGCCTGGTGAAAGGTGTGTCAGAGACCATAACCTGGCAGCCAGACAGAAAGAAAAAGTATTCTAGATTGTCAGCAGGGAGAGGAGAGTACAAAGCTGTGAACACCTTGGTGGCCCACAGGGTGAGAAACTTAGGGAGATGGGGGTGTTCTAAGGAGAATCTGTGCTCTTTGGAGCCCCTCTGAGAGGCCAGAGCGCACAAAGAGGTGGAAAGATGTCGGTGCCTGAGCCCTGGCCAGCCCTGCTCAAGGGACAAGCAGTGAGGACCACAGGCTGCCCCAAGGTGCTGGCTCAAGAAAGGTGAGCAGCGCTGCCTGGAGGCAGCAGCAGGTTCTTCCTACCTTTTGACAGGCAGCTTTTCTACACCTCTAGCCCCTTGACCTGTCCAAACTCCATGTTATTATTCATTAGGGGAACTGGTAAAGGGTGTGGTGGATCAGCACAGGAATACACCACTGGCACTAAAATGCAAGCGGGAGGTCTGAACAGGGTTGTATGCCTGCGTGACCGTGGGCGGGGGGGCATTACACAGCTGAGAGTCCTGCCCCGTCTGAAAGTCAGATTCTGAATCTACTCTCACAGAATTTATTTTCCCACTGAAACCTACCTTTGAGTTTGGAGATCTGTACGAGGGCTGGAAAACCTTCCAAAGCAGTAAGTAGCCACAGCTTAAATTTCTTACTAAATAGCCGGACAGACTTCAGGTACTGAATAGAAACGTCTTCCAGGAAGTCGTCAAGGAGGACACCCTCAATGCCCTGCAACACAAGGGTGGAGACAGCGTGCCGGCCCGCGCGGGGTCCTCCAGTGACAAGCGGCCTAAGTGAACTATGCTCCACACTCAGAGAGAAGACCCCACCTGAGCCCTTGCCGCAGCTCACTGTGCAGGAGCAGAATTTGAATTTTTTCAAAGAGCTTAAAATACTGATAACTGATCCACGGTTTTAAGAAGCACCACACAGGCCATACTAGGCGGGTCAGACCAAAATATTTTCATGGCTGAACCCAGGTGCTGGCTTTCATCCTTTGTGTAAAAAACTTAGAAGCACAAAATTGTCTCCCAGAAAATAAAAAAAATAAAAAGTAGCTCTAGCCAGGTGGTTCAGTTGGTTGGAGCATGGTCCCATACACCAAAAGGTTGTGGGTTCGATCCCCAGCTGGGGCGTATATGGGAGGCAACCGGTCAATGATTCTCACATTGATGTTTGTCTCTCTCTCTCTCTCTAAAAATTAGTAAAAACATATCCTCAGGTGAAGATTAAAAAAGAAAAAGGTTCATGACCAGCTTAAAAAAAACAACATATTTTCACCACAGAAACTGTAGTGAAAATATAACTACCCTGAAATTATAATAGTCAGTCTAGATAAAAAACTTGGACTCAGTTTGGAGTTCCCTGGTCACTGAAACCACAGGTTACCATGTACATTGGCTTTTTCTTTACATGAGGTAACTCAGGCTATCACGGATTTCAAAAGAAAGGCTGCGTTTTAGGGGAAGATTACAGCTTGTGACCCATCCGCCCCACTGTTGGCTCCTCAGAGGCCTGCAGCCAGGGACCTGCAGAGAGGAGGCTCTACCCCAGGCTCTGCACAGCCGCCAGCCACGCGTCTTCCTACCTTGTACATCTGTACGTCGTAGCATTTAAAGAGCTGGCACACTTCAGGCAATGCCATGAGCATGACTGTGTCCTGTGGCAGAGCTTTCCAGAAGGAAGTGAGCAAGTCCTCCACCTGAAGTAAGGAATGGAACAGATCTCCACAATCTGTTTGTGCCTGGTGAGACCAACCCCCATATATACTTAACCAGCCCAAGTGATAATGGGATGAATTTCATTCCAATTAATGTAAAGCTTAACCTGGCAGCTTTTCTAGTTGGATGGAATAACGTGGAACATATTTTCATGGCAGTTTTCTGGAAGGAAAGCTGTTTTAACCACCAGGGGGCCCTGGTGGTTATCATAGGATGAGGAAATGGCCAGAGGGCACAAGCCAGAGTTTAGAACAGTGATGGCGAACCTTTTGAGCTTGGCATGTCAGCATTTTGAAAAACCCTAACTTAACTCTGGTGCCGTGTCACATATAGAAATTTTTTGATATTTGCAACCATAGTAAAACAAAGACTTATATTTTGATATTTATTTTATATATTTAAATGCCATTTAACAAAGAAAAATCAACCAAAAAAATGAGTTTGTGTGTCACCTCTGACACGCATGTCATAGGTTCGCCATCACTGGTTTAGAATGAATGTTCATTGATGATTGCCCCTCAGTGTGGCTCAGCTCTGAAAGAGGGTGATAGTATGTAACCAGAGAGGCTTCCTCCTTGACACCGAGGTACAAGCCATCTAAGGATTGTCCAAGCAAAAGAGGCCTGGAGTCTTTCTACACAGGAGCCTTCCTAAGGAAGAAACGGCAGCTTCCTTCCTTTTCTTTAGTTTCCCCCATGTTGACTTTTCAGATCCCATGATTGGCCAATCTGAGTCGCCAGTTAATACTCTTGATTACTAGTGATTTCTGCAGGCTCAAGTGTTCTAGGGCATCCCAGCCCTAACACAGACCTACCAGTGTCCTCAGTCAAGGAAGTTAGGGCCAACTTCTAAGCTGCCAGATGATGAACCCCTGCTGTCAGGTGCATGAATTCTAGAGAAGACATCTCCATAGAGACTCTCAGACAGTCAACAAAAAATACAGTAATGGGATGAGCGGGATATATTAATCCTTTTCTTCTCAGGTGGGTAAGTTTGAAGCAGGACCTTTCGGAATTAGTGGGTTTGAATGAGACAGCAGCCACGGGCTCATCTCTGCTAATTCTCTTACCACCCATGTCCAAAGTCATCAAACACCGCTGCACCAGCTTCAGAAACATTTCTCTCTGATGTCATTGTCACTGCTCCAGATTTGATGACCCTCCTCACTTCTGACCTGCCTACGACAAACCTCCTTACCACCCACTCTGCTCCACTACGGCAGTCTTGTGTCACTGCTCCACAGTCTTCTCATGAGTCAGAATCATCACAGGGCATGCAAGGGCT
>NW_005871373.1:576241-602254 GCF_000147115.1 Myotis lucifugus | reverse complement strand
GGCTTATATTGCTCCTTTTAGTACCAGATTATCAGCCTATCAAACCTTATGGAGAATACCTTCCTAGTTCCAGAAATGGTACTAGTTACAAGGTAAGAATTAAGTTAATATTAATGAGTGAATAAAGAAAAGGAGAAATAGATATCTAATGTGGATATCTATTAATAAACATTACATTAATAAAATAGGGGTCATTCTGAAGACATCGTGGTCTCTATCTTACTATCATGCTTTACACTAAGTACTAAATGTACTTATGCTGAATGAATATTATCACCCAAAGTTGAAGTACTTAGAACACTAAAGCATCAGAAAAGCTTTTATTTAATTGTGTACTAGTTTCCCTAGATTTCCACTGCAAAAGATAAAACTCAGAATGGTTAAAAGATTTATTCATGTTTTCCACAATCCAATCATTACAATATCCATGTCAAATTACCCTGCTTCAAAGTCTTGCTTCTTTTTCAGTTGGCATCTATAGTAATAATAGAGGAATATGCAAATATTCTGGGATGCCGTCACAGTAACAGTAACGACCAAACAGCAGGCTGCGTGGGGCGACCAGGCCGGCAGGGGGATTAGTGAGGGACGACCAAATGATTGAACAGCAGGCTGTGTGGGGTGGCCAGGTCGGCAGGGGGGGCAGTTGGGGGCAACCAGGCTGGTGGGGGGCAGTTGGGGATGACCAGGCCAGCAGGGGGGCCAGTTAGGGGAGATCAGGCTGGCAGGCAGGTGAGCAGTTAGGAGCCAGTGGTCCCAGATTGTGAGAGGGATGTCCGACTGCTGGTTTAGGCCTGATCCCCGGGATCAGGCCTAAAGCGGCAGTCGGACATCCCTCTAGGGGTCCCGGATTGGAAAGGGTGCAGGCTGGGCTGAGGGGACCCCCCCCCGCATGAATTTCATGCACCGGGCCTCTAGTGTATCAATAAAATGATTCTTTAACATTATTAAAAATTCAAGGTGAATAATATTATCAACACCTTATTCAAAATCAGCTGAAATTAGAGTCTAAACATAGCTGAAGTATATTTATTTATTTATTTTTATTTTTAAAAATTTATTTTAGAGTGAGAGGAAGGGAGGACAGGAGGAAGTGAGAGAAACATTGATTTGCTGTTCTACTTATCCATGCATTGATTGGTTGTTTCTTGTATGTGCCCCTGACCAAGGATTGAAACCACAACCTTGGTGTATCAGAATGGCACTTTAACCAGCTGAACTACCTGGCCAGGCTATGAATTATATATAAAGCATAAAGATAGCTATATTAGCACCTTGGAAAAGTCTCAAATTATTAAACAATAAAAATATCACCCTCAATAACTCACTCATTATAAAATAGCTGAATTATAAACCCTTTAGTGCATTAGACATCCCTTGAGGGGTCTTTTCAAGTAAAATGTTGAACAGTGAGTCATAAATTCTTGTGTTTTATAGATAAAATCCTACCCGCTCAAGTTCTTGGTTCCTCACACTTTGTAGAATGTCTTGACAATAGTTGCAGTATTCGTCAGCAAGAAGGGCCATCTAGGAAGGAGATGGGGATTATCTCATTCTGCGGGCTACTTAAGAATTAACTTCTCCTCAGAGGGCTTTCTGAGGTCCTTGGAGGCAGCTGCACTTCTGATCTGACAGAAGCCGAGTGCTTCCTTCTGTGGAGTAATGCATACTGTATTGGCCTACAATTGATGTAGCTTCAATTTTGATGTCTGTACCAACCTTTATAAGGGTCACCAACCATTGACATCTTTCTCCCTAAACCTCAATTTTCCCCCTCCATTTTCCCTAGTCCCAGGTTCTAGAAATCCACATATCTGTTTCCCTTCTTAGTCATGGAAGGCCCTCACTCTAGAAGATGACAGAGTGGTCCCAGGTGCAGCCTTTTTATAGGACAAGAGAGGAAGACCTAACTCTCCTGACCACCACCAAGTACAGGAGGAAATGTTGGTCCTTATGGGTCTGGGAGAAAGCAAATATTACTCTACCTGGTACAACAAAATTAACAGGCAAAAAAGAAGACATGCACTGTCTGAGGTATCAAAGGTGTAAAAAGTTAGTCTCCCCACGGCATGCAAGCCTACCATTTTGTAGGAGTACTTCCTTGCCAGTTTTTGCTCCCAGAATGGACATCTCCTGAATTCAGACAAAGGTGATCCAATTTGGTTTATTATTAGTGAATGATTTTCACACTAGCATACCATTTACACACTGTATTATTTCTTTAAAATAAAATGCATTTTCTCACATATAAGCCATATAATAATCACATCGCTTCTATATAACCTTTTATCCATACCTCTGCACACATTACTGACCCCAGCAACTTTACCCCTCATTTCATTTCAAAAGATACTAACCTTCCTTTATAATTCTATGAATTATGGTCATCAAGAAAGAGTTAGAACTTAATATATTACCCAAATGTATCGCTCATGTGGACATATATTACAAGTGCTATATAGTAATGTACAATAAAAATATTATCTATACATTAATTAATGCCACAAATACATTTTTACAACCCTTGTCCACCTAATTGTCCCTCCTTGAGTCACCATATATGTATTATAAAAATGGCTAGTTGTAGCAGAAATCTTGGGCCCTAAATAACAAGGAAAAGGAAGGGTGTGGACTTTTCTTTAGAAGAGCAATTTACAGAAAGGTAAACTTTCTATCAAGGAGAAAAAAAAGGTAACCATTAATGATCAAAGCCAATATTTCTTGAGTGTGGTCCTGAAACCATCTATATTCCAATCCCTGGGGGTGAGGACAGAAATCTGTCATTGTAACTAGATCCCCAGTGAGCCACATGTACACTCAAGTTGAGAGTATCAGCTCTAGGCAGACTATTCTTTTTCCAACTCTGCATAAATCTCTACATTGGAACATGGCAAATGCATCATACTTTCACCTGGTCAGAAGAAGTGGCCAAAACCTGTTTGGCTCAGTGGATAGAGGGTCGGCCTGCGGACTGAAGGGTCCCGGGTTCGATTCCGGTCAAGGGCATGTACCTGGGTTATGAGCACATCCCCAGTGGGAGATGTGCAGGAGGCAGCTGATCGATGTTTCTCTCTCATCGATGTTTCTAACTCTCTATCTCTCTCCCTTCCTCTCTGTAATAAATCAATAAAATATATTTTTAAAAAAAGAAATTAAAAAAAAGAAGAAGTTATCTGAAAATACAGTATTGTAGTAATATAAGAAATTATTAACAAGGAGAATATGAGAGTAAGCTATTACAAAATAAAATAATAAAAGTAAATTTATGTGTTTCTGAAGTCAATTCCCTCAGGCCTTTTCCTGTGAAAAGAACTGATATTGCAGTAAAAAAATGTTTAAATCATGAACTGAAAGCTATTCTTCACAATATAAACAATCAGAAATCTAAAAAGATATAGTACAGAACTCAAGTTTGAGTTCTGCTGAAGAAGGCATTCAGGAAAGAACCAGAGGGATTCTCATTCGGGCGCTCATTCAGCATAAAAACAAAGAAAAAAATGATAAATTCTATTTAGATTTCATAGGTATATTAAATGCAATTTGGGATTTTCAACAGATCCAAGAAATATTATTAGAATTAGTCATTCACTTATTCCACCAACCTTCAGTGCACACATACCATGTGGCAACCCCTAGAGATACAATGGGGGAGCCTTCCTTCCTGTCATGGCCTATCCCTCTAGGCACCATCTGCCTCCCCTGAGCTACTCCATCAATTCTCCTCAATGTCTTTATTCTTCTGGCATCCTTGAAGATACTACTTCCAGAATTATCACTCCCAAAGTAAATGCATCCTGTCACTCTCCTTCTGAAGATGCCTCACTGGTTTCCGACAGTCTCTTGGGCGAAATCCAAATTCCTCAGCCTGGCATTGACAAGCTGCCCACCATCTGGACCTCACGCAGAGTCTCCTGCTCCCCAACATTCTCACTTCTGGCTCCTCACTGCCCACATACATCTCAGCACAAATGCAAGTTATACCCTCAAGAAAAGTGTCTCCTAAAGAAGGACCCTTGTGACCCTTCCAGAACCAGCTCAAGGGCAGTGTGGCAAGCAGAATAAAAGCCCCCAAAGATGTCTATATCCTAATCCCTGGAACCCGACCTGGCAAAGGGACTTTGCAGGTGTGATTAAGGCTAAGGACCTTGAGATGAGGAGATTATCTTGGATCATCCAGATGACCCCTAATGTAATCAAAAGAGTCCTTAAAAGAAAAGAACCTTTCCCAGATGCAGAAAATCGTAGAGATGGCAGCATGGAGGACTCAGCCTGCCTTTGCTGGCTTTCAAGACTTAGGAAGAGCCACAAGCCAAGGAACAGGACAACTTCTAGAAGCTGGAAAAGTCAAAGAATGGGTTTTCTCCTAAGTCCCTCAGAATGAACATAGCCCTGTGAACCCTTTGATCTTAGTTTAAACAAGAGGAGAAACTGTATTGGACTTGTGACCTATAGAACTACAAGACAATAAATTTGTATTATTTTAAGCCACCAAATTTGTGCTAATTTATTACAGCAACAACAGGAAATGAACACAGGCTATCTTTTCTGGGAAAGCCCACCACAACCTTTTTTCCTCCCTCCCATTTTGGAGTTCCCACCCCACTGATGGCTTGCACTGCCTATTGAACACAGTTGTTTCGTGTCTATCTCAGCTCTCCAACTATAAATCTGTGTGGGCTGTGTGCAGTCTTTTGTTGAGCCTTGATTGCTAATGGCATCTCTGAGAGGAATTGACCTCTAGGCCAACTGGCTGTGAGGACCAGCTGCGACTACAGTGGGAGAGCTGCTGTGCAGGAGACACCCTTATGGAGGAGGACTTGCTTCAGTGGGGCTTTGGTGCTCACAGAGTCTTCCCCTTGAGTGTCATTTGTGGATGCATAGAGTTGTAATCTGATATGGTCTGAAGTTGTTCACTGGTGCACTGGCTCTAGGGCCTCCCAGGAGGTACAAAGTCAGCCACTAACTGGGGCCACCTTGCAGGGGCTACAGAGAGATCTGTAAATAGTTGATACTTTTATTGGGCTAGGAAGTGCCAAGGTGAGGCCCAGCTGTGAAGCAAGGCAGGCTGGTGCTAGTGCTGGATCTTGGACCTTTTATTGATAGGTTTGGGGCATGCTGTCACCAGCTGCAGCTTGTTTGAGAGATTTTAGAAAACTTTGAAGCCTGAGCCAGGACATGCCATTCATATTTAAAAGCAGCTGCCAACAGCTTGGGTGGGGCTGAAAATTGGATGGCGCAAGATCTCAGGAAATCACCAGGGTGGAGTGAACAGTGTGGGTCACTCTGATGGAAACTCAAATATGGATGCCAGTCATCTCTACAGTGGAGGAGGTCCTAGTACAGGAACAATGGCCCCCAGAGCACCCCTGTGAGGGACAAAGCTGCCCCTGAATTTCCGCCCCAATTCCAGGGAGTACAGCTCCTCCTCAAATGTCCATGGATTACCTCAAAGCCACTGCCCGGCACTGGAGCTCAGAGGAAGCAAGACTGCATGAGTTCATGTGTGGGCCCTTTAAGAGGAACACCTGGGACTCCAGCAGTCTCTGCATCACTCAGCCACAATCCTTGCTAGTTTTTACAGCCCAAAGTTGTGGGGACTTCTCTTCCCAGCTCTGGAACCCTGGGCTGGGGGTCTGGTGTGAGGCTGGGACTCCCAGCTTCTCATGGGAGGCCTTGAAGACATCCTTCTTGATGTAAAAAAAACCCACAAAAAAACAATGCACATGGGTGCTAGACCAGCCTGTTCAGTGCCTCCTCCCCTTCTACCAGTCTCAATGTGCTTTCTTCTTTACTTCTCTAGTGGTAGGAATTCCATTCAGCTAGGTTTCAGGCAGTTCTTAATGATGGCTGTTCTGTATTATAGTTGTAATTTTTATTTGCTTGTGGGAGGCAGTGAGTACAGGTGTTTACCTATGCTGCCATCTTGGTTCTTCTCTGTTTGTTTGTTTTTTTATATTCCAAATCACTGATTTGATTGTCAGCATCATCTACTCTACTCTTGATTCCCTGTAAATTATTCTTCATTTCCATTAGTGTATCTTTCATTTCTGATTGGTTCTTTTTTATGGTTTCTATGTTCTTTTTCATGCTGTTGAAGTTCTCACTAAGTTCTTTGAACATCCTTATAACTATTCTTGTGAACTCTATCTTGTAGTTTGCTTGCCTCTATTTCATTTAGTTCTTTCTCTGAAGATTTATCCTGTTCTTTCCTTTGGAACTAGTTTCTTTGTCTCTGCACTTTGCTGCTTCCCTGTGTTTATTTCTATGTATTAGGTAAAGCTGCTACATCTCCTTGACTTGGAAGAGTCTCCTTGTGTAACAGGTGTCCTGTAGGACCCAGTGGTACAGCTTCCCCAGTCACGGGAGCCTGGCATTCCAGGTGTGCTCCTGTGTGGACTGTGTGCACTGTATTGTTGTAGTTGATTGCTGTTGGCGTCACTGAAAGAGATTGACTCTCAGGGCAATCAGCTGTGAGGACTGGCTGAGACTACAGCAGAGGAGCTTCCATGTAGAAGTCAATGCAGTCTCAGCGTGGCTTCTTCTTTAAATCCCAAGTTGTAGAACTTCCATTCAGCTAGATTTCAGGTGGTTCTGAATGGTGTTTGTTTCATAAATTAGTTGTAATTTTGGTGTGGTTGTGGGAGAATTTGAGTACCACATTTACCTATGCTGCCATCTTGACCAGAAGTATCCAAAACTGTATTCTATTCAAATATAGAGGGTATAGCTTTTTTATTTGTATTTTTTGTTTTCTTTAATATCTCAATCAGCCTTCAAGAGTGCTAGTCACAGAACATGTTTTCAAAAGGTTGTCCATTCAATGACAATTGTCAACAAGATAGCATCAAAGAGCTATCATGTTGTTTTGGACAACTAAAGTAAAATTCAACTCGCGATGTCATAGCTATTAATAGGTCTGGTGTCCCAATTTAAAGAGCTATCATTGTAATATAGAAACACTTCAACACAGATTTATCATTCACAAAATATACAACCTTTTTAATTACAGTGAAAGAAACATATTAAACAGCAGATGGGCAGCCACATAGTATGGTCCTTGAAGACAGGACTTCATCTGTCCCCACATAATGTGTGCCACACAGTGGACACTCAACAATCCTGTTGAATTGATGAGTGGTTAGGACTACACATAAGAACATTACACACAGGAAAATATATGTATCTAATTAAGAAATTACTGAATATTTCTGGGTCTATTATAGTAAATCTATTTTATTCAGCACTCACTGTTCCGTCTTGTTGGATAATGCTGCCATAATTAGTAGATTTTTCAAAGGCAATGACGTCTCCACTGTGACAGAACAGATAACAGAGTAATAATTTTAGTAAGACACTTATTTCTGAGCATAGGAATAAAGTTTCTTTTGCAGTGAGGTAATTTGTATGGGGAATAACTTTTATTTCAAAACCATTCTTGAAGTTTATATCCAAAACTGGTGATTATCTCCTGATTGCAGTTATTAAAAAATCCATTTCTATAACTGGGACAACTACATATTAATATTAACGGTTTATTCAATACAGAAGGAGGATATTATGTCATTATGGGTAGAGCTCACTCCTGTGAGAAAAGAAAATTTATTATGGATATGAAGTCTTACACTTTCTGACATGGGGTTTAAAATGATCAATTCAGAAACAATGATATCCTCTGAATTGATGGATATAGCAGAGCACCTTCACAGAACAAGGAAAATGAGAATGTAAGTTCCATTTCACCATGCCTCTTGGATTCATATATTATACTGGAGACATGTATACGTCATGGAGAACAAACTCAGTTTTACCCATGTGGTGTGGTACATTTTCCCTTTAATAGTGGGCATTTGAGAAACTGGGAGCAAAGGAACCCCAACTTTTCACAGGGAATGTGCATTCTTCAGATGCCAGAAGATAGTTTCCTCACTATCTTCAGAGCTGTGGCAGCTTTGTCCACTCCAACATTTCCTCCCACTTGATTGTTCCGACTCTACCTAAACACACAAAGAGAAGAGGAAGCCACCAGACTAACACTACTTTTGGAAGCAATGTCTTCAAGGCAGAGATGGCCTGGGAGGTGGGTGGGAGTCAGAGAGGAGTTGAAAGGAAACAGCTTTTATCTCACATATAAAGGTCCTACATCCCCTCCCAGTCTCTCCAAAGCCCCAGGAGCTCTCTCCTGAAGGTACTTGACACCCATCTGGCCAATGTTTCGTGTAACACTCTATTTAAAATAGGGCAGATAGATCCATGGTCTGGAAGCAAATCCATTTAAAATAGGGCAGATAGATCCATGGTCTGGAAGCAAATCCACTAAAAAGTCACTCCCATTTTATCATTTAATAAGAGTTGTTATCACAACAGGAATTGATCTTTGGACTGCTCAATGGCAAGAAAGTTTCAGGACATTGTTCAAACTGGAAGGAATATATATAAATATTTGGGGTGGGGTGGGGGTTGGTTGCCCAACATCTGTGAAGTTGAAAATCCGTTAGTAACTTAAGCTGGCCTTTTGAATACATGACTTTCCAACCACCAGTTGACCCTTGAACAACTGGGCTTGAATTGCTCAGGTCAATTGAACTGTTTCAATTTAATTTAGTGGGTCAATTGAACTGAGCAGGTCAATTGAAAAATCTAAGTTCATATAAATGAATCCCATATAGCTTGAATCAACTATATATCTACACATAGGATGATGCAAGGAGAGCCAAAGGTTAAGAATTTAAAATGTTTTAGAATTCTACTTTTTGTGTCTCAATGGTATCTTCTTGGGTAAATATGGACAATGGTGGAGTTTCTCCTGGTAAAATTTATAAACAGCCCATTGCCACACAGATTCTAAGACGTTATATCAACAAGAACAACAAACACTAAAACAATTAATAAAATCTTGAATGAAAGAAGACAGAAGAAAATGTCAGAAATGAAAGTTAACTTAAGATACGTCTTAAAAATCACTTGAGATTTTCTTCAACTAAATTGGAGGTAGGGCAATTTCTCTATCATTCCACATGATAACATGCTATTTCTAATATGTTTTCTTTAGAAAATGAATATATTCAATTGCATCCATCCACCCATCCATCTATCCAACCATCCATCCAACTGTCCATTTCTTATTCATTCATCAAATGCCTACTCTATGTTAGGCTTTGTTCTAGACCAGCGGTTCTCAACCTGTGGGTCGAGACCCCTTTGGCGGTCGAACGACCCTTTCACAGGGGTCGCCTAAGACCATCCTGCATATCAGATATTTACATTATGATTCATAACAGTAGCAACATTACAGTTATGAAGTAGCAACGAAAATAATTTTATGATTGGGTCACAACATGAGGAACTGTATTTAAAGGGCCAGAAGGTTGAGAACCACTGTCTAGACCTAGTGGATATAGCTGTGGCAGATAAGGTCTCTTCTCACAGAAGTTATAGCCTAAGAGGAGGAAAGATGTCACACAAATAATTTCAAAGAGATTGAGGGAAGGTTTTGACAGATGAAATACAGGTTTTGGGGCAACATATGTTCAGGGACCATCCTATTCTCTTGTTAGTTCGACAGTTTACATCCCTGTAAACTAGCAGCTGGGTAAGCTGAAGAGAGCTTCACTTGTGATTAATTAGGTGCTTTGGTTAGCACGTTACACCACACCATCTCTGGGCAGCACTTCTTAAACTCTTTCCCTGGCAATAATCTTCAGGAGACATGCCTTTGTGCCCAGAAACAGGAATCTGAAAGCTAGAAGTTCTAGTTTTTTATTAAATAAATGCCATGGGAAGACCTCACCTATCACTTCCCTCTCCCTCCCAACCCTGACCCTGGTAGCTTTGGAGGCCAGTCGCCTGAGTGATGCTATCACGTATTTTGGGTTTTTAAATGAAATTCCCACGTTTCTGCCATGTGTTCAATGCAGAATGAGTCTGATTCAATCGCCATTGAAAGGAGAGTGGTGTCAACCTTTCGCTGTTATAAGGAAAACTGAGAGGGAAATTAGGCCTATGTGTGGCAGACAAGGAGGCACCATCCTAATATAGTCACTGGGGAGCTATGTCATTTTTGTAGTTTCAATAATTGTTGTTTCAATGCTACATAGGGATTTTATGCATTGAAACAACTATAATGGAAAAAGGAATATTTATCAACCCCATGGAGAAATGAGATCTGTAAAATGGTCCTCATCACTACCTGCCCAGGCCATGACATCTGGAATGCCCTAATTAAAATGAATTGATTATCACATGGGTCAACATATAGGTTTGGTGATAGCCTATTTATTTATTTTAAAAATTATCTAGTCTTACAGAACATATGCAAGCAAAGATCCATGAAGATACGCATGATTAAAAGGTGAATGAGAGGCAATATTAGACAATGGCTACAAAGCAGATGAGCAGAGAATCCGTGAGTCAGTGCTGGGGACCAGCCTCGGGCAAAAGGGTGACTGTGAAGGGCCAAGTTAAAGGCATCAGCTCTTAGACTAGGTTCTGGCCAACGAGGTCGAAGGAACACTTCCGGCAATGGCTGTGCTTTAATCTTGCAGGCAAGGCGTGGCTGGGCGAGAAAGTGAGGCTATGCAGACAGTGTGCCTCCTTCTGCATCCTGGGGACCACCCCCCAAGAGGAGGGTCAGTGAGGGTGAGGAGGCCAAAGCAGTACTGGAGGTGACAGTTTCAGCTCTCAGGGTACCAGCCAGGATGGCCTCGTGTTCTGGGGTCACTGCCTCTGTGTCGTTTCCGTATGTGGCTCTGATTCAGTTCTATGGAACATTTATTCAGTTAGGACCAAAAGCAGTCATTACTAAAATACGGCTTTAATAAAAGCACAGCAAACATCCAGAATCGGCCTTGCTGTGAACAGAGGACTTCCAGTCCAAAGAGAAGTCTTCCTCCACAGTCCTCTGAGGGCCTGGGGTGCTTTAAGCTGTGAATCATGATGACAGAGAAAAGGCCCAGGGCAGAGGGCGGCGCGACCTGAGGCGAGGCAGCACGGAAGGTCCCTTGGCTCCTGGTGAGTTGTCCCTCAGCATCTGCACAGAGCCCAAGCCAGGCAGGCACGGGATGTTAAGCTTCAACTACTGGGAGGAAGGGAACGGGCTTAAAGGTTCCAGAAAGGGCCAGGGGAATGGGGGAGGGAGGAGGGCAGAGGCAGAGTAGCCCCAGGGGCGAAGGAAGGCCCAGAACAGAGCCGGCTTCCTTGTCCAGCTCCCCCACTCCCTTGCTATGTGGCCTTACACACATTGCCTAGGCTTTGAGGGCCCCGTTTCCCATCCCTCTAAAGGGAGGGAGTGGGGTGTAAGGACTCCTGAGACCCTTTCTCACTTGCAGAGCCTGTCCCCTGTGAACAGGTGGCCTCCAGTGCCCTGCAGGGCTTAAATGATGGTTGGAGGATGCTTTCTGGGCTTTGCACGGGAGGGTGCAGAGACCTTCCTTCCGGAGCCTTGCAAATGGTCCTTCACTGGGCGCAGTGCTGGCAGCCTGACAGCCACATCTCTTAGTGTTATGATCAATTTGGCTAAAAAGGTCCAGTGTAAAGAGAACTGAAAAATGATTTTATGGCACACAACTCATCTTTTTCACCCAATAAAATCTTTTTTATTTTTTAAATTGATTTTAGAGAGGAATGGAAAGGGAAAGAGAGCTAGAAACATCAATGATGAGAGAATAATTGATCGGCTGCCTCCTGCACACCCCACACTGGGGATGGAGCCTGCAACCTGGGCATGTGCCCTGACCAGGAATCCAACCCTGACCTTCTGGTTCATAGGCTGACGCTCAATCACTGAGCCACACCAGCTGAGCCCCATAAAATCTTTTAAATGTAGTGTTAGCTTGATATACTTTTTGGCATTTAACTTTGTTTTAGTCTAGCTACAATTTGCATTCACATTCTCAGGTTTTGACATCATTTGTCATTAATCCAGACTTTCATTTACATCATTTTGGCATTGCATTTTGCCCTCTCAAATCACTCTAACAATAGTGAAACAACTTGAAGCAATTATAAAGGTAAGAGGATAAAAATGTAATAAAACCTAGTTCATGGACCAGGCTTGTTTAAAGTGTCAGACTGCAGGACAAAGGTGCTTCGTCTTCTAATCATTAAAGAATCTCATGTCAATATTTACTCAAACCACACTAATTATTTTGGTTTTGAATAGGAGAAGATATCCTTAATTTAATGAATATTTTTATAACTGAAGTTAAAATAGTAAATATATGTATTCATATAAGGACCTGTGTTGTTGTGATTGCAAAACACTGTATTTAATATCATCTTGATTATACTAGTACTAATCACTAAAATATATTGAGCACTAACTCATTGCTAAGAGTTTTACTTGGATTATCTTAGTTCTCACAATAACCCATTAAGTAGGTAGGTAGTAATTCGTTATTATCCCCATCTATCTATAATAATAAAAGGGTAATATGCTAATTAGACCGGACATCCTTCCGGATGAAGCCGGGGCCTGAGGGAAGCATGGGTCCCGGGTACCTGCCAGTGGCTGGAGTGAAGCCCGGGTCCCAGGTGCCAGAGGGAAGCTGGGGGAAGGAAGGCCTACTCTTGCATGAATTTCATGCATCGGGCCTCTAGTCCTAATATATAAAGAGCCAGGGTCCATCACAACCAAAACGTTCGGACGGATGACCGAACACCAGGCTAGGGTCCCGGCGGCATGGTGCAAGCCAGTCCTGGGTCCCAGCCGGTGCGGCGGGAGTCGTTCTTGGGTCCCAGCCACCCACAGCAGGAGTCCGTCCTGGGTCCCAGCGTCCCGCAGCGCAGCGGCGGGAGGGAGCTGTGGGCCCTAGCTGCCCGCAGTGTGGCAGTGGGAGGGAGCTGTGGGAACGGAACCATGCTGCTATCAGACTAGTTTCTAGATCCCTCCCCCTGCCCGCAGGCTCCAGGGAACTGGAGCCATGCTGCCATCAGACTGGCCTCTTGGTCCTTACCCCCCAGCCCGCAGGACCGGGGAACCAGAGCCATGCTGTGATGGGACTGGACCCTACCCGACGGGTCCCGGATTGTGAGAGAGTGAAGGGTGGGCTGAGAGAGCCCCTCCTGAGTACATGAATTTTTGTGAACCAGGCCTCTAGTCTATAATAATAAAAGCGTAATATGCTAATTAGACCAACAGCCAAACGACCTTCTGGATAATTAGACCAACAGCCAAACGACCTTCTGGACGTCCTTCTGGACGACTTTCTGGATAAAGCCGTGGCTGCAAGGGCTAAGGCAAGCTTCTGTGGCTGGGAGGGCCGAGCCCCTTGCATGAATTTCATGCACTGGGCCTCTAGTATATATATAAAAGGCTAAGTGACCATCCAACTGTCCAACCATCTGGTACATATGACATGCACTGACCACCAGGGGGCAGACACTCAACACAGGAGCTGCCGAGCTACGGTGACTTGGCAGTGGTGTTTCTCATGTGACGCACCCCAGAACCAGAGAGGAGGGAGCCCGATTCCTCATGGGGCCATACAATTCCACCTTCGGTCGTGGGTTATGCTGTTGCTGGGGCACTGTGGGCCCTGAATCTGGTTTACTGCACACTTGCATTTGTGTTCCACACCCTGTGTGACAGCAACTTTGCAGAGTGCCCTCTTGCACTCTGGGACCCCTATCTATCTATATATATAAAAGACTAAGTGACCGGCTGTACATCCGACACGCACTGGAGATTTAAAAATAAATGTTGACTCGCCCATGCGCGATACATATAAAGCTCTCGCTGGTGCCAATCGCACGTGTGTGTTTTGACCCATCATTGTGGTATACAGGGAGATATTAGAATAAGTTTAATCAATTTATCAGTCATTGTTATTATCAATGTTGTTTTTATATCATGTCTTTGTTATTGTTCTATCATGTTGTTATTGTTTACTTATTAATCAATTTATATATTATTTTCATATATATTTTACTAATTTCCTTTCATCTCTGACACTTCTATTATAGAGAAAGGGGGAGTAGCAATATTAAAATATTCCTTCTAATTAATTTCCTTTCAATGTGCATGAATCCATGCACCGGGCCACTAGTTTCATTGTAAGAAAAGAACAACAGAATCTGTGGATCTGGAAACCCAGTCCTGACTCCATGGCTGGATCTCTAGTATCTGCTCTAATTTATCCTGTGACATACACACATGTGGTAAAATGTAATGTATAAAGAAGGGCAAAGGAAGACAGTGTTCAATCTTAAAATAGAACAGAGCAATCATTTTTAAATCTGGGTTGCTAGGAATTGAGGGTTAGTCATTTTCTGCACTATGTTGGGTGCTTTTATACGGTTTAATTCTATCCTAACCCTTTCAATTTTATGAACAACTTAACTGCAAAATGACAACTATGGGGACCCTTTGGCAGTGTTGAAAATCAAACTCATTCACATTCACCTTCTTGAGGCAAAACTCAGCAGCTGGAGTCAGGGCTCACCAGCAGACCACAAACAGCCTGTGCATCGCAGTGGACGTCTCTGGGTGGGTGACGGGCAAGGGAGGGATGCTTTAAACAAATGCAATGGTCACCTGTGTTGGGGAGCGTAGGAGCGTTACCAGCTTTTTAAACCTTTCCCAAGCAAGGGTGCAGTCCAGGGTGTAATTCTCCACACGTACGCTTTTTGAGCTGCTAGAAAACAACCAAGTAATGCATATGTTTTAACCTAAACAAGTTCTAACAAGCCTTGAAAAACATAGGGTGGACAGGGCCAAAACATGGGTTGCAACTAGGACATGTGACTAATACCTGAGAGTTAGGCCCCCTGGGGTTCATCCGAGCCTTTGCAGGGGTCCGAGACCCAAGAAGGAGCAGGTGCCATGGCTGCACAAACAGAAGAAAAAGCAGCTCTTTCCTAACTTCCCACACTGGGAACGCGTTTGTAGCCACTCACCCTGGGGTGGACAAGCGCCTCCGAAGGAACGTTGGTGCTCTCTCTGACCTCAGGAAGCCTGGGGGTGGCCACCACGGCCAGGCTGACACTCCCCGTGGCTGCCCTCTCCTCCCCGGGGACGGCCGGCTGATGAACCCTGTGCCTTTCTGTTGGCACAGCCAGCCAGCTGGACTCGCAGCCCCGGATCCCCACACCCCAGAGGCCCAGGAAGCCCCCTGAGCTCACGAGCTGGCAAAAGAACAAAGAACAGAGAACAAAGCAGGAATGTTGAAGGCACAATTTTAGAAGCTTTTTGAAGGCCTGGAATATGCTAAGTTGATAAAGCTCTGTGTGTGTGTGTGTGTGTGTGTGTGTGTGTGTGTGTGTGTTGAGGGGGGTAGGAATGAGGGCAAGGGTGACTTTCCTTGTATCCTGAGAGAAACACGAGACTGTACAACTGATATCAGAATTTACATTAGACAGACTGGGGATTCATCTCTGGAAAATGACAAACAAGTTTTCTTTAAAACATATTAAGCAGGGATTTTGCCTAGAGGTAGAGAATAAAAGTGAGTTAAGCAGAACTACTCCAGATGTGACACACACACACACACACACACACACACACACACACACTCCATTCCCCCTTCTCCCCAGACAATAATAAAGCACTTTCTACTTTGGCCTCAGTTCCTCAGTAAGTTTCTAGGTCAGCAGTTATTTCAGGGTCCAAATCTCAATCTGGCTGCCAGCTACACAAGGTTGGAATCTGGGGGGGGCAGGGGGGGGGGGAGGTTGTGCCAGTGAAGTGATGTTACCTGCAGAGGGGAGCAGGGAGGCAGTGCGTTCTGGATTTCGTGAGGGGCCCTTGTCATATGGTGCACACTGCACAGAGTTATTTTCTTTTTTTATTTTTTTATTCCTCGAGCTTTACATTTGTTTTAAAATCAAGCCTTGGTTTCTCCTTGGTTTAGGGCAGGTACTGCCTCAGCACTTTTTAGAGAGATTAGCCACAACCCCTGCCCCATCCCAGCGAAAATGAGCTGTTGACAGCAGGACTCCCAATCTTCTCCATGGCCACCTATGCAGGTGTCCAGTTTAAGGAGATCATTAGTACCTTGGTCCCTGGCTCAGGACCATGTCCTCCCTGCTCCTGCTGGCATGAGGTAGGGTGGTGGTGTAGATGGTGTTAGAGACCTCGGCACAGAAACTCTATACTAATGGGGCATAGGAGGGGCAATATGGGGAGGTAGGGGAGCGGTAGGGGCTTAGCTTGAGACTAAATTTATTTTAGTTAGAATACATGCTGGTGGGTGTAAGAAAGCAAAGCCTCCAAATGTCCCCCAAATTCGAGTTAAAGACGGCTCCCGCGGAGTACGCGCAATTCACGCGAGCGCTCTTAGTGGTGTTTCCATCCAAGTGTTAACACAAAATAAAAAAAAAAAAAGACAAACAAGATGGCAGCAGAGTAGGTGGAAGTTACACTCACCTCCTCCCAGGACCAAACTGGAATTACAACTAAAGTATAGAACAATCAACCTGAATAACCAACTGAAGACTAGCTGAACAGAAGTCTAATAACCCAGGATTTACAGAAGTCACATCGAGACTGGTGGGCAGGGGAGAGAAGCCAAATGGGCCGCCCCACCCCTGTGTGCTGCGGTTGAGAATCCGGGGAGAGATCTTAACTGCCAAGGTCTATGGGGTCTGAGCCCCACACCGGGCTCCCCAGCCCAGAGCACCAGAGCTGGGAAAAGGTGCCCACATAACATCTGACTATGAAATCAGTGGGGTTTCTGTCTTCCAGGGAGAGACGGGAGTCTGCTAGAGACCCAGGCACCCATTTAAAGGGCAAGCACACAAGAACTCATTTGTAGCCACTCACCCTGGGCTCTGGTGGAGGGAGAATGGAGCTGATTGAAGTCGTGTGAAAAGAGCCTGGGTTTTGTGCTCCAGAGAGAGAGCTGAAGGGACAGCCCCTAGGATCCCTGTGCTGAGTCCCTCTCCCACCCTGCAGATGCCATCTTTCTTGTATGGAGCACAGCCTGGGGGACTGCAACAGCCCCACCCAATGGACTCCCTGTTCCACCACACTTTGGCACGCATGCCTCGTGAAGGAGTCAGCTGCCTGGGCCTGGGGTGGAGAGATCTGGGAAGAATAAGGGGGTGCCAGTGACCGAGTTGTGTGACTTGGGGGTGGAGGCCATTCCCTCCACCTTCCCATGAGCCTGACTGGTGCCTCCCCTTCATGGGAGATTAACTAGCCCTACCCTCCAGCTCCCAGCAGCCCCACCCTCCTGATTCTTAGCACAGTCCCTCCCGACCCCCCAAGCCAAGCTCAGGTCCTCCAGGAGTTCCAGGCAGAATCGGGGACAGAGTAAGTTGTGTGGCTGAGCCCGACTGGCACCTCCACCTCAGGGGAGATCCACCAGCCCCAGCCTCCAGATTCTCAGTGGCCTTGCCCTGCCGAGCTCAGGCTCTCTAGGAGGCCCAGCAGAATCCAGGTCAGACTGAATGGCGTGCCCCTAGGAGAGGAGCCGTTTCCTCACATCCCAACTGGTGCAGAGCCCTCCTTTCACAGGGCCCAATCTCAGTCTGTTTGGGCCTGATAACCTCTGTTGGCCTCACCCTGACAATTCTCTGACACCCTCCCTCACCCGCCACCACCACCACAAAGGTCTGCGGATACCGGGTGGGTGGCAGCTAGGCTTGGTGTATCCTGGAACTTTTGCTGAGTGGCCTCAGACCCAGCACTGTCACCGCGTTTGAACCTATATTAGTCAGGTAAACACCATCCACCCTACCTGGTGACTCACTGGAACCTGCCTCTTACCACTCCAGTACTGCCAGAGGCTCTTTCAGTGACTTAGACAAACAGGCAGCCAGCAGGCGAAGGCTGATCAGGGTGCCTTGGCCTTGTGCTGACCTGCCCCTGGGCTGTGCTGGTGGAAGCCAGCCTTGCTGCAGTGAGGTCCTACCCACGCACACCGAGGCCCAGCAGGGGCAGACACAAGCTGTGGTTCACTCTGCAGCTCCAAACAGGTCTCCCAGGGCCGGTCACAGGCAGCATTTGACATTGACTTGCACCAGCATCTCTCTGGAGGCCCCGAAACAGACACTCCCAGTGGTGAGCTTCAGACATCAGAGCAAGATCCAATTAGCCCCCCAAGTGGCACACACATAGACAGCACACCTGTGGGAGGTCAGGGTAACTTGTAACTTCCCTTTTTTTCTGGGCCCCTCAGGGCACAACAAATGGAGCCATGGAGCAACCCACAAATTCCTTCATTGCCATTGTCATCCTGTTAATTATTGACTGTTAACTATCCTGCACCCACCTAAGTAAAAGAAGCATGTGTCTATCATTTTACTTTGTATAGATTCCCAGAGCCCGCCCTCCCCCGCTTTGCTTTCTCCCACCTCCTTAATCTATCACCAATGGATTTCATGTAACCCCCTTATGTCTTCTTCTTTGATTGTAATGTATAAAACAAGGTGAAAAATTGCCACTCTTGGGAGCATTACCCCAATACATGGAGATTTTGCTTCCTGGCAATTGTTGGCTCAAATAAACTCACAAAAATTATTTACAGGTTTGAATGTTTTTTACATTAACAGGCCTAGCTTATTAGTTTTTCCTTTTGTGAATTATAATTTTGGTGTCAAGTCTCAGAACTTTGTGCCTTTCCCTGTGTACCAAAGATTTCCCCATATGTTTGTTTTCTAAAGTTAAGTTCATTTGTGAGGTTAAATTTATTTTACTTGTGGACAACTAGTCGTTCCAGCACCATTTTGTTGAGAAGCTAGTCTCGTTCCATTGAATTACTTTGGAATATTTGTGAAAAATCAGTTGAGCATATTTGAGTGGGTATATTCCTGGATTCTCTACTCTGCTCCATTAATGCAAGTCTCTATGCCTCCACCACAACCACAGCCTGATTACCGAGCTGCACAGTGAGACTTCACGTCAGATAGGGTTTCTTCCCACTTAGTTCCTCTTTGTCAAGATTGTTTGAGCTATTTAGGGCCTTGCCTTTCCACATAACTTTTATAATAAGCTTATCTATATCTAAAAAACAACAAAAAACACCTTGTTGAGATTTTTTTTTAAACATAATTGAAAGACAATTCCATATCATGCAATTCACCCATTTAAAGAGTGCAATTCAATGTTTTCTTAGTGTATTCCCAGGGCTGTGCAACTGTGCAGAGAAGAGATGACGGAGCAGTGCTGATGGCTGAGCAGATAGGCCTGCTTGCAGACCGGCCTTGGCTGGCCTCTGGGAACTCAGCTCCCACAATGTTCCCTGGTAAGAGAGGTTCACTGCTCCTAGAGTGTTTGTGCAAACAATGTAGTCATTTATGCTGAATAACCTGCTTTCTTCGGGGGAATCTATAGTTTTGGCGCATGCTAGGACTGATGTGACCAGCTCCCAATAAAAACTTTGAAAGTGGATCTAATGGGCTTCCCTGGGCAGAAACCTCACACTCCTGTTGCTGCACTTTTGCTGCCGGGGCTGGTGGTGCTGTGTGGCCTCGAGGAAGGGGGAGGGCATGGGCAGCCTGCACGCGATTCTTCCAGGCTCTATGTTTTCTCCCCTTATGATCCGACCGTGTGCCCTTACACATCTCGTCAGGACATGTCAGTCGTGGGTCTGCAGCTATTATTTTGGTCTGCCTGGCTTATCTGGTGCCTCTGGGGCTCCTTGCTGATGCTGCCTGAGGGACTAGAGGACTGTCTACTCTGTCAGGGAGGGCCCCTCCGCTGGTGCCCTTCTGCTGCCTTTGGCTGGGGTGGGGGACACACGAAGATCCTGGGACCGGGTTACTTAGTGTAGCTGGGCCTCACTGGACAGATTAGCTGACACTCGGGATCTCTGGGGAAAAGGGATATCTCAGACCCAGCGAGGAAGAGGAGTGCTTCTCCTGGCTGTGTATTTTGACCAAGTCCCCATTGAATGCTCTCACTGAGCGTGTTGAAGGAAGAATGAATCCACCGGAGATGCCTTCTCCTGCTGGGCCAGGGATGGGAGCCACTGGGCCTGGGCGGGCGGGGTGGCTGCAGGATGCCACTGTGCTGGTTGTGCCATCCTGTGCCAAACAGCTCCGTTTCTTGTACAACCTTTCAGAGTTTTCCTTTGGTTGTCTTTTGTATTGTTTCCAGGGTTTGGAGTTGGACATAGCAGGGAGGAGCAGAAAGAAGTGGGTCTATGTCATCATGTCACAAACAAAAGTCACCACCATTTTAGTTTAATTCATCATATTTAAATTTATTAGGCACCATCATATAATTAAGCATTCCACTCACTGGTAACACTGATTTATAATATATTTATGGTCTGATTTCAAAAGTTTCTGAGGTAGTTTGAATTAAGTACAGGGAACAAAATGGTGTAGACTCACTTTTCCTTGCTCCTGCCCTCTAATACAAATAAATGCCTCCGAGACCATGATAAAAGGGCTCTGAATGCTGGAAACAAGAAGGTGGACTGATCAGGGAACACAGAACTAGAGTGACAATATGGTGAGTTCCTTGGTTTTCTTCTTCTCTCACTTATATGTCTGCACTGGGCACTGCAGAAATCTTTATTTCAGAACTGTCAACAAGCATAGATATAAATCCCAAGAAAAGTCTGCACTCTATGGCCAAAGGACTAGGAAAGAGAAGCCCAATGGAGACCTAGAGGGGCTACAACCCTTGCTTCACAACCAGGCCATGGGGCTGGCAACCCGATCTGCCCACAGTGGCAGCTTCAAAATCCTGATGGGCTGACCCACCTTTCCCCCAGTGTACACCTGGGGCACTAACCGTTGGGCTGGTCTACCCACATGGAAGCCACTGGCCAACTCAATGCCCAAGATACACTTGGAACACAGAAAGGCAGGCATTCTACTCACAGGAGCAATGCCAGCAGAACCTGGTATCTCCCTGCCCTACACCAGTGGCATAAGGGGCCCAGGCCCAGCTGCTCTGGCTCCCCCCACTCCCTGAAGGTGGCCCAAAGAATGGGTTCAGTCCCTGCAAGTAGCACCAGTAAGGAACGGATCAGAAGTCTCAGCAGTGCCAAAACAAGGAAGCAGACCAAAATAGCAGTCAAGGGCTTGGAAAACAAAACTGCCATTGGCACAATAGCCCACAAAAGTGCATCAGAGCCTATATACTATATACTAAATCTAAATAAGGTGGCTGCCTGCTAAAATTGATTTAAATAGGATTGAAAGTATCCTAACATCATAACCCAAATGCCCAGGATACAACAGAAAATAACAAGATTCCAAGATGCTGTTGGATTAGGTGGAAGCTATACTGACCTTCTGCCAGGACCAAACTGGAATTCCTACTATAACATAGAAAATTCATCCTGAATAACCAACTGAAGACCAGCTGGAGAGAAGCCTTATAACCAAGGCCTTACAGAGGAGGCTACCCTGAGACTGTAGGAAGGGTGGAAGTACCAGAAGGCTGGCTGGGTTCCCCCAGGCAGGAGCTGAATTTCCAGTGGGATATCTCAGCTCTTGGGGGTTCCCCCTAATAAGTCTTGGGTCTAAACCCCAAGCCAGGCTCGCTAGCCCAGAGCAGCAGAACTGGGAAAGGTGCCCACATAACATCTGGCTGTGAACAGCAGCTGGGTTTCTTATCACCAGGGAGCGACAGCTGGAAATGTAAGCACACTATACTTTCCGTTCAGAAGACCAAACAGGCTGGGCGCTTAACGTGTTAAAGGGCCAACACACAAAATGTTGTTTGCAGTCACTGACTTGGCAGAGGGAGGGCAGAGTGTACTAGAGCTGTGTGAGGAAAGCCCGGGGTTGATGGCTCTGGGGAGAGAGCTGAGAGGACCCCTCCCTGCCTGGATCCCTGTGCCGAGTCATCCCCCCATCTTGCAGAAGCCACCTTTCTCAGACAGAGCTTTCCCATTCATGTAGCATTAGCCTGGTGGGAAAACAGTAGCTCCGCTTATTGGTATACCTCTTGGCCCACCCTGTGGATCTGATGCCTTGCTGAGGACTACAGCTAGAGGCTCATTAATGTGCTGGGAAAACTGGATAGCCTCACACAAAAGGAGGAAACTGGGTCACTATCTTACACCAGCCACATAAATTAATTCAACATGTTTTAAGACTTAAATATAAGACCTGGACACATAAAAGTCCTAGAAGAAAATATAGGCAGTAAGCTCCTTGATACTGGTCTTGACAATGATTTTTTGGATTTAACATCAAAAGCATAAGCAACAAAATAAAAAATAAATAAGTGGAACAACATCAAACTAAAAAGCTTCTGCATAGCAAAGAAAACCATCAATATAATAAAAAGACAAAACTACTGAATGGGAGAAAACAGTTGCAATTCATATGTAAGGGATTAATATCCAAAATATATAAAGAACTTATACAACTCAATAGCTAAATAAATAAATAAATAAATAAATAACAGAACATCTCAATAGAATTTTTCCAAAGAAGACAAATGGACAAGCACATGAAAGGATGTTCGACATCACTCATCATCTGGAAAATGCAAATCTAAACCACAGTGAAAGATCACTTCATACCTGTTAGAGTGGCTATTAAAACACAACAAGAGAGAACAAATACTGGCAAAGATGTGGAGAAAATGGAACCCTCCCGCACTGCTGGTGGGAATATGAACTGGTGTAGCCACCATGGAAAACAGTCTGGAACTTCCTCAAAAATTAAAAATAGAACTATCATAGGATCCAACAATTCCACTGCTGGGTATTTACACAAAAGGAATGAAAAAACTTAAAAAATATATGCACTCTGTGTTCATTACAGCAATATTTACAGTAGCCATTCTAGTAACTAAGTGTACAGCAGCAGATGAAGGGATAAAGAAATTGTGGCACATGATAGGGGCAGATATAGAATGTTGGGAACCAGCTGAAATTGTAAGAAATATGACTCAGGCTCTGTGAACCGTGATGGATTTGTTCTGATTAAAGAAGGCGCACTCTAAGCTGGCTGGCAGTTACACACAGGACCTGGGAGCTCCCCTGGAAATGCAGCCCATCCTCCCCATTTGAGCTGCCTATTATCAGGGAAAGATTAGCAACCTGTTGAGCCAGAAACCAGAGCTGCCAGCCCGTTGAAGACCCCAGCCCTTTTGCATATCTGTAGACTGCACATTTGCCCCTTTGCCTATTTCCCCACGTAATCCTTGTCCTTCTACCCCATATAAGCAGCTGGCTTATGGGAGGCAGAGCAGATGTTTGTGGATGAGCTGCTGCTCTCCCACGAAGCCGGCAGGATTGGAATAAATGCTCATATAGGATTCGACCCTGTCTCTGCTGAATTGGCTCAAGTAGTGACAGGCAGCATGGACCCATTGACTGTCCGGTTACACATACAGTGGCGCCTTGACTTACGATGTATATACCATGAAATATTAGTTAGTTGTTAAAAAGAATAAGATATTGTCATTTGCAACAACATGGATGGACCTTGAGGGCATCATGCTAAGTGAAATAAGTCAGACAGCTTCCTGATAGTAGAGGCAGGCAGTTTGTTTGAGTCTCTGCTCTTATTCATGTGTAGTATCGCATATTTTGTCTGCCTTTTTGAGAGGATTATATTTGTCAGTAAGAAATCTCAGTGGGCTCTCTTTGCCAGGGCTGTTGCACAGCCTCCTGGCTGGTCGCCTGCCTCCTCTCCCAGCCCTGGCCCAGCAGACTGGCCTGGAGACCTCCATCTCAGACCCTAGTCAGATGGCATCACTCCCCAACGTGCGTCTCCCAGGCTCCCATCACACTCCAAATGGCATCCCTTCTCCTTCCTCAGACTTGCAGGCTCCCTGCCTGTGTTTTCACATTCCTTTCCTCCTATCCTTCTGCTCACTCCCTACCCCACCTCAGCAGGCCTTGCTGCTCTTTGAACTTACCCGACCTCCGGCTCTTTGCACTTGCTCTCTCCTTTGCCTAGAATGTGCTCCCCCAGATCGTCACCTGGCTAGCTCCTTGTTTCACTTTTTCTGCTCAGAAGGCATCTTCTCAGGGAAGCCTTCCCAGGACTCCATTTAATTTGTTCAAACCAATCTCCGTATCGCTTCTTTTTTATTGTTATTTCCTTCACTAAAACTGACAGAAGGGGTGGCCTTGTCGATCTGGTTTACTGCTTCATCACCAGTAGCCAGAACAGGGCCTGATTTATTGTAAGAGTTCAATGCCCTGGAGCCGTCCTGCAGTCCCTCCCTGGCCCCGATCATGTACCCGTGGGGTCCCTCGGCCTGGCCTGCACCCTCTTGCAATCCAGGACCCCTTGGGGGATGTCGGAGAGCTGGTTTCAGCCAGATCCTCGCAAGCCAGGTCGAGGGATCCCACCAATGCACGAACTGTGCACTGGGCCTCTAGTATATAATAAAATAGAAGACATTTTCATTAGTATAGTTTATAAATTAACAACAGAATATCGCTTATTATGTTTCTGCCTTCTAAAATAGATATTTAGTATTTCTTAAAATGTGGAATTGGTAAGGAAGTTACCCTTAAATCTTGATACTTTAAAAATTTTTCTTAATTGGCCAAGACTTTAGACTGTATCAATTATCAAATACATGCTGAGCACAGAGTACTTGTAAAGTGTTTGCTGCTGGGCTTATCTCATGAATAAGCCAATGTCACCTGTGTCCTCATCTTTGTCAGCCCTCCTCTTTCTCTCGAAGGATAAAGCCTATTTCCCACAAAGGCCAGTTCCAGCCCCTGTTTCTGTGACACCAACCCAGAGGCCTCGGGATGCTAATGGCCTCCCCCTGCTGAGTAGCAGCCTTGTCAATTGCTTTACTCTGGTGACTGTGTGCAGGGCGACCCACACCGTCTGCTGGCCCACTGGCCGGTGGGTGCTCGGAGACGAACACGAAGAGCTGCTTCTAGGCCCAGCCTTCCAGGAGTGTATGGGTCAGCCAGGAAGAGAATACATTGCACAAGTTGTCACTGAAATAAATCTCTCACTTCCCCAACTTCTCTATTTTGGTTTATGTAATTTTCCCATCTTTGTGACTGAGGGATGGATAAGAGATGGGAAGAGGAAGAGCTGGTTGGAAGCAGAACATAGTGACTATTTGAGGCTGAGGTTGAGGTTTTTGTGGGACAGGCTGGGCTGAGCCATCTGTTTCCTTCTATTGACACGGACTCAACCAATGAAGACCCTGCGTCAAGAGCTCTTTCCGACCTGCCTCCTTTTGGTTCAGGCGCTCATCTGAATACTGGGCAGCCTCCGGCCCTCACTTTCTCCTTCTCAGTCTGGTCTTCTTACACCTGAACTCGGACTTCTCAGTTCTTCAACAACCATTTCAGTGCCCACGCTGTACTTCCAGCAACACCAGGGACAGGAACAAGTAAAACTCTGTGGTTCCTGCCCTGGTGGAGGTTCCCATGGTGACACCACCCATTTCTCAAAGGAAGTCTCAAAGGCTTCCAGCCCCCTGGCCCCTCGCCTGGCGTTCAGGGCCCTCTGAACTCACCTCCCAGGCGCTGCCTGTGCCGCAGCTCCCTCCACGCACTCCCACACAGCAGGACGCCGCTGCCTTCTCGGTCCCTCCTCCTGCTCACACTCCTCCCTAAGCGTGGACATCCTCTGCATCCCTGCCCTCTCCCCTCCACCCTCCCACCTGTCAACATTCTAAACTGCCCTTCACAGCTCAGCTCAAAGCATGACTCGCATAGGCCCTTCATGGCCCCCTGCCCAGGACGTCTGCTCTGTGAGTTCTCAGGACCTTTTGTATACTCCTGTACCCATCACATTGCACTTGGTATCAAGTTCAATGTGTGTCTATTGCTGCTATTAAGCGACCAGAGAGAAGGGCCCATGTCTTGTCTATGTTGGTGGCTCCACCTCAGCAGCTGCTCTCACATAGTCACCTTCTACAAAAGGTGACCATGTCTTTTGTTATAATTTATTGTCCAAACTAGACCCCTTTTGAGAGTGAAGAGGGTGCCCCTAATTAATTGTGCTGGGCTGCAAGTAAAGCTAAACATGTCCCTGGCTGCTGGGTTACATGTGGTCTATTTATGCCAAATGAAGGTTCAGGAATGGTTTCTGAATTATGTGGCTATGCTTACAGTGTAGTCAGCCCGTGGACAGAATGAAAGGGTGAAGGGGGGCGCCTTCCCAGAGCTGCTATTG
>NW_005871373.1:567354-575654 GCF_000147115.1 Myotis lucifugus | reverse complement strand
TTTCCTATGAGTAAAAAACGGGGGAGGTATATCCGTACTCTGCTTGATTTTTATTTCGTTTCCTCTAATTTTATTTCTTGAGCCCATCTCAGATTATGTTCCAGTAACCGCGTTTTTGGAAGGCTCTTGACGCTCTGCCGAGGGAGGGTACTCATAAGGGGGGGGGAGTGAATCCAAGATTAGGCACCGGTGTTGCCCTCTGAATGGAAGTGTCCCACAGATAGCGAGAGAGGAATGCCCAGAGGGCGGGAGGGCGGGACCAGGGAGAATCATTTAGAGGAGGAGCCATCATGGGAGCGAGCAATAGGTGAGCAATAACAAATGATGAGATGTCTTGTGGCCAATCAGGAGGAAAAGCCATTGATTATCAAGGGTTGGACCTGGGGGAAACACCTGCACTTAATGGGGGAGAGAGAGACAAGGAGACCTAGAAGAGAGGGACAAGAGACCAGGATTTGGTGATTGAGATAAGGATTAAGACGGAAAATATCTAAGGAAATGAATTTCTCTGGCACGGTCTATTACTAGACACTGAATTTCTGCCCATGTCAAAGGCCTGTTGATGTGATGCAAGTCTTTCCATCCTGAAAGAGGATGAGTGGCAGAAAAGCCAAAAGCCAGTTAGGTTCAACAACAATAGGAATGGTTCTAATATCAATAAGGCTGTGACTGATGAACAAAATACTTAAAGGATAGAAACTAACCTATAATACCTTTTTTCATCCAGAAAGTAGCAATACTGGCCATAAAAGAAAGAACTTTTCTTGATACAGATTCCATCATAATTATACCTAAAAAATAAAGGTTGTCTTTAAAGATTATGTCAAACCACTGACATGCTTTATAGAACACACAAAACAGACTCGGGGCTCTTCCCCAGGCGTTGTCATTGACTCCGTCATTAGGCAAAGCTAATAGACACTCAGCCTGTCTACTCTGGTAGGCAGACAATTTCATACCATTTCAAACGCATCAGCTTTGAAGCGGCTCATGAAGGTTCTACTCTGCTGTTCCGACTTAGGGCCCTCTGGTCTTAGGGATACAACAGGGAAAGCCTCCTGCTGCTGCGGGCCCTTAACCCCTTTAAAGTGAAGTGAAGCCCACCAAGGCGCCCCTCTGGGGCTGGGCCCGGGTTCTCAGCAAGCCCGCGAGGACGCTGCCTCTCTCTGCAGCCCAGGCTGCCCTGCCGAGCCCCGAGCCTGCAGCCACGTGTCCAGGCTCATAGCAGCGGAACACAATTTTCCCAAATGAACTATTGCTCAGTGTTTGGCAAACTCTTCCACCATCTCCCACTCCTTCACGGCTGGCAGCCCCTTTCCTAACTTGGCTTCCATTTCTTCCCACTGATTTCCTGATCTCTACTGATTTTTCTTAATTTAAAAAAAACCTGTAAAATAATAATAATTGAGTGACAATTATGACAACATGTACCATATAACACTGTAACACTGTAATTTCTTGTGGTGTTAAAAATATAGTGTGGGTACCTAGTTTCCTAAATATAATTCAAATATGCTAATTAGATGAATACTTGGAAATTTAGCTCAAACAGTAATGAAAACAGCTGTTATTCTATCTGTGTAATTATTTAAATATTTCAAAAATTGGACATTTACATATCCAAACATTTAAGGTTTAAGACACAAAGATATATTGTGATTTCTGTGTCTGAACAAAATTCCTCAAAAATTGACATTGATATTTGGTTCTAGCATTACCTGTTATTTTAGGCACTAGGGTTTCCATTTGAATTATGGGAACTCTCTGATAAGAGTTGATATTTATAGTTTGTTTAGTTTTACACTATTTTGGTCACTTATTTTGTGATTCCCCCCCCCCCAAATGTTTGTTTTAAACATTTAAAGTAAAACAAAATTGATAACCCTACCTGGCACTTCCTCTCGTGCCCAGGCTCTGGGGGCCAAGACCAGGAAAAACCAAGCGCACGAGCTGAAAGAATGAGCCAGATTAAAGTCTTAATTCCAAAATTTGGAAATAAAACTTCCGATTTCTCCTCTCACACTGTTTGAATTATATTTCCTTTTTTCCGATGATAAAGAAAATATATGTAAATAAAATTTGAAAAAAGATGAGAAGTATAAAGAAGAAAGCATAACACTTAGAGGAAACCACCAGTTAAACCTCGATGCAGTCCCTTCCAGTCTTTTATCAAAGTCTCAGTCCATGTACGTAGTCTATGGGTATAACATGAAGTCACTGACATCACACAATAGCATGTCTGCGGGCTTGCTTTCCACCGTCTTCCCTGCACGTTGAACCATAAACACTTCCCTTCATCATTACGATTTCTCTGAAGCCAGGAATTTTGACAGCTGCATTCTAGTCCATCATGTGAGTGTCCCATTATTTTACTGTTATCCTCGTTTTCCAATGTGATCGTCATTTTCACATTTTATTATTCATTTGTTTATCTAATTTGCTCCTTGCACAGGTTTTGTTAGCAAAAGCTATTATAATGCTGAAAAGCATAGCTGCTTCTGACTCAACTTCTCATCTCCTGTTATCCTTTTAATGCACATTGTTAAATAGTACTGATATTATGTGCAGGGTCAATAAACATTAAAAAAATAGAAGTCTGTTCATTTTCCTACTGATGAGAGGTCCACAGCACGCACGCTGTCCAAGTGCGTGTCAGCTGAAAGGGAAAATCCTGGTGCGTGTGCCTCTGCAAACACAGAGCTTGGAGGCCCAGCGTCCCAACAGCCAAGTAGTGATTTCCGCTATTTTCCCACAGTCCCCTCCACAATCACTCAGCCTCCACTTCCGCTTGGTTTCTGCTGCGTCCCTCTTTCTGTTTTTCTTAGCTTCTGAGCAGCAGCATTTGACAGTGCCATGAAACACCCCTCCTGTCTGCTCCAGGTCCCACGGCTCCCACAGGGAGCCAGCCACACCTGGGGTGGGGCGGCAAATGCAGGAACAGTGAAGGCAAGTCTCGCACAATTAAACATCAAGGTCATGAGCCAAACTGACAGGTTCCTTCAGGGAAGGAGAACCAAAATGTACAGAAGAAAAATAAATGATAAGAGAGAAAAGAAAAAGTCAGTGAAGTCTAAATGCAGAATTAAAAGCCAGAAATTCTTCCTTTCAACAACAGATTCTGAAAATTTCATCTCCTCTTAAGAAAATCACTTAAAACCTTCCCTATATTCCTAGGTTTAAGTTAGTAGGTATCTAATGGAATTATTATAAAGTATGCAGCAGGCTTAGAGTCAAGGCCCCAGGAAGTAATCTGGTGTTTTTGGAGGGAGAAGCAGAAGTAAATTGTCTAGCTGTCTGGCAGGGTGATAACCTGCAGTTTCTTTAATTGACTAATTCCAACCCCAGGGCAGCCTATGATTTCATTTTATGATCAGGTACATCACAGTTAAAAATTTAAAACCAACTGAGATGATTATTTTCCAAAAATGTAATAAGTAAAAAATGTATATATCTAGAGAGAGAGAACTCACATAAATCGATAGGAAAACCACCAATAGAAAGTGGTCTGGTGATATTTTGTATACACACAATACACATGTGACCAAAACACACTTGAAAGTGCTTACCTTCCCTAATCATCCAGTAAATGCAAGTTGAGACAGCTAAATGCAGTTCCTATCCAACAAATGTTCTAGGTTAATAATATTATGGATTTGGGTAAGAATATCAAGAACTATCATGAGGGGTGTGAATTGGTTTCAATTGTCTAGAGCAGTGATGGCGAACCTTTTGAGCTCGGCGTGTCAGCATTTTGAAAAACCCTAACTTAACTCTGGTGCCGTGTCACATATAGAAATTTTTTGGTATTTGCAACCATAGTAAAACAAAGACTTATATTTTTGATATTTATTTTATATATTTAAATGCCATTTAACAAAGAAAAATCAACAAAAAAAATGAGTTCGCGTGTCACCTCTGACACGCGTGTCATAGGTTCGCCATCACTGGTCTAGAGTCTCACCTAGGGCAATGACTAGATGCAGATGAAATTAATGTTACTTATAATAGAGAAAAATTATAAACAACCTAAATTTCCAATAAAGGCAATGGCTAGATGAATATCCAAATAATATTTTTAGCCATTATACAATGTGCATTGAAAAGTATTTGAATGTGAAAGTGTTTATGATATTCTAGGTGTAAATGGGCATAATAATAAAAGCGTAATATGCTAATTAGACTAGAGGACCCTCTGGACGAAGCCTTGGTAGCGGGGGCTGAGGCAGAGGCAGCCGCCATGGCTGTAGGGGCCGAGCCCCTTGCATGAATTTCGTGAATCAGGCCTCTAGTATAACTATAAGAGTTAACATTTCTTGGATGCTTCCTATGCACCAAGATTATTCAATTCTTTTTATATATGCTTTCTTATTAATTTCTTAAAAGCATCTCATGATGTAGGTACTGTTAACATTATGAATATTCTCATTATACAGATGACAAAGTTGAGGCACAAAAAGGTTAAAAAACTTGCCCAGGATTAGTCTGATTCTAGGCTTAGTGGTGTCAAAAAGTGTGCCATATTGCACTCTGTCTGTCTATCTGTCAACCCACCTGTCTCTGAACACCCATTTGTCTGTACATCCATCCATATATCAATCTTTCAATCCACCCGTCTACGTAGTATCTCTACAACAGGATGAGTCATGAAGACAACAGACAGCAAAATTGACTGAGACACACATGGGGGGGGGGGGGGGGGCTCCCACCCTCAAGCATTTAGGTAATATTTGGTTTTAAAACTCTGAAAAGGCCTCAACTCAAATCATCCACAAGTAGGAAGAGAGAAGAGGAAGTGTGAGGGTTTTCTTATGGCAAGACCAACCTCTTCCCTTCGAAGAGGGTGTGGGCTGGCCTAGAGCAGGAGATGCACAGATCCACTAGAGGCCTGTTGTGAGGCCTTACAATTGGTGTCTGGCTGTGGCACAGGAGCCCACGTGGATGAGAGACAGGCTGGCTGGTGGCCTTGGTGGACAAGCAGAGGAGAGTGGCTACTGCCCTGGTTTCAGCCGCACAGCCATAGTCTGCTAAAGTTAAGAATGGCTGAGGAGTTGCCCTGACCGGAAGTTGGCCACGAAAGAGAAAGAGCTGACGTGTGGGAGAGTCCAGACTCTGCCTAACCAGGGCCCCAGGATGGGCAGTTGGGCTGCAGGAAGAGTCAGTCACCGAGGCGAGGGACGCATAGGAGAACATTACCACGGACTACTCGGAAGAAGCCGCCAAAGGAACAGGAGACAAGAGTCTGCCTGGCACCCAGAGCAGGAAGCTGTGCAGGAGGAACTTTCCAGCCACTTTTACCTCCCCCTCCTGGGTCTAACCAACCCCCAGTGAGGTGGGGGGAGCAGGGTGAGGGAGGGAAAAAGAAGCTCACAACTCGTTCTCTGCTGGCAAGAAACCATACCGGAGGAGATGGAAAAGATTCCACCTTAAACCCAGTTCAGAATGTGAAACGACATTCTAAGCATCAGACTGACACTGGTAAATTAGTGACAACAGGCCTTCGTGTCACCAAGGATTTCTGGAGAGGTCATGCTGCTTGCTCAGATGCTATTCAGGGCAAAGGAAGGACCACTCCATGAGCAGGTCCAAAGGGACACGGACGCAAAGTCACTGTGATTTCTCCCTGGCTCCTGCTGGTCACGTGTGTGCGTGTGCATATGTGTGCATGAGCATGCACATGAACCACACACAGGGCTGTATCTCTGGATGTGAGGCCATAGTCGGTATTTATTTTCTTCTTTATACACACTTTTCTCTAATTCCTACATTTTCTCTAAGGGGAATATATTACTCTTATAATCAGAAAAGCATGAGTAAATGTTATTTTTAAAAAGGAAGTCAGTGTTATGGAAATCCCCTCGTCCATGTAAGATTATCACTTGGACCAGGAATGAGGATCCCCTTCATATGCCCAGGACAGCCAAAGGGAGAAGCAGCATTTCAACATCTGCACAGGAACTGCTCTGGCATCTGGAATTGACCCCATTCCCAGGGGACGGGGAGGAAGTGAGAATTGGGTATTTTGTTGTTTCTTTTGTAAACATGCTTTGGGACCATATCCTTTCCCCTTCCTTTCCCTTCTCTGTTTAGTCACAGATTAGGCAGCACAGGGCCCCTTCTCAATCCAGCTCCGCTGGCCTGGCCCATTCTTCAGGCAAATTCCCAATGAGAGCTGCAAGTTGGTGTCTTGGGAATGGACTCTAAGGGAGTATTAAGATGAAAATGCTAACGAAGTCCCATTGTCATACACTACAGCAGTGGTCGGCAAACTCATTAGTCAACAGAGCCAAATATCAACAGTACAACGATTGAAATTTCTTTTGAGAGCCAAATTTTTAAAACTTAAACTATAGCCCTAACTGGTTTGGCTCAGTGGATAGAGTGTCGGCCTGCGGACTGAAAGGTCCCAGGTTTGATTCCGGTCAAGGGCATGTACCTTGGTTGCGGGCACATCCCCAGTAGGAGGTGTGCAGGAGGCAGCTAATCGATGTTTCTCATCAATGGATCTAACTCTCTATCCCTCTCCCTTCCTCTCTGTAAAAAATCAATAAAATATATATTTTAAAAAAAAACTTAAACTATATAGGTAGGTACATTGTTATTAACTTAATTAGGGTACTCCTAAGGCTTAGGAAGAGCCACACTCAAGGGGCCAAAGAGCTGCATGTGGCTCGCGAGCCACAGTTTGCCGACCACAGCTAGAGTCTCTTTTTAACGCTTTATTTGGAATACTCTGCAGTGGGACTGAGATAATGTCTAAGAAAATCTAAAACAGGTTTTGAAAAACAGTCTTCAGTTTCTTAGAAAAGGAAGTGGAGGGATCTTACAGAGCTAAAACATGCCAAGCTAGAGTCACCCCACTTCCATGTGACAAGATGGCCAGGCAGGTAGATGAGGAGAAGGCTGTAGGGCATGGAGCAGGCCAGTGGAGAGAAGCAGAGTCCCAGTGGCTGAAAGATACTCTGGAGGGAGAGGGAGGAGGTGACTCATCTAGTCACCCACTGACCTAGCTGGGAACCACCAGCCACACGTGGCTAATGAGCACTTAACATGTGGCTAGTCCAGACTGAAAGGGGCTTACATGTAAAACACATTGGATTTAGGGCAAGCATGTCAAATAGGCATGTGGCCCACCAGCCACGAGTTTGACATGCTTGATTTAGGGGCTTTTGCTGGTGAAAAGAATGAAAAAAAATAACTCAGTGATTTTTAATATCAATTTCATGGTGAAAAAGGTAATATTATGGATTAAATTTAATAATTATAAAACATTATTTTCACCTCTAAAATAACTTTAAAAATGCGGATACTCCCATGCAGTCAGCTTTCTTATTGTTTTGTTGATGGTTTCTTTTGCTGTGCAGAAGGTTTTTATTTTGATGTAGTCCTATTTGTTTATTTTCTCCTTAGTCTCTCTTGTCCTAAGAGCTGTATCTGTAAAGATATTGCTATGACATATGTCTGATATTTTGCTGCCTATGGAGTCTTGTAGGATTTTTATGGTTTCCCGTCTTACATTCAAGTCCTTTAGCCATTTTGAGTTTGTTTTTGTGTATGGTGTAAGTTGGTGGTGTAGTTTCATTTTTTTACATGTATCTGACCAAATTTCCCAGCACCATTTATTGAAGAGGCTGTTTTGACTCCATTGTATGCTCTTGCCTCCTTTGTCAAATATTAATTGAGTATAATGGCTTGGGTCAATTTCTGGGTTCTCTGTTCTGCTCCATTGGTCTATATGTCTGCTCTTGTGCCAGTACCAGGCAGTTTTGAGAACCGTGGCTTGGTAATATAGTTTTTGTCTGGTATTGTGATCCCTCCAACTTTGTTCTTCTTTCTCAGGACAGCTGTGGCTATTCGGGGTCTTTTTTTATTCCAGATAAATTTTTGGAGAGTTTTTTCTAGATCTTTGAAATATGCCATTGGTATTTTAATAGGTATTGCATTGAATCTATAGATTGCTTTAGGTGGTATGGACATTTTAATGATGTTGATTCTACCAATCCATGAACATGGTATGTTCTTCCATTTGTTTATGTCTTCCTTTATCTCTTTTTTCAATGTCCTGTAGTTTTCCAAGTACAGGTCTTTTATGACCTTGGTTAAGTTTATTCCTAGGTATCTTAATTTTTTTGGTGCAATGGTAAATGGGATTGTTTTTTTCATTTCTCTTTCTGTGAGTTCATTACTGGTGTATAAAAAGGCCATAGATTTCTGGGTGTTAATTTTGTATCCTGCTACATTGCCAAATTCATTTATTAGGTCTAGTAGTGTTTTTTTTTTGTTGTTTTTTTTTTTAATTTTGT
>NW_005871373.1:559476-567254 GCF_000147115.1 Myotis lucifugus | reverse complement strand
CCAAGGTACATGCCCTTGACCCGGAATCGAACCTGGGTCCCTTGAGTCCGCAGGCTGACGCTCTATCCACTGAGCCAAACCGGTTAGGGCAAATATATATATATATTTTTAAAAAGCAATCTCATTTACCATTGCACCAAAAAAAATTAAGATACCTAGGAATAAACTTAACCAAGGAGACAAAGGACCTGTACTCAGAAAATTTCAGGACACTAAAAAAAAGAGATAGAGGAAGACATGAACAAATGGAAGAATATACCATGTTCATGGATTGGTAGAATCAACATCATTAAAATGTCCTTACTACCCAAAGCAATCTATAAATTCAATGCAATCCCCATTAAAATACCAATGGCATACTTCAAAGACCTAGAAGAAATTCTCCAAAAATTCATCTGGAATTAAAAAAAGACCCCGAATAGCTGCAGCAATCTTGAAAAAGGAGAACAATGTTGGAGGGATCACAATACCAGTTATCAAGCTATACTACAAAGCCACTGTTCTCAAAACTGCCTGGTACTGGTCCAAGAACAGACATATAGATCAATGGAACAAAACTGAGAACCAAGAAATCAACACAAGCCATTATGCTCAATTAATATTTGACAAAGGAGGCAAGAGCATACAATGGAGACAAGACAGTCTCTTCAATAGATGGTGTTGGGAAAATTGGACAGATATATGCAAAAAAATGAAACTAGACCACCAACTTACATCATACACAAAAATATACTCAAAATGGATAAAGGATTTAAACGTAAGATGGGAAACCATAAAAATCTTAGAAGAAGCCATAGGCAGCAAAATAGTAGACATTTGTCGTAGCAATATCTTTACCGATACAGCTCCTAGGGTAATGGAAACTAAAGAGAAAATAAACAAATGGGACTACATCAAAAATAAAAAGCTTCTGCACAGCAAAAGAAACCATCAACAAAACAACAAGAAAGCCCACTGCATGGGAGAACATATTTGCCAATGTTATCTCCGATAAGGGTTTAATCTCCAACATTTACAGGGAACTCATACAACTTAACAAAAGGAAGATAAATAATCCAATCAAAAAATGGGCAAAGGACCTAAATAGACACTTTTTGAAAGAGGACATTCAGAAAGCCAAGAGACATATGAAAACATGCTCGAAGTCACTAATCATCCGAGAGATGCAAATCAAAACAACAATGAGGTACCATCTCACACCTGTCAGACGGCTACCATCAACAAATCAACAAACGACAAGTGCTCGAGAGGATGCAGAGAAAAAGGAGCCCTCATGCACTGCTGGTGGGAATGCAGACTGGTGCACCACTGTGGAAAACAGTATGGTGTTTCCTCAAAAATTTAAAAATGGAACTGCCATTTCACCCAGTAATACCACTTCTAGGAATATACCCCAAGAAACCAGAAACACCAATCAGAAAGGATATATGCATCCCTATGTTCATAGCAGCACAATTTACAATAGCTAAGATTTGGAAACAGCCTAAAAGCCCATCAGCAAATGAGTGGATTAGAAAACTATGGTACAGCTACACAATGGAATACTACGCTTCTATAAAAAAGAATGACTTCTTACTATTTGCAGCAGCATGGATGGAACTGGAGAGCATTATGCTAAGTGAAATAAGCCAGTCAATGAAAGAAAAACACCACATGATCTCAGTCATTTATGGATAATAAAGAACATTAGAACCTGTTAAATAAAAAGATAGATATAAAGGCAGAGAAGCATTGAACAGACTGTCAAATTACAGCGGGAAGGCTGGGGAGTGTTGGAGGGGGGGTGGGTAAGAGATCAACCGAAGGACTTGTATGCATGCATATAAGCCTAACCAATGGACACAAAACACTGGGGGGGCGGGGGGCGGTGAGGTTATGTGCCGGGCGGGTAGGAGAGGCCAGGGGAAGGTCAATGGGGAAAAAAGGGGACATATGTACTACTATTTGTAATACTTTAAACAATAAAAATTTTTAAAAATGAGGATACTAAAATATTTAAAATTTGGCTCCCAGTGAATTTATGTTGGCCAGCACTGGACCCGATTCAATGAAGCCCGGTCAAACTTGCAATTGGATTGGATGAGATACCCCTTTCCCTTAGGTCCTAGCTCCTTCTGCTCTATACTGTGCCTTAGTATTTGTCCCATCTAATATACTCTATATTTTATCTTCTTACCTGTCTCCCCCAACTATAATACATCTTTTCATTGTCATATCTAAAACAGTGCCTCAATAAATATTTGTTAAATGTGGAGGGTCTCAGCAGACTATCCATGTGTTAACATTTGCAGTATATTTTATAGTCTAAACAAAGTTCCCGACAGAGATCTTAACTTCCAGAGGAAAGCTTTAAGAGCCAATGAGTTCTCTAAGTACAACCGAATTGTGGGAAACACCAGTTGTCTGAAACACAAAGTGGCTCCTGGAACGTGTGTAGGGCTGAGGTTGGGCATTTCTATGCAGGAAATAATGGTCCAGCAAACCTGGCTGAGTATGTGGAGCTGCCGTAGTTGCACTCTCTGAGGTGTCACCCCACTCCTTACCTTTCCTGGGCCCTCACTATGAAGTGCGGACAAAGAAAGGATGGCTCTTCCGTGGAGATAAAGTAGTATGTCGGCCATCTGGTTGGCTTCCCCAAGCAAAGCCAAACTATACCCACTGAGAACCCATTAGATACAAACAAGTTCTACCATTGCCTCGACAGTTCATGCGGTACCTTTTTAACTCAGTGAATACTGTACTTTATCTTCACAACTTACCTTCCCAAATGTGGCCGGGTTTACTTGGTTCTGGGCATTTTGCCCACCGGTCTCCCTGTAAATCTCATACATGAGGCAGTGAGGCACACTGCACCCTTCGCAGATACAGAAATTGTCTGCCAACCTGGGGGAGAGAAGTCAAGGAAGAAGAAATTGGCATCCATTTTGCTAGAACAGGACATTTTTTAAAAATATATTTTATTGATTTTTTACAGAGAGGAAGGGAGAGAGATAGAGAGTTAGAAACATCGATGAGAGAGAAACATCGATCAGCTGCCTCCTGCACACCCCCCACTGGGGATATGCCCGCAACCCAGGTACATGCCCTTGACCGGAATCGAACCTGGGACCTTTCAGTCCGCAGCCCGACGCTCTATCCACTGAGCCAAACCGGTTTTGGCTAGAACAGGACATTTTGATAAGGATCAGCCTTCAGCACAAGTGTGGGATCCAACTAAGTGAAATATGTTTAATTTATTGAATGCAATGACTCACAATTAGCATCACTAATGTATTATATACCCTTCTGTTCTCAGTCCAGAGTTCATACAGGGTGAGCAAAAGTAGGTTCCCAGTTGTAAGTATGCCAAAAACAGAGTTTATTCTTGTATTGTTATTATTTATTAATTATTGTATTATTTTCCATACGAACAACTGTAAACCTACCTTTGCCCCACCATGCATGTTGATTTGGGGAGGCTAGATTATCAGCATGGTAGGTTTTTGCTGTTGTTGTTTTATATCTTTGGCATGTAGGCATTCTGAAAAGAAGTCCAAATGACGGCTCAGTACACTGTTTCATGCACCTTTATAAAGGTTGCAGTCAGATCTCTGTAACTATAAAGTGGAAAATTATTTCCTCTCTAAGACAGCAAGCACCCCTCTCTCATCGCTGCAGGTGGCTGCAGGTGGCTGCAGGAGCCAGTGGGGCTCGCCAGGCCCTGTGCGCTGTACCCTGTGTGAGAGCATAGCTCCCCCAACCCCACCTCTGAAGCAGATGTTTGCATGATTTTCAAACCCAGGTGGTTCAGGGAAGGCCACTATATTTTGATTCTTTAAATTACAATGAGATGTAAAATGCAAGGCACCCAGAGACAGACAGGCAGTACACTGTCACTATCCTTCATTTCCTCCAGGGACAGAGCTAGTGGCCCTCAGCTGTGATGTGCAGGCCCTGGGCCTCTGCTCTGCTTGGGTGATCCTGGGCCTGGGGTAGGTGGGATCCCCTGGGAGTGAGGGGCTTTGCTAGTAGCTCACAGCTTACAGCCGGGCCCGTAGGGACAGCCAGTGGCGCCTGCTCCAGCAGCAGGCACGTGAGTGTGGGGGGGCAAGCAGCAAGGGTGACCGGGGTCACCGAGTGCTCCACAGTGACTTCCAGTCACAGCCTTGCCTTCCTGGTTGAGGACGCACTGTCCGGTTTCTCCTTGGGCTCTTAAAGAAGCGCACAGAGCAGGCAGCAGGACTTCTGACCGGAGAATTGCTGAGCAGCTGCCGGCGCACAGCCTCTCCCTTCTGGTTGAGGACACACAGCTTGTTCTTCTGGGATGAGGCACAGTGAGGCCTACACTGACTAGTACTTCCCTTGAGAGCTAAAGACCACAGTCACAACTGCTAGCCCCATCGGCTTCCTCGAAGAAAGAAAGCTCAACAAAAGGGGGTGGAGATATAGCCCTGTCTGGCTTTCCTCGGGTAACAGATTACCACAGGCTGGGCGGCTTAAACAACAGAAATGTGTCCTTTCACAGTGTGGGAGCTGGACGTCCAAAATCCAGGTGTCTCTGGGGGAGAATCTGTTCCATGCTTTTCTCCTAGCTCTGGTGATGGCCTTGGCGTGTAGATGGATGGTTCTCCGTGTGTCTGCGTCTTCACCGGCCTTCTCCTGAGGGTCCTCTCTCCTCTGCTCAAGGACACCAGTCATTGGATACAGGGCCCACCTAGTCTAGTGGGATTTCACCTTAACTCATGCTTCTGCAATGGCCCTATTTCCAAAAGAGGTCACATTCTGAAATTCCAGATGGACACGCCACTTGGGGGGACGCTATTCCAGCGGCGCAGGCCCACGGAGAGGATTTTCTGAGGTTCTCCCATAAAACCACTGTGGGAACCTGACCGTCGGTGTTCCACAGCGCTGGCCGCTCGCCGCTGGACGATGCCCCAGTGCGGGCTGTGGCTGCCCCAGACGCCCAGCCCTGGCGGGGAGGCCGGCGCGCCCTCAGCCATGGCTCAGCCCTGGCAGCTCCAAACTGGGGCGGAGGCGCTGCACCCACGGGCTGCCCGGCTCCTCCTCCGTGTTTACTTTAGAGTGGGGCCCGCGGGGCGCGGAGAGTGGGCAGCGGGGAGAGTGGGCAGCGGGGAGGGGGCCGCGGGGAGAGTGGGCCCCGGGGCGCGGGGGTGCTGGGGGGCGGGCGAGTGGGGCTCGCGAGCGCCTAGGCAGCCCTGCGCCTGCTGAATGTTGGCGTGGGGTGAGGGAGGGCAAGGGTCGGCTCCCCGTGGGTCAAAATATTGGAAAACAGAAATGCAGGGGGCACTCCTTCCACCCTCCTACCAATCAATCAAACAAACAAGGAAGCAACAAATACCATGAATATAAATTTTCAAGTTTAGTGATGCTGGCGGCTGGTCCTGGGAGTTTGGGGAGGGGTCAGAGATCAGGACTTTTGAGAGGACAAGCCAGTGGCAGCTGGGAGGGACCTGCTGCATCACAGTGACCTCAGGCCGGCCTTGCCCGAGAGCTAGTCCTATTAATGTCCTTGTGCGCCCCTGCGCTGCTGGCCCTCTCCCAACCTCGCTTCTCCTACCAGGACTTGCCCCCGGCTGGGAGCATTAGGTGAGCTGATCACCATAGGGCGAGTTCTGGGCGCAGAAGGAAGAGCTCCGTCAGGCCAGTTACTGTGACCGCTGGCGCTTAAAAGTCCCTCAAAGGGGTTTCTTCATCTAGAGTAGAAACACATTTGACAATTGAACAACAAAACAGCCCAATTGAAAATGGGCAAAAGACTTGAATATCTTCTTCAAAAGAACATACACAAATGGCCAATAAGCACATGAAAAGCTGCTCACCTTGTTTCACAAAAGGGGAATGTGAACCAAAGCCACAGTGAGGCCGCGCCACACTCACTGGGACTGCTGTCATTGTGAAAAAGAAAGAAAAACACCTGGCCGGTGTGGCTCAGTGGTTGAGCATCGACACATGCACCAAGAGGTCCCGGGTTCAACTCCCAGTCAGGGCACATGCCCAGGTTGAGGGCTCAATCCCAATAAGGGCCCTGCAGGAGGCAGCCGATCAACATTTCTCTGTCACCGATGTTTTTATATCTCTCTCCCTCTCCCTTCCTCTCTCTGAAATCAATAAAAACATATTTAAAAACAAACAAGTAAATAAATAAATAAAAAGAAAGAAAATAAGTGTTGGCAAGGATGTGGAGAATTGGAACCTGGCTCATTGCTGGTAGGAATGTGAAAAGGTGCAGCTGCTAAGGAAAACAAGTGTTTTCTCAAAAAGTTAAAATTAGAATTACCAAATGACCCAACAATTCTCCTCTGGGCCTGGGCCTCACAGAACCGAACGCAGAAACGTGAGCAGATATTTGTAATTTGTACACAGCAGCGTCACTCAGAGCAGCAAAGAGGGGCGGCAGCTCAGCGTCCAGCAAGGGATGGAGGGCAGACAAAAGCTGAGCTACACAGACAACAGAATCGTATTCAGCCTTAAAAAGGAAAGAAATTCTGATATGTGTTACAACATGGATGAACCTTGAAAACATGATGCCAAGTGAAAGAAGCCGGTGGAAAAGGAGGGCTCCGTTTAGCTGAGGTACCCAGGGGAGTCGAACCCAGAGAGAAAGGAAGAACGGTGGCTGCCAGGGGCCGGAGCAGGAAACGGGGAGCTGTTGTTTCATGGGTACAACAGAGTTTCAGTTTGAGATGATGAAACAGCCCTGGAGATTTATAGTGGTGACGGTTGCATCACAATGTACATGTACTTAAAGCCATTTAATGGCATTGGACGCTTTTATAGTATGTATATTTTATCACTTAGAAAAAAAAGCAGGGCAGAGATTCATTCAGCAAACAGCTGGCTGCCTTCCTTGGAGCAGCACTGGAGTGGAGTTGAGGGCACCAGCCAAGGCCTCCAGGCCAGCACGCCCCTTGTGGCCCGTGTGGAGAGCTCCGGTCTCCACCTGCTGCCAGTGGGAGGGGAGCTTGCGATGTCCTGAGAAAAGGAATCTTCTGAGACTCGCACAGGAGGATGGGCTATCAAACAAAGCTTTGTTTTTATAGGATCAAGCCCCTAAGTTTCCAAGGTTTCATTTTGCTCAGTCCTGCCAGGGAGGAAGTCCCGATTTGCCTTTCGCAGGGCTAGCATCACAGCCAGTGGCCAGAATTCCACTCCATATTTGCACGCCCCAGTCCAGCATCTGGCTAGCTCGCGTGCATGTCCGCTGCAGGCCATTAGTCCATGGTGTGGCAGGCCCGCATGGCTGTGGGCCATATGGACAAATGCAAGGAAGCAAGAGGGAACCACAAGCCAAGAGTCACAAGAGAGCAACAAGAGAATTCCTTTGTTTAAGGCAGTGGTCTGCAAACCGCGGCTCGCAAGCCACATGCGGCTCTTTGTCCCCTTGAGTGTGGCTCTTCCACAAAATACCACGTGCGGGAGCGCAGATACAGTGAGATTGAAACTTCGTGGCCCATGTGCAGAAGTCAGTTTTCGGCCTGGGCGAGTCTATTTTGAAGAAGTGGTTCGGAAGTGGGGGGTGTCGGTCAGTCAGTTGGTTGGGCAACGGGAGACGCTGTGCAGGATACGCAGCCTGGGGGAGGCGTGCGATTCATGCATGAGTTGAGTGAGCCAGTCAGTCAGCAGTCTCATTGTGCAGTGGTTAGTGCTAGTTTCGTCTGCAAATCGCGCGCGGGTGACAAAAGTACCTACTCGAAGCATAAAGTTACCTGTATTTTTCCAACCAGCTGCAAATCCTACAGGTATTTTTGTCATCTATTTAAGAATTATTTTGGGTAGGT